>NC_085873.1:23887701-23935201 GCF_034702125.1 Engraulis encrasicolus
TATACCGTACATGGGCATTGACCATGAGACTAGCATCTGTTATAAATGAATGAAAGTATTGGATTCAAGAATGTTTCACAGGACTGAAACAGAATTAGTCATCTCAGTTATATTCACGAGAGACTTGTTTTCATTCTTGTTTTTTGCCTTTGTGTTCCGGTTTTCTTTTATTTTTTGCAACTTTCTCTAGTCACCATCTATGACTCAGGGGGTAAAGAGGAATACCTGCTCTGAGTCACACATCCTTTCCCTCACAATAGCTTAGTGATGAAATAAGCCGTAGCAAACGCGACACATTCCCCGCCTAGCCTGGCCTGCTGCAACAACAAGAATGGCAGCAGCCCTGGCTCTCAAAATTCATTTTCCACGGCAACATGAAAAGCCCTAATTATGCAAAGACGATTAGCTTTGCTTTTGGAGAGACACCCAGCGTTACAGTAGTCTGGGTCAGAGCGAGTTCAAAGCAACAACTAGGGACATGCTTTGCTTTTCTTAAGCTGTTAAGCAGAGCAGAGCCACAACACACAGAGGTGCAGACAGCAGACGTGTATACGTAGTTGTTAGCCAGTTAGCAACTTCAGTAGTTGCCAATGGGAAATCGCATTGCAAACAACAAAGTAGCTAATGTAGTTAGCAACTATGGTTTTGAGAAATGCACCCCAGAGGTGCAGACAGCTGATTGGTGTTGTGTTGTGGCTGTATTTAACGCAGGCAGGGGCACAGCCAACCAGCCAGCCAGCCAGAGGAGTCATCACAATTACAGTACATGGGCACAGCATTGACAAGGGGACACCATTGGCATTAATATTAAAGAGCATCCCAGATTATATTACTATTGAAAGGCCCCAAAAATAGTGCTCTACTTTCGGCAGTGCCCCTGGCTGTATTGAGTGCAGTGAGCAGAAGCAAGTGATCGATACTCTCTAGTGAGATCTATACGGTCAGCAGCAGTAGAAGCAGCATCAGCAGCAGCAGTAGCAGCAGTATAGCAGAGATACCAGTGTGTTAGCAAAGTCTGGGCTGATCAAGAGTGTGAAAGTATGAAAGTGTGTAAGTGTGTGTTTCATGTGTTTCAGCAACGGTGTCAAAAACCAGCACAGAAAGTTTACAATCCCTTCCACAGTTGATTTCCAACACAGGTGAAACCACTGGGTGGCTGCTCTACCTATCCAGAGTACCAGTTAGAATAAGTGGATTCAGAGCTGGTTGGATCAAATTTGTGGAAGGATATTTACTCTCTGAATCCTGGATTGACCAACACAGTCTTACCCCAACTCCTCAATTTCTGACTACCTTTAACCAGACTGCAATTTTTGATATTGAGGGAATACCTGCAAGGTCACATGTTGAGTATGTTGACCATGTGGCCTAAGCCTAGACCTTTTCCTAACCCTAACCATCAGTGACGTTATGCTGGCACTAGGGGGGCGCCTTTGAGGCGCAAATCACCTTTGGACTCCAAGGGCATACCTTAGACATTAGGGTTAGGGAAAGGTCTAGGTTCAGGGCACCTACGTAGTCAACATGCGACATGGCAGGTATGCCTTCGACGTCAAAAAATTGCAGTCTGGTCAACAATGGCCAGAAATTGACGAGTTGGGATAAGACTGTGTTGCTGTGCTGTGAGAGAGAGTGGGGCAGCGGTGGGTGAAGATAGATGAAGGAAGGGAGGTACGGAGGGGAGGCAGATGAAGATGAGAGGGTTAAGGTGCTTACAGGGCTGGCAGTGGCCTCGGGGGAGTCTCCTGCACTATTTGAGTAAGGAGGCTCGGCCTTGGGGCTGGTGGCCGGCCGCTCGGCCTCGCGCAGGGCCAAACGCTGGGCCACGCCTGTCTGCACGCCCAGCTCCTTCTCCAGCCCCGCCACCGCTCTGTCTTTTACCTTTAGCTCATCCATCTATACGGGGAGGAGAGGAGAGGAGGGAGAACCACATGGTCACACGCAAAACATACATGTCATACAGCACAGGTAGAGGAACATGCTGCTTCATACAGTATACTCTTAATGTGGGCAACAAACGCCCATTTTTATCTCATCCATTGATGCGGATACAGGGAAAACTACATGGTCACATGTCACACAAAACAAAACACAGAGAGGATCATGCTTCATAAACTCTTAAGCCTTGTTCACACAAGTCGCTGCTAGTTACTCGCTCAGCGAATTAAGTCAATAGAATGTCTATGTGTTCCAGCGAGACGAGGAGGCAAGTAGGCGAGTAGTGTACAAGCGATGCTATGTGGGCGGATCCCGAGTTGAAAATATTTTAACTTCAAGCGAGGCGAGTAACCAATTGGAATGCAGAGTTCAGTAGAGCCTCGTTCACACACGTCGCTGCTAGTTACTCGCTCAGCGAATGAAGTCAATAGAATGTCTATGTGTTCCAGCGAGACGAGGAGGCGAGTAGGCGAGTAGTGTACAAGCGATGCGATGTGGGCGGATCCCGAGTTGAAAATATTTTAACTTCGAGCGAGGCGAGTAACCAATTGGAATGCAGAGTTCAGTAGAGTCTTGTTCACACAAGTCGCTGCTAGTTACTCGCTCAGCGAATTAAGTCAATAGAATGTCTATGTGTTCCAGCGAGACGAGGAGGCAAGTAGGCGAGTAGTGTACAAGCGATGCTATGTGGGCGGATCCCGAGTTGAAAATATTTTAACTTCAAGCGAGGCGAGTAACCAATTGGAATGCAGAGTTCAGTAGAGTCTCGCCTGTGCATTGGCAGTTAAAGCCGCGGGAACGTTTAGCGAATGTTCCATGAGAGAGTGGCGAGTAGGCGAGCGAGCCAGAAGCTAGTAACTAGCAGTGTCGTGTGTGAACGTAGCTTTAATGAGGGCAACAAAATACCCATTTTACTGTAGCTCATCCATCAACGAGGAGGAGGAGGAGGAGGAGAACACCATGATCAAAACAAAACACAGAGAGAGCAACATGCTTCATAAGTCTCTTTTCCACTGCCAGTGTTCTATTTGGCCTACAGCTCAACACAGCACAACTCGGCCGACAATTTTTGCTTGGTATTGGTAAATGGACTGCATTTATATAGCGCCTTTCCTCTCTTTCGAGCACATTCACCCATTCACAATCACATTCACACACCGGTGGCGGTGGCTTCCACGCACGGTACTACCCTGCCACCAGGAGTAATTGGGGCTAAGTACCGATGGGGTCAGGGAGAGCGGGTCTTGAACCTGCAACCTTCTGGTTGGCTCCTCTACCACCTGAGCCACCACCGACCCTGATTGGGCACGACACAGCTCAATCGAAAAGCAAGAAATGACAGCCAAGTCACGCTGTGTCAAGCTGTAGGCCTACCAGAAAACCGGCAGTGGAAAAGAGCCTATAGACTTGTCTTATCTCGTCCATCTAGGTATACAGGGAGAAAAACATGGTCACATACAGTACAAAACACACATCACAGCACAGGTAGAGGAACATGCTTCATAGACTCCTAATTTAAGTAATATGCTCCATATAAAGGGTAACACAGCCTATACAGTACATGGTATGCATGTATGCACTCACAAAACATGGGAAAAACCTAGTATAGGCCTACTTAGAAATACTCACATGCAAGGAAAGACAGACAGACAGATGCACAGACACACAAACACACACACACATTAACACAGTAACATGGAAATATTTACCGTATACACACACAAAAGTAGGTACATTCAGGGAAAAATCATGGCATGGGTATGAATGTATATGTATTACATCAGCTGATTGATTTGTAATGTAAATCTAGTTGTTTCTTTTGCAATAACACTTGCAAGCAAATCTCTCGCAAATGTAGTGTGCAAGAAAGATTTGACACATTTGCAACAGAATTCAAAACATTGAACATACTGTAATCTGAAAAGCGCACATGAACCCACACATAGCAATGAGGAACACTCCCCACCCAATACACACAGACACATCCTGTTTATACTGTATACGGCCCGCCTATCTGCCCACCCACCCACCGGCACGCACACACGCCCACCTGCACACACACAGGGTGCACAATAGCCATACGTATAGAGATAAATGACACAATGATTGGCTAGCCCATCACTACGATGCGCTAGTGAGTCTGCCATATTGGCGGATGAATAATGTATCGTCCCACCTATTCATTGATTATTTGCAAACCAGTGAATGGATTATAGGCTAGTGTCATTTTATAAACGGCCTTTCCAGAGGCTAATTTTACATGTAGGCCTATTATAAAGCCCCTTATGTTAGCTATCTCTGAGGGGCACACACTGAAAGTGTAGCAGACCTGTGAGTCCATGGAGTCATCACCATGGTAACCTGGAAGAGCAAAGCAGCCATTGATGACTCACCAGGCCTCTCTTAATTAAGGGTCCAACATATACTATTTTAATTTAAACTGATAAATATACTATATCAATTCAGCCTGACAGGTAAAATATACTATTTTAATTTAGCCTCATAAGTAATATACTATTTTAATTTAACCTGATAAGTAATATATAGCATTTTAATTTAACCTGATAAGTAAAAGTGTGATAGCATTTTGAGAGGAAGTGCACTCCACACCAGATAACTAAACAGGTGTGAAACCAGGGTATAAAGTGAAGAAGACGCGCTCAGACTATCGCCTAATGGCTCTCACAGTTCTTAACTGGGTGCTGAATCCCACATAAACCTTTGGATGTCAATTATTGGATCAAAGGTGAACACCCTATATAGGGCACACCTACCACCTTTGGGTGCAATCGCCATTACACGCTGAAGAGGGGCTCTGCCCGAAACGTTCGTGGGCAAATAAGCACAGTGAGATCTGAAGAGTGCTGTCCTTTGCTTCCTTCATTCATTTATGAAACCAGGTTATTACATTCAGTTGCACTCCTGAGTCCCTTAGTCTCGTATATAAATCTTGCTGTGATTTATTGGGTAGCATGACGAACAGGGTTTTGGCCTAAACCATACCGGCAGTTTAGATGGCTTATAGGCCAAAACATCTGCCTGCTTGTCACACTACCCAACACATCACAATAAATCACTTCTATTTAAGAGTGCAGCTTTTCACTAGGATGTAAGACAACAACATCCACCATCACAACAACAACAACAGCAACAACAACAAATGAAAAAATGGCCATCAGTCAGTAATGGCAAAGAAATGTTGTATGGTAACTCAGAGACACTCCATGCCACAGGTTAGTCATGGGTAAAAAATATGCACATGGTGCACATGGTGAAATGCAGGATTTTATTTACAAGTAGCTATGCAGCTCTATGACTCTCAGAGCGGAAAACATCAGATGTTGAACACTCCCCTTGCAGGACAACTACAACCCCATCTAATTAGCAGCAAAAGGAGTAGCAAAACAAAACGCCAAAAGCCAAACAGAAAGATCAGTACTTACTCGTACTTCCACCCTTTTCAAATGGCATGCAACAAAACACGCTAGAGAGTCTCCACATAAAAACAAAATCCTCAAATGTAACCGCTACAGATGAGGAGCGAATGCGAGCACCGACTGTCTCTGAGCAACACCCTGCCAGCATGTGTTGACTGCCTCAATGACCCTCAGTGTGTGTGTGTGTGTGTGTGTGTGTGTGTGTGTGTGTGTGTGTGTGTGTGTGTGTGTGTGTGTGTGTGTGTGTGTGTGTGTGTGTGTGTGTGTGTCTGTGCGTGTGTGTGTGTGTGTGTGTGTGTGTGTGTGTGTGTGTGTGTGTGTGTGTGTGTGTGTCAGTTCGACCGCAATCTTATCAATAACCTCATATCTATTGACATCCTTCTTATCACAAGATTTAGTACCTCTACTTAACAAATCAAACACACACACACACACGTAGAGAGAGAGAGAGAGAGAGAGAGAGAGAGAGAGAGAGAGAGAGAGAGAGATGTGTCCTGTGTGTGTGTGTGTGTGTGTGTGTGTGTGTGTGTGTGTGTGTGTGTGTGTGTGTGCGTGCGTGCGTGCATGCGTGCGTATGTCATTCATGTACCCCCGTGGTGTTCTCCGTGGCCTTAATCCAGATTTAGCATTCTTCACACATCTTTTCATGTGGACAGAAATCTTTCCCCTGACCTTTCCCAAATGAGGCTGCTAACTAACAAGGGCCATCTCCTCCAATGTCCTCTCTTTACATGCGCTTAGATTTACAGATAAACGCATTCAAACCCTGCCACTAATTTGTTGTAGTGTTGTGACGTTAGCGAACGAGGCGATTCTTTTGAACGGCTCCCAGAAGTGAACGATGGGAACCGGATCACTGGGGGAGCCAGTCTACCGCTTTTTCGTTCATTTTTCGTTCATTTTAAGCATGTGACCTCGAGGCGATTTCTTAAATTTGGGAAAACACAAAGAGTGGCAAAAGCCGTCTTTAGAAGCAGGAGAATAATCAATCAGATTCCAAAATATTACATTCTAAACATTGAAAAAATCCAAAAGCCAAAAGAGCCCGTTTATTTGAACGGCTCTTTGAAAGGAACTGCCACTAAGATCCTGATCCCGGATTCCCGTCTAACATCCTCTTGTCTTGATTCAATTTTTAGATGCGTCACAGCAGCATCTCTATAATAGGGTCTGTCTGTCCGTCCGTCCGTCCGTCCGTCTGAAACGCATTCCTTCAATTGTGTCTGAAACGCATTCCTTCAATTGTTCCTTCCTGTGGCCACAAGGCGGCAGAGTTGGCATTTTGGACCGGAGCGAATGCGTGCAATCCAAAACGGGCACAAGGCGGCAGAGTTGGCATTTTGGACCGGAGCGAATGCGTGCAAGCCAAAACGTAGGCCATATGATATGTTACCAAACCGGCAAGACTGATTGCATTGTGAGATAACTGAGGGGGCCATTCAATTTTCGGCATTGTTTTGCGTTTGGACAATGGGAGGCAACTTTATTTTGGTTCGTCAGAGACTCGCGGAAATGACGATTTAGAAGTCGGCAGGCAGTTTTTGACACAGATGTTTGTGCTCGGATAGAGGGGCGTTTGCATTGCACGCTCCACGACATGGAACCGTAATTAGTTGACAGGCAACCCGCAGCGCATACAGCTCTTCCTCTAAACGGGGACCTGTAACATTTGGTTAGCTTTTCTCCTTTCATAACATTCACATTTTCCTTTCTGCTTGGATCGAGGGCGTTTGCATTGCATAACGCTCCACGACATGGAACTGTAATTAGTTGACAGCCCGCAGCGCCTCTAAACGTGGACTTTTTTTTCTTTCATAACATTTCACATTTCCTCCGCTTTTGTCCAGTCCACAAAATCGGGTTCAGGCGTCTGTGTGTAGCCTACGAAAAAGGGAGGCTGCCTTTTAATATTCCCAGCGAGTTTACTTCTGCCTTTTCAGTGAGTAGCCTAGTCAGTGTGCGCTGCGCTCTGAAACATGGTGCTAGACAGCTGGGCCATTTGACATACGGTGTGTTACTCGTAGGCTACAAAGGGAGGTTCTTTCGTTAGGGGCTACCCCACAGGTGCTTTCCGTTGCGCTCAGAGAGAGCACGGGAGAGAACGCGTCTTTCGTAATTGCTTTGCAGTCGTGTGAATTTGGTTAACTCTGGCACGGAAGCTCACTGCTTTGTGCCTTGACGGTGAAGCTGGTATTGAAAAATAAGCGCATAATTCACCTAAAGGGTGAACCCATAAGCGCATGATTGACCCAAACGGTTTTATTTATTTAGTATTTGTCGATGTTTACATTCTTTCCCACATGCACATGATGCTGAAATGGCGTGATACTAAAGGTTGATACTAATAAATGTCTAGTAATTTGTAATGTAGCCTACTTGATCTATGTGACATTTGAAATCATATGGTTCTTTTCAAAATCCAAGAATGATAAGCTTATTATAGCCTAAACTGCAAAAAATTAAGCCATGTCTCGCCATTTTGCTGCCTGCCATATTATTTGCAGTTTCCATGGGCAATATGACCAATAAACAAAAAGTACATCCTCAGGGGGGCGTTGACAGGTTAGGAGGAAGCCAGGGGGGCGTTTGGGGGAAAATATGGCATAGTTGGAACTGGCGTAGAGGGACGCATCTGTTGTCCGCCTGTCGGCCTTGCTATTTGGTGGCCTTTGGTGAAGTGTTGCCCATCTTGGGTTACAGTTGCTAGGTCAGACAGATAAACGTTATATGCTCTCATATCATCGTGGAGGTTTATACGCGTGACTGTACATGCAGTAGTTCACTCTCAATAAATGAAAACACATTCCATTCATCATAATATTATGAATGCAAGAGTTTATTTCAATGAGATTATAACAGCCATGTCTTGCCGAGAACGAAAACATGAGATGGAGTGCTGACTGTCAGTCAAAAACTTTTGGACCTCTTTTTGCGCTGTGATTGATCAATCAATATTCCAGGGCGAGCCTAGAGTCATAAGTCAATTACCAGCCAGTGCATCCACAACAGCGACATTATCATTGGCCTTGTCAAAACATCACAAATATCTAAAACAATGACATATTATTAATGATTGTCAACTTTAATTGAAAAGGATAGGAAAGACTGGCAAGAAATTTGTGGGAAAGACTGGGTTCGCCTAACGACCCTAGACTCACGTCAACATGAGGAAGGGTCTAGAAAACCATCATAGGCAGAGGGGCGGGCCACAAGCTTACCATTTCTATCAATCTGCATACTACGGCAACCTGCCCTCTACTGCACTTTATAGCAGGGCATTTGCATGCAGGGCCCTCGCTTATTGGAGGTGAGGGCCCTATTACAGTATGTTCTGTGCAGGCTGTATGGGGGGCCCTGTAAGTGTTTAGTCCTAGGGTCCTGTGAGCAATTGTTCTGACACTGTGTGCAGAGGCTGGTTGCAGCCACCTTCACATTTAACATCGTCTGACTTGTTAAGGGTGATTCATTAACTTGAAGATGTTAGAGTTAGAGTTAGAGTTCGGTACTACTCACCTGTGCTTTGGCAGTTATAGCCACAGGAAAGTTTAGCGAACATTCCATGAGAGAGTGGCGAATAGACGAGCGAGCAAGAAGCTAGTAACTAGCAGCGTTGTGTGTGAACGTAGCTTTAGCTTCCTGTAGCTGCCTTCCTATTTAAGGTAATTGATTTATTTTGACACGATTTTTTCTTCTGTTGGGGGCCTATCGCAACCTGTAGCCCAGGGCTATTCAAATGGCGGCCCTGGGGCCAGATGCGGCCCTTGGACAGCAAGGCTGTGGCCCCGCACAAGCCCCTTGAAATAGGGTCATTCCACGCCAAATCAACAAGTGCCCGCGCACTTAGGTCTCAAAAAATTCTGAAAATATTACCAAGTGTACCCATGGTACTTAAGAGAAACACTGTAAATTTATTTGAATGTAAGACGTATACTCTCCGTGTTGCAGCCAATTTCACTGGGGGAGGGGGGTGCCCATTTTGTTCACACTCTTTTTTTTGTCAAAGTTCACAAGCCCCTAGCTCAATAACTAAACCATGTAGGAAGCTCAAATTTGGCATGCTGGTACATAGATAGGAATAGTTTGTTGCTAAACTGTCAGTTTTGGTCTGGATAATCCTGCATCGTCATAGCATTCGCTCAAAGACTATACAAATTGTACTGGAGTTTTTGGCTGTGCTCTGTTTAGGCCTTCAGAAGACATATTTGTGCCCAACATAGCCTCTTGATTTTTTCCCCTTGTAGATACAAGTAGAAACACTCCCATAAAAATCTATAAATAGAAAGGAAACCCCATCAGTGTTTGACCAGAAGACCTCACAAGTCTGACAAATCATTTTGGGTGTCATTTTCAGAGCACCAGAACACCTTGTGGGATTGTCCACAGATTTTTATTTTATTTTTTTCTTCATTCTCCAAGAAGTCTTCTTTTTAAAAATCTCAATGAGACTTGTCTTATGTGATGTTTTTGTTATTAATTTCCACCCTGAACATGGGCAAAATGCAAAAAGAGAGCAACATGATTTCTATAACATTTAATGTAAAGACTAAATAATCAAATGCAAATTTTGCCCAGACATGATCACCCGAGAGTCCTTGTGCAGGGGTGCAGGAATCCCTTTCAATATCAATGATTTCAGGAGGGTCATTCCAGCTGGTATTTCAGTATTTCTGACTTAACCCTCAATTCCATCCTAAGAAGGTGGCCAATCCCCTTGATTTTTGTGTTCCATTTTCACACAAAGATGGCGGCTCATGGAGCCAATGGCATAGTTCCAAAATAGTTCCAGGAAGTCAGCATCATGGGAAGGAAACAATACACCATTGTTTGGAGCAATATTTCCAATATATGACGGCGGTTGTGAACTTGCTGTTTGTTGTTTCTCGAAGAGGATATTCTTATTAACAATATATCTAAAAATTGGGATGGTGTTTTGCCCCTTTATTTGTATAATGCCTTTTCAAATCTCAATGCAGTGTGGCATGCATCCCTCAAATCCATCCAAAGTGGCGTCATGAAAAAAAAAAAACACAATTTTTTAGAGCAATACCTCCAAAGTGTGACACCAGCTGTGAACTTGTTTTTTGTTGTGTCTGTAAGAGGATATTTTTATAAACAACATAGCAAAAAAATAGAATGGTGTTTTGCCTCATTCCTTTTAATGATCGTAAAGCGCATTGCGGTGTGACATAAGCCTGTGATCAAATAGTGCAGAGGGAAGCGGAAGTGGTGAATTGTTCTGGGCCAAGGACATGGGGGAATCAAGATTGGGTACTCATTACATTGCATGTATTGGGAAGGGGTCTCTTCAGACGACTTTCTCCCGGGCCCAGGCAAAGCTGTTTGTTCAGCTCAGTATTTCTGATTTTTTTCAGGGATTCTGGCCTCATCTTTTTAAGTGTACTATCGGCCAGATGATCAAGTGACTACACAACATGTTCTCACTGGCGCTACGTTAGCAATAAATTCAAGATGGTTGAGAGAAGTACCATTTTGAGAGAAGTCATAAAACAAACAACCTCTGGAAATAAAACAAGGTGTTGATATGATTTCCTTGATGCAACCTTGACTTCCTTGATGGTGATTTAATATTTGAAAAAAAAAAATGAAATGTATTAAACAAGTCAGGAACTTTTAATGCTCCGACCTGTGACAAATTATTTTATACACACTTAACTTTCAATCAACAGCTGCACCTTATGAGTTGACTTTATAAGGTAGCTTGCCATTGTCATTGATGATGCATTAGGTATCTGCACTCATATTGTTGTGTGCAACCATCCATCATTGGCACTTCAATGAGGAGCACCTGAATGAAACTTTGAATGAAACTTTATTGTCATTGTACAGGTACAACGAAATTGCTACCTTGAAGGACATTTACATAGATATTGATTTCAGTAAGGATACCACCACCATGCTCAGGGCACTTCGGTCAGGGGAGGATGATGGGGGGCGGGAAGTTCTACAATCAGGATACCTCTTTACAAACTGTCTCCTCCTATGTGTCATCTCTAATCAACTTTTACTTTCCTATGCGACCATAAAACAGTGCCACCCCCGCCAACAGTCACCACGACAGAGGTACCCTGACTGTAGAACTGTGCCCCGCCCCCAATCCACCACCCTATCTGAACGCTTTTGCATGCTGCAAAGCTTCCTTTCGGCTTCCACCATCTCACCTGGATCAATGTGATGATGATCTTTACAAGTATTGAACATTGTCTACATGTATCCAAACCATGACTGTTATAATCACTGCTGCTAACTTGCAATCCACTTGTTAGCATTGCAGTGGTATAATATTATATTGATGCAAGCAGTTGAATTAGATTGCAACAATGTGATAAGAACCACATGGTTGTCTAGTGCCAATATGAACTTCTGTGCCTTCAATATTCACCTGATATTGAATACTGCATGCAAGCAAACTCTTCAAACTAAAACTCCAGGACCATGCTGTCAAAATTGTCTGAGGGAATCTCTAGCCAGTATGAATTAAGTTATTTTGCAATACAGCTGGTAACTTAACGAGTAAGACACAAGCTTCATAGCAAATATAAAGTTACAGGTGCTGATTGAAAGATTAGTTAGGATGGGAGTCCTTGTTACAAACAAGAGTGCTACAATTCTTTAATCCTCTCCTATTTCATCACTTTGTTCCAAGACTACTACTACTACCGCTACCACTACCACTACTACTACTAAAATGATGATGATTATTATTATGATTTTACAATTAAAATAATTAATGTCTATCAAAGTCATGTGCAATGTGGTATTCTTGCTGTGTGGCATCAATCAATTCATTTACAAGTGTTATGGTTTCCCTAGAATTCGCTTTGTCATTCACAGGGTAGCCATCTTGTTTTCACTATTAAGGTGACATCAGAGCCATGGATTTGAGAGTTGCGACAAGTCCGTTGGTGACATGGTCCTCATAGCTTCAAGTAATTGTAGCCAATTGAGATTTTGAAGTCTGTTATAAAAAGAATGAGGCAAAACACCATCCCAATTTTTGTATATGTGTATGTAAAAAAACATCCTCTTTCAGAAACACCAAACAGAAAGTTCCTAACTAGTGTCATAGATTGGAAATATTGCTCCAAACATTGGTGCAAATTATTTTTTTTGGACCTCTGTATCTCAACAACCATTGGAGCCTTTTGTTAGATATACTATGATGTGAAAGTCATGGTACATATCAGACCATTTACCAAGGATGAACCTTACATGTACAGTAGAACTTTGAGGTTTTTACAGACATTTGGAAACCCTAGAACATATGATATCTACACAGAGTAGATAGGTGTAGGTAGGTGTGATTTGACTTACAGTGCTGCAAATTGTAATATATGATATTCAGGTCTGCGACTCTTAGCCCTGAAAATATAATGAATCTGACACAAATAGTTCTGGAGATAATTGAGTCTGAACATGGTCACTCATGCAATGACGCTAAAACAAGCGTAGGGGGTGTACTTTTTTACAGATTTTTTTGTGCCAAAAGTATCCAGAGCTGAGTTCTGATATTGTGGATATTATCTATTGGATGTTTAAGCCATCACATACATTTTTTTCAGGCAAATCCGAGAGGGTTGAGTGGGAGATTTTTCAGAAATTTGCTGATTCCAGCTGGAATGACCCACGAGCGTTCAATGTGGGAGCAGGTTCGCACACCAAAAGAGACAGTAGGTCAGGCACAAAGAGTCATGTTGTTACTTTTTTTGACCAGCAGATGGCAGCGGAAGAAACGCATAGAAAACATATTGCTCTCAATGTGCATGGTTCCCATGTTCAGGGTGGAAATTAAATAAGAAAACATCACATAAGACAAGTCTCATTGGCATTTTTAAAAAGAAGAATTCATGGAGAATGAAGAAAAAAATAAAATAAAAATCTGTGGACAATCCCACAAGGGGTTCTGGAGCTCTGAAAATGACACCCAAAATGATTTGTCAGACGTGTGAGGTCTTCTTTTCAAACACTGATGGGGTTTCCTTTCTATTTATAGCTTTTTATGAGAGTGTTCCTACTTGTCTCTACAAGGGAAAAAAATCAAGAGGCTATGTTGGGCACAAATATGTCTTCTGAAGGCCTAAACAGAGCACAGCCAAAAACTCCAGTACAATTTGTATCATCTTTGAGGGAATGCTATGACGATGCACGATCATACAGACCAAAACTGACAGTTTAGCAACAAACTATTCCTATCTATGTACCAGCATGCCAAATTTGAGCTTCATACATGGTTTAGTTATTGAGCTAGGGGCTTGTGAACTTTGACAAAAAAAAGAGTGTGAACAAAATGGGCACCCCCCTCCCCCAGTAAAATTGGCTGTAACACGGAGAGTATACATCTTACATTCAAATACATTTACAGTGTTTCTCTTAAGTACCATGGGTACACTTGGTAATATTTTCAGAATTTTTTGAGACCTAAGTGCGCGGGCACTTGTTGATTTGGCGTGGAATGACCCAATATGGAATTGTTTTTCGGAATTTAGAGATAAAAGTACGGGTTCTGTATTGAGCTGAAACGGGACACGGAATGACACGTTGCCATGCAGGAAATAACATCTAAGAAATGCAAAACTTTCTAGGGGCGGACCCCAGACCCCCCACCTCAATGAAGTGTCCCGTAGTTTTTTTCATTGACAGTCGGCAACCATAATACATATGGAAATTTCGGCCCCTCTACTGGGAGGAATTTGAAAAACTGGCCCTCGTTGACATTTAATTGAATACCCCTGCTGTAGCCTATGGGGGCCTGAGGCCTTCTTAATCCGGCCCTGTCTGCAGCATCCTTTACGTGCTGCAAGCCGCTCCTGAGCTACTATACCAGTGTTTCCAAACCTTTTTTGACTCGCCTACCCCCTAAGCCTTTTTGTTGTACCATGAGTACCCCCTATCTCATGCTCTCTATATATTCCTTTATCCCCAGTATGACTATACTCAATCTATTCAATTGCCATTATCACATTTTTCCGCGTACCCCCTGAGGTGTGCCCACGTACCCCTAGTGGTACACGTACCCCTGGTTGGGAAACACTGTACTATACTGTACTGTGCAGAGGCTGGGGAGCAGACTCCTTCATATCTTCACAGGCACATCGCTCCATTAAGCTACCGACAAGAGACATCAGTGAAACGAGTCAGGGGAGCACACGTCTCCCACTGGCACCCTCCGGGGTTGGGAATCCCCTGGCGCCTCAGACAGCGGGCTATCAATAGCCTCCCGGTTTACAGACACGTTCTCAGAGATGTTTATTTTTTCCTTCTCGAATGGCATCACTCCTCATTCCATAGTCATACACATCATGGTGATGATGAACACTTCACAACTGCTTTACTTTAGAGCCATGATGTAAGAATGAAGCATAGCCTACTGTAGAATCTACTTAGAAAAGGCAAGAGAGGAGAGGAGAGGGGAAGAAACAGGAGAGGAGGGGAGGAGACGGGAGGAAAATGGTGTGGCGGACAGCAAAGGCGTTTCCACAGCAATCGCCATGGTAACGACTGAGGCAGCAGCGTCAGATAATGGAGCTATAGGGATTTGAGAGCCTGTCAGCCCTGTAGAGTAGAGGGAGTGTGTGTGTGTGTGTGTGTGTGTGTGTGTGTGTGTGTGTGTGTGTGTGTGTGTGTGTGTGTGTGTGTGTGTGTGTGTGTGTGTGTGTGTGTGTGTGTGTGTGTGTGTGGCATAGAGTGAGTGGATCGATGCTTTTTTGCCTCACATGCCTGTGCCCTGGGACATGGTGTGCTGCTCGTGGGCGAAATACCTACAAACTGTGTCCTCTATCTGCACTGTAACAAATAGCTGTTTATTTACGGAAATTCTGCAACAGCATTCTACTGTTTTTCGAAAAAACAGACAACTACTGTGAAAATATTACTTTGAGTCACATATTGAGCATAAACAGTAAGTACTGCACAATAGCAGTATTCGCCGTTGTGGAAAAAACTAGAGATGCACCGGATCCTGATTTTTAGGATCCTGCCGGATACCAGATCCACTGAATAAGATCCTGCCGGATCCGGAACCGGATACCGGATCCTACAAAAGGGTTGAAACATATAGTCTACTCGCACACGTGGGCCCTTTTTATTACGTTGGCGCAAACTATTGCCACACTGCCTGCAATAGCCGCTTCCAAAGGGATTTCACTCCATGCAGTGATTGGGGTTGTGAAAGACTGAAAAGCCTAGGCTAGACATGCACCAGACCCTGATTTTTAGGTAACATGCCGGATACCGGATCCACTGCTTAAGATCCTGCCGGACCCGGACCCTGTGAAAAACTCTATTACCCTGACGGATCCGGAACCGGAACCGGATCCGGTGCATCTCTAGAAAATAACAAGTTATTTTAGGCAGCACCATTGAAACCCATTCATCCTCCACTTGTCCGTGATCACCATCAAACTTCAATACCACCTGAAGAACTGAAGTCATTCTGACTGGTTAAAGATTATCTGATACTATCAAGCATGATGAAACAATTTCTAAGGAAACTACAATACTTAAAAAGTGCTTGATGCAGCAAAGTGTGAGTAGCACATGCATTTTGATAGTGATGAAAGTGTGAATGGCTGAAACATTTTAAGAACTTGTAACACCCTTGCAACAAGCAGCCCCATCTAAACCAATCTGCTAATCAGTGCCTGGCCTCATCTGAGTAGGGCTGTTATGCCATTATTCAATTACGGGCGTCACCTGCCAAGGGCCTGATGACTCTGGTCACATGGTACTCTTGCACCTGTATATAAATCTGGACTATCAACACTTCAGTTGCTTGCCTGCCTGCTGGCTGGCCTGCATGGCACAGCATAGCACTTGTTTGCCTACAAGCTTGCCTACAAGCTTGCTTACATGCTTGCACACTTTCCTCTTTGTGAAAGCTTGCTGTATGTGGCATCATTTGTGGCATTGTTGCATATAATGTGCCTGCTGCAAATTAGGCATTGCTTTGAGAGCTAGCTTGTAGTGCTGCTTGTTTGCTGTGCTACTTGGTGTAAAATATTTTTTTAAAGACTGACCAATGCTATATTCATCATTGGCTCATCAAGAGATACAGTAAAAAGCCCACCTTGCACACTATCATTGTAACATAGCACTGCGTACTCTGAAATTTTATTCATGCCCACACTTTCAAAGGACCACCGCAAACCATTTTCTCAATACAGCATAGCGCCATAGTATCATGCTCAAGGCACTCCAGTCATGGTGAACGATGGGAGGGTGGGGTGGTAACATGGCCAGGGTACCACAGTTATGGAGAATGATGGGTGGGGTGGGAAGTTGCCATGGCCATATTCATGAATACAACTATGACCCAGTATTTGCCTGTCATCACACTGTACAATTCAACTTTTTAACTGAAATGTACTGTTATTTTTCTGTAGAGTACTGTTATTTAACAGTTCAATTGCTGCTGAAAAAATGTTATATACTGTGATACATTAAACAGCAATGAGCTGTATTTGATTTTTGGTGTGAAATAACAGTAGAATTACAGGTAAATATAATTGCCAGTAACTGCCGTTATTTTGCAGGGAAATTTTCTTAGAGTGTGATATTGGGTTCTCTTTGTGTGTGTGTGTGTGTGTGTGTGTGTGTGTGTGTGTGTGTGTGTGTGTGTGTGTGTGTGTGTGTGTGTGTGTGTGTGTGTGTGTGTGTGTGTGTGTGTGTGTGTGTGTGTGTGAGAGAGAGTAGTGGGGGGAGGGGGGGTGCTGCCAAATAAAAGCAGTTTGTGCAGGGTTATACACAGTACATATTGGTGTGCATGCATGCGTGCGTACATGCGTGCGTGGATGCATGTGTGTGTGTGTGTGTGTGTGTGTGTGTGTGTGTGTGTGTGTGTGTGTGTGTGTGTATGTGTGTGTGTGTAGGATTCTTCATGAAACCACATAAATGAACAGCTAATGTGTGTGTGTGTGTGTGTGTGTGTGTGTGTGTGTGTGTGTGTGTGTGTGTGTGTGTGTGTGTGTGTGTGTGTGTGTGTGTGTGTGTGTGTGTGTGTGTGTGTGTGTGTGTGAGAGAGAGAGAGAGAGAGAGAGAGAGAGAGAGATAGAGACAGAACCAGACAGAGAGAGACATAGAATATATTCAGAGAATAGTATCTATTTTGTTGTTGTTTACGTGTGAGAGGCTGGCTGTAGGGGCTCTTTGGCTTTTGCTGCAGTCACAGGAGTGTTTTACATTCCCTGTGGACCACACACACACACATTTGGCAGACTGCAGCATCCCTCAGACACACACACACACACAAACACGCACACACACACAAACACGCACACACACACACACACACACACACACACACACACACACACACACACACACACACACACACACACACACACACACACACACACACACACACACACACACACACACACACACACACACACACACACACACACACACACACACACACACCTCTCCCGTATCTGATCCAACACTCCCTGTGTTGGGAACAGGGCATAGAGAGCACCAACCAGCCACTGGCATATGCTCACCGACAACAAATAGGCCACTGACTGCATGTTCATCCACAACAATGCTTTCAGTGTTCCGATAGATAACCCCACATGCAGGGCTTCTATTATAACCTTATTGTCACCAAAACAGTAATTACCATGTCTTAAAGATTTCTTTTTGGTCTTTTTCAACTTTATTTTGATAGGACAGTGTGAGAGGTGGAGAGGAAGCGAATTGGGAGAGAGATGGGGAGGACATCCCAGGCCGGGAATCGAACCCGGGTCAGCCGCATGGCAGGCGAGTGCCCTACCGGTTGGCCACGACAAGGCCATATTTAGGCAAGGCAAGGCAAGCCAAGTTTATTTATATAGCGCATTTCATACACAGGTGCAACTCAATGTGCTTCACAAATTTAACAAATGTAAATGAAAGGAAACAGGGAAGGGAAAAATAATAAAAAAAATTAAATACAAATAGCCACTACCAATCAATTTATCAATCCTGGGTCACTGAAAAGTAGCCCAGTCTGTCTTGATTCTTTAGATTCTGCTGTGAGCACCACAGAGGCTGAAGCGCAGACATCCTTTCTCCAATTTCCTTGCTTTCAGTCAGCCTATCTGGATAGAGCCAGTGTTTGCAGTCAATGAGTCATTTCACTGCTATTATTATGATACCTAATTGCTATGCAAAGCACCTAATACAGTTTTTTAGTTCATTGGTTGAGAGAGAAAAAACTGTTGCATTAAGGAAGGCTTTGCATTCAATAGCAAAGGGAAAACATTGGCTGCTAGAGGCAGCACACATGCCATTGCACTGTATTCCAGTACAGTTGTGTCCACAAAGCATAGCTGTATTGGGCATAAGTCATATAGGGTATTTGCCTGGTGGACTGCTGATGATTTTGGCCTGCTCCTCCTCTCAATTTAGTGGTATCAGTCCTCAGGCCACTACAGCTGACCTGTCTGAGTCAGATTTAAATATCAATTTTCCTTGCTGTGGTCAAAATAGCTCGTAATAGATGACTACAAGCATTGTCACAGGTTTCAATGTGTCTTTCAATGCCTGGCAGACCAGTCTTGGCTGAAAATGCCCAGCTGTTTTTGTCCCAGTCCAGCCCTGCTACAAAGGCAGGTTTGTGCAGGGATATTTCAGTAGAGGGGTTTGTATTTCTGGGTATTTCAGGCAAGTGTCATCATCTTTACCCTACATGGTTATTATCTACAGAGCTGGCCCAGAGAAGTGCAGAGCGTATTATATTAGACTAATCAATTGTACAACCATAGCTGCCCAGCGCTGGGAAATGTGCAAACACACACTGAATGAATGAGAAACAACCCAGTTAATCTAGTGTGTATAGATACGCTAGATGCTTGGATTGGTTATTGGACATAATTGCAGGCAGAAATTCTGTGCCATCCCAATTTGTTGTGTTAATGAAGGGCCAGAGCCATATAGTAGCTCTCCTCTGAGCAATGTTATGGGGTTGGAGTACACTATTTATAATGCGTCTTTTCTGTCGTGGTCAGCAGGAATTGCTCAAATGCTCCAATCAACTACAATAAACTTTTCATCTAATTAGGTCCTCAGAGCGTTGTATGGACCCCCATAGTTCCCTGAGCAGTGCAAACTAAGGTAGGCTATTCAAATTCCAACCGCCATATCTGCTAACTTCACACATACTTCACGCTGGGCACCCGGGTTCAATTCTGGCCTGAGGTCATTTCCTGATCCTCCCCCATCTCTCTCTCCCACTGCCTTTCTGTCACCATCTCAAACTGTCATATCAAATAAAGGTCATTTAAATTCATTGGAGTTCCGAATTCAAACTAAAACCCATATTGTGCTTTATTAGCATGGCTGTTACGACACAGGGTCGCAAAAGCATATAGTTACCTTAACCAATCAGTAACGTACTTCGATGGTGAGTTTTGCGTCACCACTATCAACTGTTTGCTGATTGGCTAACCACTGAGAGAACCGAGCTCGAGGCTTTTGCCAGACGATGTGCGGAGCCAAAGTGCATAGGATGGCGTCGACAGGCTACTACTGTATAGCCACAATTGGGTCCCTGCTACTTCAAAACAGATTGAGAACTAAATAGGAAATACATCAAAGACTTTAGAAGTCTCTTGTCTCTATCGCTGCAAAATGGGTCACATACTGTAGTGTGTGTGTGTGTTTGTGTGTGTGTGTGTGTGCCCATTGGGATGTAGCAGCTATACAGTAGCTGACTCAGCGTTCTAGTTCACACATGAACGACAGTGAAGCCTATAACGTGTTGAAGGTTGTGCTAATGTGTAGCACGTGTTCACAAGGTCAATGTCATAGTGTGATTCCTTAATACATTACTATAACACAGGACCACCCCTTCTCTCACCGCCTCACTATGTTGCCTGAGCCACCTGCTGTTTGCTCATTGGCTCATTTCAGTAATATATTATATTAAATATAATATTAAAGTCTCAATAATGGATTATGAAATGGATGAAATTGATTTAAGGCAAGGGAGATAAAAAAGCAATGATAAAAACAGAAACCCTGGGTGATATTGTCTAATTAAATGAGCCTAATTATTAGAGCAATAGATTCTAATTACACACGATAATTGAAAACAGTGTGATGATATTAATGACATGGTACCAAAAAGTTATGGCGAAAGAAAATATCATCAACTTACAGTACTGTATTACCACAATGACTAAGCACTGTGGTTGTTGGTGTTTAAAAATAAGAAAAAAGAAAATCCTGGCAAAGCCTCTGCAAATTTCAATCATTCACAGACAAGGGGGGATTTTCGATGGGGAGGAGCCCACATAGATTTAGGAGTGTAGGCTACGCTGTCCCAGAGGAGGCCTGCGACAGACACGGGAGCCCTACATTAAATCTCAGGCAAGGCCGGTGCTCAATCCATCATGAAATGCATTTTTTCTCAAAATTTGCTTCAACAGTATAACGGTTCATTTGGGAACATAGAGGGGAAAGGCAAGTAAACAGGAAAATCTACCTGGAATTCTCTGCAGAATACCTGTTCCCAATAAATCATGTATATAAATTGATTACATCAATGCATTACATCATTTTTTTTCTAATCAATAGTAATTCGATCAACATATTGTTTTCTGTCTGCTTGTCTGAAAGGAATAGAAGAGGCACATCCAAAACCCTATCACAGGTGGCGTATAACAGTACCAGTAAGTGTTTTTTTTAAAACCAGAAAAATAGCGTAAACTAAATGAACTCTGGTGACAGGACATATTTTCAGCTGCTCCAGTACTGCATCATCAGAAATGATCCAAAAGCACACAAGTACCCATCGATCATAATGCTCTCTCTATCTGTGTGTACCTCCAAGCCTGCTCCGTTTGAATCTGTGTAGCACGTTGTTGGGGTGGACTGTTGGCCTAAGTTTAAACGCCAACCATTGGTTTCATCCAACCTTCAGCTATGACAATGGAGTGGTACTGTACGAGACAACTCATTTCATGCTATAGTCTGAAAAATGTTTTTAAAAAACCCACAACAAATCAAATAAAAAAACAAGACGCGGCTTCAAACTCTTTTCCCAAAGCTATTTTCCCAATCGTGCTGACCCACATTTTGCCAGTAGTTTTAAAAACCGTGTGAGGATGTTAAATAATATAGATGATGTAAAGAAGTAGAAGCCAGAGACAGAAAAATGGCCTTGTCCCTTTTCTCTCTTTTCAACATTGAGGCATTTTGTAATTCCAGTGAATACGTCCTCCATCTCCACCTCAGTAATTCTGTTGATCCTATCGTATTAATGTGCACTTAATTAGGC
The DNA here is from genome assembly GCF_034702125.1 of Engraulis encrasicolus. Lineage (NCBI taxonomy): Eukaryota > Metazoa > Chordata > Actinopteri > Clupeiformes > Engraulidae > Engraulis > Engraulis encrasicolus. The sequence goes on from NC_085873.1 coordinate 23,909,353, forward strand.
CCATACACAAACTGAGACATCAAATTAGTGAGCATGGACAAGACCAAAAGCAAGCCTCCTGCTGCCTCATTAGGAAGTATCTAAAGCAGGTTAATTACTGTGTATCATCAGCTACGCTGTTCTCTAATAAAGCAAAATCCCAAACGAATGAGTGGATCCCAACAGTATCAACACAGTCAGATTAAGAGTAGAGATGTCCGATATTGGCTTTTTTGACGATATCCGATATGCCGATATTGTCCAACTCTCAATTTTCGATTCCGATATCGGCCGATACCGATGCCGATATATGTGGGTTATTTTTCCTCATAACAAATTTTAGGTAACATTATACATCTCCTGTTGTGGAACAAAATATGCTTAATTTTATTGTAATGCCCCAGTAGATGCATTCTCTAATGCAACAAAGCTTTCCAAACATTAACATCGCCTGTGCAAAATAGAAAAATAATTAAGGAGAAAAGTGCACAGTAATTCAAGCATTATTATATCGGTTTTGATAAGTCAAAAATCTGATACCGATATTGACCGATATTACATTTTATGCTATTATCGGGCCGATAATATCTGTGGGCCGATATTATCGGACATCTCTAATTAAGAGTCCATAAAACAGCTTTTGTTTAGTCTGTTAGATGCAAATAACCATATTTTAACAACAAAGGAATAATTCACACATCTGTGTTCTCCTCTGGAGCATCAATGGGAGAAGGACAAAAGTTCTTGGAAAAAGCCAGAGCAACACAAGTGCAATTCTTTTCTTTTTTGTTATCAGGAGCATAAAGGGACTAACGTTTCAACAATAATTTATGAAATGCAATCTGCCATTGAGTACAGAAACCAATAATGTACCTGTCGTCGTATCTCCTTCTCGCACTCCCTCTTGATTCGGCTGATCTCCAATTGTATGCCAAAAAGTCTAAATACATTCTTTCTTTTTAAGGACTCTATTATTGGGAGAGAGATACCTTTTAAAAAAAAAGTAATCAGTGGCGTACGTACCAGCCGTCGTATCTCCTCGCACTCCCTCGCATGCGTCTGATCTCCAATTGTATGACAAAAGTTCTAATATATCTTTTAAAAAAGAAACCAATCACGTACCAGTCGTCGTATCTCCTTTTCGCACTCCCTCTTGATGCGTGAGATCTCCTCCTGGTGGAGGTGGTAGACGCTGCGTATCTCGGCTGCTTTGGTCTTGTCGGCCTGCAGGGCGGTGCTAAGCGCCTCCTCCATCTGCCGCTTGGCCCCCTTCAGCTCCACGATCTCCTGCTGCAGACGCCCGCGCTCCCCCTCGAAGTTTCGACGCGCCTCCTCGCGCACCTCCGCCACCAGGGCCAGGCGCAGCTTGTCCGGTGGCCCGTCACGCAGCGCCCCCACCAGTCCCTGGTGATATTGCAAAATAGGAGAATATATTGTGTCTTTTATTGAAAAGAGTACAATGAAATGAACTACAGTCATTTATAAGGTTCGTCCATGACTGTGTTATGACACTATTAGTCTATGTCTAGTCTAGAGTCTAGAGTCTATGTCTAGAGTCTATGTCTATGTCTGCATGGGAAAGTAAGATACGTAATTTCGATTCTTTGTATGACCAGCGCATGTAAAGAAATTGACAATAAAACCGACTTGACTTGACTTGATTATCACACCGTCGTCTCATATGTATGACGGCGGCGTCAAGTACAGTTTTACCGTGACATAAAAAGGGATCACCACAACAACGCACCTGTAGCCGCTGTATCTCTCGGTCCTTAATCTTGATAGTGATGCAATGTGACAAGGATAAATGTGACATAATGAAGAATGTGACATAATGAAGAATAATGACATGACGCTTGTAAAGTGGAATGAAAAGGGAGAGGGGAGCATCAGAGCGCACCTATAGCCTCTGTATCCCTCCGTCCTTGATGTTTATACCTTGATGTACATAATGATGGCTGTGACATAATAAAATGATGCTTGTAAACTTACATAAAACGCACATGTAGCCACTGTTTCTCTCTGTCCTTGATCTTGATGTTTATACAGTGATATGAGGTGACATATTGAAGAATGTGACACAATAATATGACATTTGTAAAGTGACATATAAAGTGAGAGGGGATCACCAAAACACACCTGTAGCTGCTGGATCCCCAAGTCGTTGATCTTGATGTATTGTGACTTAATGATGAATGTGACATAATGATGCTTATGATGCTTGTATAGTGACATAAAAGCACCATATCGCACCTGTAGACGCTGTATCTCTCCATCATTGATGTTTGTACTGTGATGTAATGTGACATAATGATGAATGTGACATAATGACATGATGCTTGTAAAGTGACATAAAGTGCACTTGTAGCCGCTGTATCTCTCCATAATGTGACATAATGATGAATGTGACATAATGAAATGATGCTTGTAAAGTGACATAAAGCACACCTGTAGCTGCTGTATCTCTCCGTCTTTGATCTTGATATTTGTACAGTGGCGGAATGTGACATAATGATGCATGTGACATAATGACATGATGCTTGTAAAGTGACATAAAGCGCACCTGTTGCCACTGTATCTCTCCATAATGTGACATAATGATGAATGTGACATAATGACATGACGCTTGTAAAGTAACATAAAACACACCTGTAGCTGCTGTATCTCTCCGTATCTGATCTTGATATTTGTACAGTGGCGTAATGTGACATAATGATGCATGTGCCGTAGTGACATGATACTTGTAAAGTGACATAAAGCGCACCTGTAGCCGCTGTATCTCTCCTTCTTTGATCATGATATTTGTACAGTGGCGTAATGTGACATACGTAATGACATGATGCTTTTAAAGTGAGATGATGTGCACCTGTAGCCACTGTATCTCTCCGTATTTGACCTTGATATTTGTACAGTGGAGTAATGTGACATAATGACATGAGGCTTGTAAAGTGACATAAAGCGCACCTGTAGCCGCTATATCTCTCTATAATGTGACATAATGATGCATGTGACGTACCTGTAATGACATGATGCTTGTAAAGTGACACAAAGCGCACCTGTAGCTGCCGTATCTCTCCGTCTTTGATCTTTATATTTGTATAGTGGTGTAATGTGCCGTAATGACATGGTGATTGTTAAGTGACATAAAGCGCACCTGTAGCTGCTGTATCTCTCCGTCTTTGATCTTGATATTTGTATAGTGGTGTAATGTGCCGTAATGACATGGTGATTGTTAAGTGACATAAAGCAGTACCTGTAGCCGCTGTATCTCTCCGTCCTTGATCTTGATGACCCTCATGAGCTCCTGTTCGTGCTGCCTCAGCAGGGTCTCGCGGACGCTGTGCAGCTCCTTCAGCTTCTCCTCGTGCAGCTTGGCCCGTAGCTCCGTCACCACCACCGTCGACTTGTTCTGCTCATGACGCACCTCCTGCGTCTTCTCACGCTCCAGCTTGCTCACCTGCAAGACATTACATTACAATACATTTAGCTGAAGATTCTTTTTTTATGCCTTTAGTTGAGACAGGACAATGAAGATAGTGACGGGGAAGCAGTGGGAGAGAGAAACTGGAGAGAAACATAACAGTCGGGCATAACAGTATGGTTCCTTATATGCTCGAGACATGGCCAAAGCCATACGTGGGGGACAGTTAAAAGTGCACTGTCTAATACTTACCACCACCATCAAATTCTAAGTATTCATTATGACAGGGAAAATCACACTTTTCATACATGAGAAGGGGGATATTCTCCATTGTTCGGCATTTTGAATTTCCAGAAATATAGAGACATTTTTGGCTTCAACAGTTACTGTACTTTTATCATGCTAGTAAATATTACTTCATTATTAAGTAAATGAAATGAAATTCACTATACTGTTTTCATAATCTTTTTTGACAATAACCTGTCCCTACTGTGATGAAGTAGTAACATGAAAATGCATGCTGCCGTATCTGAGCGCACGTCCCTGATATTGACCTTTTGAGGAGTAAGGACATTTCCCAGGTTCTTCTAAAATTTTACTTGAACACTCTACAGCTCCCAGAGAAGTCTGTGTTAAAAATCTTGCTAAGTCCTTATGACATCATAATGAGAACTCAAAATTTGGGCAAAATTCTAATCACATATTTGTGATGGTACTCCTCTAAGGGTTAACAGCAGTTCAATACAATGTACTGTATTAATGTGGGTGCACAATGCCAGAGAGAGTTATTTATAGGCTGCTGCTAGTGTGCCAGGCCCTATCTTTCCTGGGTTGACTGGGGTCACACATCCACAGTCACCACTGTCCTACTTTAACAGAGAGAGTGATACGTAACGCCTGCAGCAGCATCTAAAACAGAAACACCGGCTGGATTCATGGCAGGGTGGGGAGATCTTAACTGTTTACTGCCTCACTGCCATTAGAGTGAGGGATTAGTGTGTGTGTCTACGTGTGCGTGTGCGTGCATGTGTGTGTGTGTGCGTGTGCGCGTGCATGCTTGTTATGGATGTGTGGGCGGTGTGCTCTCATGAATGGGCGTGGATGGGACTCTTTGTCTTCGGGGCACGTCTATTTTTATCCCTGATGAAGCACACTCATCTCTCACTCTTTCCATCTTTTTTTGGGTCAGTGTTCCAGCGCGCTGCTCCATTGCAGTCTGCATGCCACTCCAGCATGACTGTGCAGAAATCCCAGACAGGCAACATACGAGCAGTATGGCGAGTACACACCACACGGTCACATGAGGCTTAGTGCACAGTGGTCCTGCATGACAACTACTGTATGGGACAATGACAATGACAATGTCTGATGCAGACTGCTGTGGGAGGAGGACAGATGGGGACCGGCTGCAACAACAGAGGCACCTGAACACGAAGTGACCATACCAGACACGCATGGCCGTAACAACCATTGAAGACACAGAGGTCATGTCCTCTGTATTTTTTTCAGAAATGTAAAATGTATCTATGATGAAAATAGATCTATAATCAACAATGATAAATTCAGTCTGTATATGCCACCCCCAATTATCCCCAAGGCAGTGATTAATGGAGAGAGAGAGAGAGAGAGAGAGAGAGAGAGAGAGAGAGAGAGAGAGAGAGAGAGAGAGAGAGAGAGAGAGAGAGAGAGAGAGAGAGAGAGAGAGAGAGAGAGAGAGAGATAGAGAGAGAGAGAGAGAGAGAGAGAGAGAGCCAGGGGCCACAGGCTTCCCATGAGTCTCCCATGAGTGACCAATTCATCCGTTACATTAATTTGGATCGGCAGCATGCCACACACACACACACACACACACACACACAGTTTCACATATATCCGTAGGCATAAAATTGCATTTGGATGAAAGCTGGAAAATCCGACGACTCCATAATAAATCCCCTTCTGCATGTCATAAAGATGTCATGCAACATTGAAAGACTGAATTATACTTTGGGTTTTGAAACTGGGAGACAAATCTATTAGAAACAATTATGCGGACACTATATTACCTTTTTCATTTGAATGTCAAAAACGTATCAAATTGAAATCATACATAATTCGGGGAAAAAAAATACAAATATTCATAAACCTACTGCTGTTACTGCAGCAAGTTGTAATTGTTGTCGCTTGTGAGTTGACATAAACAGAGGCAGGGTAGCCATGGCAACCAAGCAGGAAGGAGGAAGGAACGTCTGCATGCCCTGCTGAAGTGATTATAGGCTCACGGTCTGACCTGGAATCATCATATTCCCATTACTCACGGTAAGGTCATACTGGGTACCACCACCACTAATATGATTAAACCGTTAACTTCTCTGTTCTGTCTTGTATATCCATAATGCACGCCATACCACCAGCAGAATGGTCCATAGAACTACTGTAGTCCTACTATAACATAACACAGGGCCTTGAGTATAACGACGCACTACGACTCGGTCATTGCCATTCTGACAACAATGAAGCAGCAAGGAGGAACTCGCACACCACTGAATGCATAAGGAAAACTACACTGTAACAAATAGCTGTTTATTTACGGCAATTCTGCAACAGCATTCTACTGTTTTTCGAAAAAACAGACAACTACTGTGAAAATATTACTTTGAGTCACATATTGAGCATAAACAGTAAGTACTGCACAATAGCAGTATTCGCCGTTGTGGAAAAAACTAGAGATGCACCAGATCCTGATTTTTAGGATCCTGCCGGATACCAGATCCACTGCTTAAGATCCTGCCGGATCCGGAACCGGATACCGGATCCTACAAAAGGGTTGAAACATATAGTCTACTCGCACACGTGGGCCCTTTTTATTACGTTGGCCCAAACTATTTTTTAGACTCATTGGCTTATTGCCACACTGCCTGCAATAGCCGCTTCCAAAGGGATTTCACTCCATGCAGTGATTGGGGTTGTGAAAGACTGAAAAGCCTAGGCTAGACATGCACCAGACCCTGATTTTTAGGTAACATGCCGGATACCGGATCCACTGCTTAAGATCCTGCCGGACCCGGATCCTGTGAAAAACTCTAGTATCCTGACGGATCCGGAACCGGAACCGGATCTGGTGCATCTCTAGAAAATAACAAGTTATTTTAGGCAGCACCATTGAAACCAATTCATCCTCCACTTGTCCGTGATCACCATCAAACTTCAATACCACCTGAAGAACTGAAGTCATTCTGACTGGTTAAAGATTATCTGATACTATCAAGCATGATGAAACAATTTCTAAGGAAACTACAATACTTAAAAAGTGCTTGATGCAGCAAAGTGTGAGTAGCACATGCATTTTGATAGTGATGAAAGTGTGAATGGCTGAAACATTTTAAGAACTTGTAACACTCTTGCAACAAGCAGCCCCATCTAAACCAATCTGCTAATCAGTGCCTGGCCTCACCTGAGTAGGGCTGTTATGCCATTATTCAATTACGGGCGTCACCTGCCAAGGGCCTGATGACTCTGGTCACATGGTACTCTTGCAGCTGTATATAAATCTGGACTATCAACACTTCAGTTGCTTGCCTGCCTGCTGGCTGGCCTGCATGGCACAGCATAGCACTTGTTTGCCTACAAGCTTGCCTACAAGCTTGCTTACATGCTTGCGCACTTTCCTCTTTGTGAAAGCTTGCTGTATGTGGCATCATTTGTGGCATTGTTGCATATAATGTGCCTGCTGCAAATTAGGCATTGCTTTGAGAGCTAGCTTGTAGTGCTGCTTGTTTGCTGTGCTACTTGGTGCAAAATATTTTTTTAAAGACTGACCAATGCTATATTCATCATTGGCTCATCAAGAGATACAGTAAAAAGCCCACCTCACACACTATCATTGTAACATAGCACTGCGTACTCTGAAATTGTATTCATGCCCACACTTTCAAAGGACCACCGCAAACCATTTTCTCAATACAGCATAGCGCCATAGTATCATGCTCAAGGCACTCCAGTCATGGTGAACGATGGGAGGGTGGGGTGGTAACAAAGACCAGGGTTCCACAGTTATGGAGAATGATGGGTGGGGTGGGAAGTTGCCATGGCCATATTCATGAATACAACTATGACCCAGTATTTGCCTGTCATCACACAGTACAATTCAACTTTTTAACTGAAATGTACTGTTATTTTACTGTTATTTACTGCATAAATATTGTAGAGCACTTTTAGTTTAACAATACTAATACTGTGAACGTTCTGTAGAGTACTGTTATTTAACAGTTCAATTGCTGCTGAATTTTTTTTATATACTGTGATACATTAAACAGCAATGAGCTGTATTTGATTTTTGGTGTGAAATAACAGTAGAATTACAGGTAAATATAATTGCCAGTAACTGCCGTTATTTTGCAGGGAAATTTTCTTAGAGTGTAGAAAAGTGCTCAGAGACCACACCTCCTCCAAGGCAGGTCAGAATTAGATTGCAATTCTAGCCTTTGTCAGCATACTCCTGCTATCAAAATGTCAAAATGACACATTCATAGCAGTGTTCTTCTGTCATTTGCAAGCCTTAATAATAGAGTACAGTTATTAATGGATGATGGTTCTTAAACTTAAAACGAAAGCACATCCATGTGCGTGGACCGAGATGAATAGCGTAATGAAACATAAAAGCACTGAGTCTTAAACGCTGGCCTGTTCAGAACTTCTGTGTAACATCAGCGCAGGCCTATAAGACGAGTGTTTTCCCCCACGAATGTGGATATATCTTTGGCGCAAAGCTATTTCAATCCAAGCTGCCAAAGCTTCTGTTCTCTGGACAGGCAAGCCCCATAGTCTCCTGTGATTATTTAATATCAAATAGTCAGATACGCATCTTTCGGGGCTCACGATTGTCAGAGAAGTGTGATGCATCAGCGGGCATTTGGCATTGATGAACTTTGGCATTGATGTGTGCAAAAAAGGCACATTCTCCTTCATCATGGGGCAATGTGGGTGCACGTCTCCCGCGGCCCGCTAACCCTTAAAGACAATGTCTCATGATGATAGTGGAAATATATGTGCTGTCATCTCATAAGCGATGTCAACTCAAAGCGTGCATGCGATTTCATCTTGGTCAGTCAGAAATGGCACCAGCTTGCTTTTTAAAATGTCTGCACCCTGTGCACCACATAGGCTGTTTTTTAAAACTAATAAAGAAACTGACTTCATCATTGGCGGGTATGCCTGGTTAAAAGTGACTTTACTGTTTGCCCAAGAGCCTCCCGTGCATCTGTTCGGCGTGACTAGCAGAGTTGCAACAGTTGCAACCTCGCGCACGCAATTCCATTAAAACGAGCTCTACTTTGCAGTGCGTGCAGTGTTGACTGTTCATCGCAGAAACCTTATTTAGAACTGGTTTTAACGGCAGCTGGCATCCAAAACGTTGCAAGACAATCCGTTCCCCCCTAAACACACCGACCCTGTGTGAGGCCGTGAGAGTGCGGCAGTAGGGGATATTCGCAGTGCTCAATTCACCTCGCGCACCCTGTGGCAGTCCGTGAAATAGCAGCGAACGAACACACACAGTCCACACACAAACCCAGGCGATCACATAACCTCCTTGGCGGAGGTAATAAAGAAGGTGCTACCCAGTGAAGTGCAAAACGTTTTCGGTCCTGTTCAGACCATCATCAGTGCCAAACTTTTCAAATAAAAAGACACGCCCTGATATAGCCTAGGTGGGTACACGTATGCGAAAGGCAACTTGTCCATTCAACCTAACCTGAACACAGGTAAAGGTGTCAATCAAGATACTGTTTTCTGTAGGATAGGCCTAGTCACGTGAGAATACCTAGAATATGTCAAATGAAACAAAAACAGATTGGCATATGACATAAGGGCGTAGAAAAATCAATAATAATAATTCTGACAACAACTAATTTATAACACGGTAAAAATCTATATTTGTGGAATTAAATCTATGTGAAATTAAAAACTAAAAATGTGAAAAATACATGTGCTAATTCATTACCTTTCTAATAAATAAGCTACCACAGTGCTTCGAACCAAGCTCTAGGGTCCCGGAGGATGGCACAGAGTTCATTAACACCGGCGCATGTCGTCGTGTGAGCATCATTGTCGTTGTGTGAGCATCATTGTCTATTCAAGCTGAACAACGGCGAATGGCACGTGCAGACACCGGGTGCTTAGAGGCGAACAGCGAACAATCTGCCTGCGTGCCACAAAAGCTCCATTCATATACACTCTTTCTCCTTCACCAAGAGCAGAGCTCCATGCAGCAACATCTGTGGAGTCACAGCATGCACACCCCCAGGGCTGGATAAATATACAATATAGATATGGCTGCAATCTAGGGCCCCCCAACTGCCAGGGGGCCCCTGATTGGCCAAAAGTGAAAAATTGCAGTATTGTGACACGATTAAATATTGAAAATGTCATCTGTTGTGTTGAGCATTGTTAGTAGACATGTTATCCTCAATTCCTAACTCATAATTATGACACTGTCTATGTAAATTTGCTTTCTGGGGGGCATCACAGAAGTCTGTAGCTTAGGAGCCCCAGGCCATCTAAATCAGTGATTCTTCACCTTTTTTCTTGAAGCACCCCCTAACCTGTGCCCAAGAGAAGCCGCACACCCCAACCCAAACGTCTACACGATTCTTGCTTTGGACATTAATCAATACTTTAATGACTTTACATTAAGTCCAAACTTGTTCTAATTTGGTCTTGATTTTGAGCATGAACACCTTTATCTCACCTTCCCCAGGTGTTCCCTGCAGGCGACGTCAGTCACAAGTCGACTGAGTGTGCGGCCACCAGTTACTTTGATGAGAAAAGTGCAGGATACACATTCCCCCTAAAAGTTGCCTCCTGGAGAATACAAACATGCTTTATACCAAGCTTCATTATCGCCACACTGGGAGAAAATTGCCAGCTTTCAAAGATTTCTAAAAGGTTTTTTTTTTTTTATGACGGGCACCTGTCAGTAGGTGATAGCTGTAGTGTTCATTTTTTCCAACACTAGGAACAGCACTCTCCTCCTTTACTGTCATTCTTGCTTTTTCATTCTTGTTTTTTTCCCTTTCTTTGCTTTGACAAACACACTGTGTCATAGCTTCCCATTCCCATGGGGCAGTCATGGGTAAGCGGTTAGGCCGTCAGGCTTGCATCTCAAATGTTGCCGGGTCGACTCCCAACCCACCAGGTTGGTGGGGGGAGTAATTAACCAGTGCTCTCCCCCATCCTCCTCCATGACTGAGGTACCCTGAGCATGGTACTGCCCCGCCGCACTGCTCCCTTGGGGCGCCATTGGGAGCTGCCCCCTTGCACAGGTGAGGCATGAATGCAATTTCGTTGTGTGCAGTGTGCAGTGAACACTTGTGTGTGCTGTGGAGTGCTGTGTCACGATGACCAGCCCAGTTGGGCTTTCACTTCACTTTTTCACAAGTAGCACTGATGCAGATGACAGCATGAGACAGTGTACTGTCCGGTCAATGACAAATGGTAATACACTCATTAGAAAGGCAAAGTGAATTGTCTACAGGTCGATGTATTAAAATAAAAATCTCTAATTATGAGCAGAATGTGTCCGCTAGCAAAGAGAGGCGCATAATTCCAGATCACTCTTAATTATGAGTAGACTGTGTCCGCTAGCAAAGAGAAGAGCATAATTCCAGACCACTTGTCATTCACCATGAAAGCTGAAGTCACCTTGCCACATATGGCTCAGGGGTACTAGCCAGGCCACGCCCTCCTAATGACGCAACACATTCGGCATTGCTTCTAGTCAGGCCAGGAGCAATATACATATCGTTTCTGAGCTCTGGGAAAATCGGGAACTCCACCCCCTTTGTCGGGAATCAATCCACTTTGAGCAGCTCAGTGACGTGGTTTAAGCAGAGACGTTTTATTGGGACTGTGAGAAAACTTTTGGTTTAAACTTTGGCACAGTCTTTTCTGGCCTCGGCCAGTACCAAACCGAGGGAGGTGGGACAACCATACAGTTTGGGAAACGTTAATCGTTATGCAAGGGGTCAGACCAAGTCTCGAAACGTGATTTGAAAGTCAATGATAATCACGCTACAAGGGTACAGTAGTATGAACACAGGGCACCACCAGAAGACTTCATTCTGGCAGCAGAAACAGTAATGGGGTTCAGTCAGCCATGAAGACAATTAACAAATTGAGTGGCCTACTAGGCAGCATTTTAAAGTAAATCAATCACCTTCACGAGTCAGCTGCAGCTTGAATGAGTCACTCATTAATATGTGAATGCAAAACAAGTTTGCCGTAAAAAAAATGAGTTCAGCAAATTTTACGTAACGCAGTGGACATCATCATTTTTTTTCTCCGAAACAGGGGGACATTTTGTTTCCCTCACTGTTGCGGTGAATTAGACAGAAATCTCTCTCTCTCTCTCTCTCTCTCTCTCTCTCTCTCTCTCCCTCTCTCTCTCTCTCACACACACACACACACACACACAGCATCTTGGGAACATCTGTATACGCACACACGCACGTACATACACATACACACGCACACACACACCTCTGAATTCCAACATAACAAGCCTAAGTGATGTCCGGACCTGTGTTCTCAGCAGGGTCAGCAGGTTCACTGTACTGTCCGTATCAGTCACATTAGGGCTGACACCTGATTGGCCACTGTCCATGTCAGTCACAGCAGGGCTGAGAGCTGATTGGCTACTGTCCGTGTCAGTCACAGCAGGGCTGGCAGCTGATTGGAGTTGCCCTCCTCTTCTGCCCACCCACCCACCCCCACTCCTACTTCATCTTCCGTGGGTGGGCAGCAACTGTGGTGGTGCGACTGACTGAATTATTAACCCCGTCCGCTACTACTGCACTGCCTTCACTGTCAAAAGGTGCAGCTGGCATCGAACCAAGACCATGACTAGGGGCATTACCCTGACAGAAACGTCTATATGCAATCCACTTTGAGCTGCGGCAAACCTAATCATTTATACAATCTATGTCTTACGTGGCAGCTGAACGCAGTAAAGCAATGGGGCAGCCCTTTTAACGAGACAGCTGTACATAACAAAATGGGGGCACTGGCTGGGGGGGTTAATAGCAAATGACAAGAATTAACCCACGGTAACCTACTGTTACTCATTCATCAACCCACAGACAACGTTAATGATTTCTCTGGCGCAAAATCAAATAAAAATGCATCGCTTGCCAAGGCCTTGACTATACAGTGGTAAAAGCAACATATTGAGTTGTAATGTTAGACTAATGCGGGTTTGATTTGACCTTTATTCAAGTTAATGTATCGCGTTCTCTTTATTACAAGACAATACTTAGTACATTAAAGGAGCAGTTCTGCCAATTTCAATATGCTCTTGTATTGCTCACGCTACCCTTGACTTGTCAGTACCCGGTGATGCTGCATTTTTCGGCTCAGCCCTTTCCGAGATCTGAACTATTCTAATGGGGCAGATTCTTAACATAGGCCTACTCCAAATATTTTCCCAAAAGCTATCACTGTTTGCTACTTGTCTACTGATGTTGCATAAACTTTAGGATGTTATTGGGAATAAATCAAGATGCTTTTTGAAATATAAACAAACACCTGCCCTCATTACAATGACCAGGATCTCAGAAAAAGAAAAAAAATCTCAGGTACTGACAAGTCCAGGGTAGTGTAAGCATTACAACTGCATGTTGAAATTGGCTGAACTTATGTGGCTGAGACCAACACAAGTCAGCATCCAACTCCTAGCGATTCCAAGACAAATGCATTAAAAAAAACAGACCTCAAGTAACACAGCCCTGCACATAAGTTGAATAAAGTAAAATAAAAACCCACAGTATACTGCCGTACAATGGCAAAGTACAGTAACTACATGCTTTGTCAAAATTGAGTTTACATTGAAAATGGTCTTCATAACACCTCTTTCATCTTGTGACAAAAAAGGCAATATCCAACCTAATACCAACATTTTAAAGGTCTTTTTAAACTGCACTTTTCCTTTGTGGGTCAGTATAGCTTGTATGGGAGTATGAGAGAACAACACAAGTCCACGTCCATTAAAAACCAGCCTTGAGATCTCGAGTACTACACAGCCCTACAAATAAGTTGAATACAATCAAATAATTCAAACACATGCTTTTGCTCACCTCTGTAGTTGGACAGGTGCAAGATATTATCCCAGTGAGATTACTTTGCACTTGAATAAAGTCTAATAAAAGCCCACAGTCCAGCATGGGACATGTATGGGTCATGTGTGAGTCATGTGGGGTCATGTATGGGTCATGTATGGGTCATGTATAGCATGTATGGGTCATGTATAGCATGTATGGGTCATGTATGGGTCATGTATGGGTCATGTATGGGTCATGTGTGAGTCATGTGGGGTCATGTATGGGTCATGTGTGGGTCATGTATAGCATGTATGGGTCATGTATGGGTCATGTATGGGTCATGTATTGCATGTATGAGTCAGCATAGCATGTATGGGTCATGTATGGGTCATGTATAGCATGTATGGGTCATGTATGGGTCATGTATGGGTCATGTATAGCATGTATGAGTCAGCATAGCATGTATGGGTCATGTTTGGGTCATGTTTGGTTCATGTTTGGGTCATGTATGTGTCATGTATGGGTCATGGCTGTATAGCATGTATGGGTCATGGCTGTGTAGCATGTATGGGTCATGTATATGCATGTATGGGTCATGTGGGTCATGTATGGGTCATGTCTAGGTATGTGTGGGTCATATATGTGTCATGTATGGGTCATGTACTGTATAGGTATGCATGGATCATGTTTGGGTCATGTATGGGTCATGTATGGGGTCATGTATGCAGGCTGCTCACCTTGCTCTTCTCCTGCTGCAGTTCTATTTGGATGTCGGTGAGTTTGGCTCTCAGCTCCTCGTTGGCGGCCTGCAGGGCGGACATGGCGTCGCCCCGCTCCCCTTTGGACCGGCTCCCCCCGGGCGTCTTCTTGGACATTGCTCACGCTGACACGAGGACGAGGCCGAGCCCGAGGTCCAGACTGAGACTGTAGAGGCCAGACGAGAATCCAGAAGCAGCAGCGATGACCCTTCTTCGTGGCCCTGCCTGCGGCCCCTACCACCACCACCAACACCACCACCACCACCACCACCACCAACACCACCACCACCACCACCACCTCCCCCCAGCTGGGTCCTGCTATGTGTCTGGAGGTGTCAGGATTCTTGGCCGCCCTCTTGGTGTCCCTCAGCTACATTTTTTCGCCCACCTGTAGCCAGAAAATGAAGAAAGGAGTCACACACAAGAGCTGAATGAACGTTTTGGGTCTAGCCCATCATTAGTGTTCCCAGTTTGATTCGCACACCTGTAGCCAGAAAACACAGATTGAATGAATGAAGAGGCATCGGGGGTCATTTTAGCATACTGTATTTACCCTATAAAACATTGCAGCCAGTTAAACGTCAAAAAGTAAGTTCAGTTAACTTATAAACTTAAGGCCATACCTGTTAGTTTTACTCACACACCTATTTTTATATGCATAGTACAGGTGGGCAACTCTAATTTCACTGCAGGTTATACTTTTAGAAATTCTGTGCATGAGACAAATAAAACTCCTTGTGTCCTTGAATCCTTACTGGATGAGATTCTGTGTGTGTGTGTGTGTGTGTGTGTGTGTGTGTGTGTGTGTGTGTGTGTGTGTGTGTGTGTGTGTGTGTGTGTGTGTGTGTGTGTGTGTGTGTGTGTGTGTGTGTGTGTGTGTGTGTGTGTGTGTGTGTGTGTGAGTGAGTGAGTGAGTGAGTGAGTGAGTGAGTGAGTGAGTGAGTGAGTGAGTGAGTGAGTGAGTGAGTGAGTGAGTGAGTGAGTGAGAGAAGCAGTCTGGTAAGTAGACATGGCACCCCACTATTAACCATGCAAGAGGGCTGCACACCTCCTCTGCAGTCACATACAGGGGAGGAGCTACAGGGGTGGCTAGGGTAGCATTTGACCCCCCTGAAATCTGATTGGCTACCCCAAGTGCTCCCCCAGAAAATGGACAGTAGCCCCGCCCACTCGCATTACACGAAGCGCATAGATCGCCCGCAAATCGATATCGCGAGTGAAGAAAGGATAACCATTTTCCCCACACACATTTTGATGCAAGTTTGTGTACACACCAGAGCATGGCAACCCGACCGAAGCCCGACGGGCCGGGTCGGAACCCGACGGGCCGGGCCGGACTCGGACAAAAAAATAGAATATCTGTCGGACTCGGGTCGGGCTCGGGCTTGAACCAAACAGACATTGTGAAAATTGTAAGCAATCAGAGGAAACGTTTCAGTTCATGCAAACGGCAGTTTTGTGATTAAAAGAAGTAATTGAATATGCATAAATGAAAATGTTGGTAGGCTACTCGTGCGAGTGATTATTATTGGCTGTATGCACGCGCCAGTTACCAGTGGCAACATGGACGCTCACTCCCAGTCAGCCGAGCAGGAATGCCGAGTCAACTTGCTTTCTTAATAAGCGCCAAATACAGTTGTCAGTGAACGCGTGGTCTTTTGTTGTAGGCCTAGTGTAGGCCATGTTTTAGCATGCCTTCTGTGCTGTCTTAAATGTTGAACATAAAATGACGAAGTTTGTCACTGCATTGCTCGCCAAGGATTACATTTCCAGCAAGGGGTAGCAAGGAGCATAATATGGATTAAAGAAGACGCACACGCTACGTGGAGTTGCCTAAGGTAGGGGCGAAGAGGTTTCCTGTTACTACTTTGTCCGCTGTGACATTTCATGTCCTTCACGTAGGTTCTTAATTCTTGTCACTTTTACTGTAGCCTACAGTTGTAACTATGCGAGTGCAACCTTTCCTGATTTTATATTGACCGCATGGACATCAGGGGAAATGACATTCTCTTGGAGGGCCGAACAGGCTACTGTTCTTCGGGGTGAACTTATAGCCCATCCTTCTTAACGACAAGGAGTGGCATCTTCACCGGCTCGCGGGATTTATTTGCACTAACAGTAACGTAACAAATGCGTCCATAGCCGCGCTGACTGCATCCAAACCGTATTCGTTAGTTTTCGCCTTTCTTATCCTCTCACGCCCCTCCCATGCATTTGATCACAGCACCCAACATCTCTGGTCTAACCGAAAGAAACATAAGGTGCGCTGTCACATGTATGCGTGTGTTTATACTTACTATGCGTGCGTAACTAAATTAGGCTACAGCAAATTGCCTCATCCTAGTTGCCTATCCTGGCTATTTATCACGTGCTATTTTGAGTATGAAGGAGGCCACATAGAAAATATTGCTTGCGCACAGGTTCTGTTGTTATTACAGTGGTCTCGGGCTTCGGACGGGTTCGGACACAAACATTTTAATTAGTCTCGGGCTCGGGTCGGGGTTGATCACTTTTCTGTCGGCTGAGGGCCGGGCTCGGACAGAAAAAAACGGCCCGAGCCACGCTCTAGTACACACCACCCTCGTGAATTTGGGCATATGGGGTACCATTCGAAAGCTTAGAATGCCGTCTGTCTAGTGGTATGCATAGGAACTCTCTGTGTTGTACGGTCTGACGGCAATGTGAATGGCAGATGTGTGCTTTTCCATCCTGAAGAAGAAAAGCATTAGAGAAATAACAGCTTATTTCAGTCCAGACTCATTTCGTTTTCCTTTTAATGAAAAGTTAGCTGTGTGCCATTTAAGATTTTTCAGTACTATATAATGCTCTATATCCCATGTGATAAGTCAATAGATTCGTTTTTGGTGGTAAATGAAAGTAGGGCCTAGTTTCATGATTAATTCCTGTGAATTCAACTCAAACCTCATGTCTAAAGTCCAAATATTCACTGGCATATGCTAATTGCTGTCTTTGTGTTGGAATAGACTATATGCTAATGAGTATTTTAAAAGAATGTCCGTAGGCCTACAGCACCTTTGGATAGCATTGTTATATGTGTGAATTGTAGCAAGTTCTTAGCAGCATTGCAACATTACAGTGACTGGATTTTAGTATGGAAGTAACTCTTTAATGTGCAGTCTGAGTTCAATTTGAACTTTGAAATTTGAAATGACATAAAAACACAGATGGTAGAAAATAATTTGATTAACTCTCAGACACCTAAGCATTCATTTCCTTTCAACCTAATTTTACTAAGTCTCTGATGCAGAAACTTTGAAGTTCATTTCTGAGAATTATGTAGAAACGTTGAAAATCTGCAATAGGGCTTCAGTGAAACACTTATCTTTATCATCTCAAATCACTATATGATTCTCGTATACACAAACACAGATAGCCTACAGGTGTACACATTGTCTGTGTATTCCAATGGCTTAGCACCCAGGTATTAGGCATTTTCCTTCCAAATAAGAGCAGCCCTTCATATCACTTTTCTAAAAAACGTATGTTTCCCACATTTCTGGCACATCTACATATTAAATAATTACTTCTACAATGGTTAAAATGTATTCAGAAAAGACAGCTAGTAGTATACAAAAATGGCCATGTTTTTACTTGGAATGTGATCTTTTCTATACTATTTTCTCTCCGGAAATGACTGTGTGGTGTTGGGATATGTAGGCCTAATTTGAGTTAAGTTCAGTCAATGTAAGGCACTATATAGTTCTTTGTAAATCTTGCCATTTGCAATGCAATGGGTTTCTGAGGGTCAAATCACAAAAAAATCTTACAAAAAATCACAAAAAAATAACTGATTACTGTTTGACATAATAGGAGACCTAAAACTTAAGGGTGCAGTTATAGGGTGCACAGCGGGTGTTATGGTTGCCAAATGTGACCAATGATTACCAACCCAAAAATACTAAAAAAGAACGCCTTAAGAATAAAATCCTGCCAGAATTAAACAGAAGTCTTGATTTATATGAACACAAATCTACAGAATATGTATCTGCCCAAAGCCCTTCTTTAACCCATAGATGACCATCGGAAACCGCTCAATCTGGTAACACTCACAGGTGCCATAAGAACCCGAGAAAATCATTCTCTTTATCTATTCTATAGTGTTTGAGTGTTTTTTTTCTTTGTGTAAGAGCATGCCCCTGTGAAATTCATGTGGCTACCCCATTGCTCCCCCAAGAATAAATGTCTGGTTCCGTCACTGGTCACACACTCAGTGCTGCCAGATGGGAAATGCTGAATTATCGTACCAAAACCGTTTTTGGGGGCTTTTTGTGAGGAATTTATCGTACAAGACCCACATTGATGTTTCAGGGCATCTACAAAAATTTCATGACTGGCGATATGCGAAAAATTTCGAAAAAGTGACTTTTTCACTTTTTCAGAAAAAAATCATAAAATGAACTGAATGACAAACAAAAACAACAAAATGGACAAAATAATGGTACAAATACGATAATTATTGTACATCTGGCAACACTGCGCGTACTGTACTGCACAGCTTTCAAACACATCTACAGTCGGTAGTAATCATACTAGACGTCGGTACAAAATCCAAAACAAAACAACGCTCAGATCAATGTCCCTCTGGCAGTAGACCTTCAGGGGCAGGGAGAAGCAGTTTGTAGATAACCAGCCCCTGGCATGTAAACATCTCTGATAATGTTGTTATTGTTTCAGTTCAGCTGCCTTCTGGCCTAACATAGTATCATTTAATTGCTATGTGAGATCCGTTGAAAGGCAAACAGAGCACAGGGCTTTTCTATCTCCGAGAAAAGGGATTAATTACATACGACAAGACATGTTTGCCATGCTGCAGCACAGTTTCACCACAGCGGCCTATCGCAATGTAAACCAAGTGATACCAGATAGCACAACACAAACACACATTGTCTTCCCAGGAGAGTATTCGATGTTACACAATGTTATACCAGTAATAAAACTAATTAATGACATGGCATTGCTACAAATGCCAACCCTATTGTATCTCCAAACAATGAAAAAAAAACCTTGAACAACCATTCAAAACAGAAATGCACAGGCAGTGCATGTGACAATGAATTAAATCAATACAAAATGAGAGAGAATAAATGAGATGTCTGTCTTCATCAATGTCTAGCTTTAATAAACTGAGCAACAAATGTCAATCTATTGTATCGCCAAACTATGAAAAAACAAATTTGAACAACGCTTGAAAACAGAAATGCACAGAAAGTACACATGACAATGAAGTGAATACAAAATGAGAAAGAGTAATGATAACAGAATAATAGCTATATAATAATGCTAAATAATAGCCATGGCCGTATTACATAAAGCAATCCATGGCACACATGCCATAATTGAACATTTTGGCAGGGTACATTTGCACTGCACATGTGTGCCTTCTGTTATGCAGTCTCTAGCAGTTTAATAGCTGGAGGCTTGAATTATATTCGATTGGAATGGCTGCACACAATAACTCAGATTTAGACATGATCACCCTTTAGAAAATGACACAAAATAAGTACTTACGTAACAGTAAATAAATCTATTTTGTATATACAGGCTATTCATCTCTATTGTATGCCTGTGCAGGTACTGCATAGGCTATGTAAATTAGCTGATTTACCTTTACAATAATGATGTACTCAGTTAGAGTTAGCTGCTTCAGAACATGTTTGGATGAGGTATAAAACAGGGTCTTCACTTTTCAATACTAGGTTTGTCACTCCCAAAGAAATTTCGCTAACACTTTACTTGACGCCGGTGTCATAAGCATGTCATTACAGTGTCGTAATAGTGTCATAGCATAGTTATGCACGCGTCATAAACATTATGTCCATGTCATAAATATTTCATAAACTTTTCATAAACATAAACATTTCATGACTGTGACATTCGGTTATGACATAGACAACCCAAGGCCAACAGTCATGAAATGCTTATGACATGGACATAATGTTTATGACTTATGTATGACAGTTTCATGACACTATTATGACACTGTAATGACATGCTTATGACACCGGCGTCAAGTAAAGTGTTACCGAAACGTCCTCAAGAAACACGTTCTTGAGACAACTACATCATAAAAGGTTAAAGCACAACTTCCTGAAACAAATTGTGCTGCCTGTCACCTCTGCCTGTGTGGCACATTCCAATCCACTGTGACCTCTCAGTCCAATGTCTGCATATAGCTTGCTATGTAAATCCAGTGTATGTGTGCAAAGCATAGCATGCTGTGTAATTCAGCGTCTGCGTATAGCCTGCTGCTGTGGCTGTAAACGAGTTCCCATAAGAGACGTGCCTCCCCGCTTTCAGACCGTGACCCCTGACGAAGCAGCAGGGATAGAGGCTTGGGATGTGAGCTGCATGTTAACAGCAGCAAACAAACACATAGCAGGCCTACTCTGCTGCCCCAAGCACTACGCACCCCCAAAACACACAGTAGGCTTACCCATCCGCCCCTAGCACCATACACCCCAAACACCCAGCAGGCCTACCCTGCCGCCCCCAGCACCATGCACCCCAAACACATAGCAGGCCTACCCTGCCGCCCCCAGCACCACACACCCCAAACACATAGCAGGCCTACCCTGCCGCCCCCAGCACCCCAAACACATAGCAGGCCTACCCTGCCGCTCACAGCACCATGCACCCCAAATGCCAGAGGATGACAGACAGAAGGAGAGAGAGGAAGAGAGGAGATGAGTCATCGGGTTCAATTTTCATACAGCCAGAGCAAAATATTGCTAGTCAGAATTACTTTGAAGTTGTCTTTCAGAAACTAGTAAGAAGTAATTTCAGCTATTTTTTTCAGTCTTGGTTGTCTGGAACTTTTCAGGGTGTTTCAGGAGAAAACCGTTCAAAATGATTTCATCACTTCATCAATAAAACAGGGACCTGGATTTATCACAGTTCAAACTAAGTTCAACAATAGACCTTAAAGGAACAGACCACCCTTTTTTGATTTTCACATATTTGCAGTATTTCCCAGCATTATTCATGAATGTGCATATCATTTTCTTCTCAGTGTTTTCAGTACTAAGATTTGTTGGATCAGAATTATTAGCGTAGCTTAGCATAACCACTGGAAGTAACTGGTATCTTTAGCATCAAGCCACGAGTGATCACTGGACCGAATTAAATTGCTGTTTTACACTCTGGTGAATTTTACATTAATTTTAAAATTGTTTACAAGAACATTTGATGATGTTTTATTTTGTACCATAGACTTGCATTACTATGCCTAATTTGGCCATACTGTGAAACGGGGCAATGCAAACACATAGAAGAAAATGATATGCACATTCATGCATAATGCTTGGAAATACTGCAAATATGTGAAAATCAAAAAAGGGTGGTCTGTTCCTTTAAAGGTACACTGTGCAGGAAATGGTCAAAAAGGGTACTGCAACTATGCTGCTCATTGAAACTGAGCTGCCTATTGCCAAATTTGATCTTCACATGAAAATTTACTAAGTAATAAACAAATATGTTCTAGTATGGTTTGCAGCTAAAAGTGGCTATTTTTGGAAATTCTAAATGGCGGACCATGGAGAAGATCCCCCTTTTCATGTATGAAAAGTGCAATTTTTCCAGTCATAATGAATACTTAGAATTTGATGGTGGTGGTAAGTATTCATGAAAAAGGTAACATTAGTGAATGGACAGCATGAATTCTGGAAATAAACAACTAAACATCTAATCTAAATCTAAACCTAGTGTCCCTTTAAGTGGGGGCATTTTAGGACACAGATCAGAGGTAACATTTGTTTTAACATCTGAGACCCAAAGATAAGGAAACCTATGCTGTAAGTAAGAATCATAAAACACTATGGGAATCGCATGTTTTCAAATATTTAAACATCAGTATTTAACAGCATTGTGTTCAGGATCTTAAGGATTTATCTCAATTCAACTTAGATAGGTTATCCCTGAAAGACAGCAAGTACTGAATCTGAAAAATCTGCCAACACAGCCTACCACATCCAAGTCTGTGGGAAAACCATAAATCTTTCCCCACGGCATAAAGTGCTTTCAAATCCGACTGACTGCCTTCAGGATGCTATTGCTTTAATCTTCAACCTCTCCTGGAGAAGTTAGGTGCACACAGTAAATTGAGCAGTGTTGTTTCAACACAGCACTATCTAGGCTACAATAGGACCAACACCATGAGTGCTGAGTGTCGAGTTACAATAACACTGTCAAATGTGCTGTCTACTAGCAGCCTTCAGGGTGTTATTCAGCATCTCATGGAGATGTTAGGTCGGTGCACATTAAGTTGAGCAGTGTTGTTTCAACACAGCACTATTTACACTAGGACCAACACCATGAGTGCTGAGTGTCGAGTTACAGTAACACTGTCAAATGTGCTGTCTACTAGCAGCCTTCAGGGTGTTATTCCTTTAATCATCAGCATCTCATGGAGATTTTAGGTCGGTACATCCGCACCTATTTTGCATCGGCAAAAGATCAATCCACAAAGTTGTGAATCGATATCACACTTTTCGAATGTGAATCGATATTGGATCGCGATTCGATCTTTTGAACCCAGCCCTAACCAGCAGTCTTCAGGGTGTTATTCCAATACTCAGGTGTCAAAAATAAAAGTAAAAGTACTTTTGTGGTGTAATTACAACATAGCACATGGCATAGCTGTTACACCAAACATACGGCCCGCGGGCCGCATCCGGCATGCCAGAGGGTTCCATCCGGCCCGGATGTAATAAAAAACAATTTTTTATTTTTTTATTTTTTTTTTACTTTTAAAAAAAATTTTTTTTAATGAAATAACCGAAATGCGCTATTACGCCAATCGGGACAAAATCGAGACCTGCATGACATTAACTCAATGGTCCCTCTGTTATACTGTATATATGTAGTGCACATCACACTTCTATTATAAATGGTGAATTTGTACTGTAACAGGCATTTGATAAAGATCATACATTATAGACCTCTATAGAGATAAAATGTTAATACTTCTTATTCGTATTATTGGTATTGGTTGTAATTAAATAATAAATATAATTGGATTTGTATTGGTTCCTATTAAGCTCAAACTGGAAACGGGATGTTAGAATGCGTGAAAATGCAGGAAATTACATATAAGAAAAACAAAATTTTCTGGGGGAAAAACCCCAGACCCCCTGCCAAAATGACGGTTGCCAATGAATGAATGAAGTCAAGGATATTTTCCATAGGATTATCAGTATTGCATTGCTTTCTACATATTCAACACACTTAAAACGTGATAGTACTGAACACTAATCCTCTGCTTTACTTTTTTTTTTGCGATGATGTTACTAATGCGGCCCGCTTGAGGTCCACATGGGTTGTGTGCGGCCCCCGGACCAAAATGAGTTTGACACTCCTGCTCTAAACCATTGTATCTAATGAGATAGATAGACTGTGTTGTTACTGAAAAACACGGAAAACCTAACAAGGACCCACCACAAACTTGATCCAAACAGTGCAGAGTTAGCTGATTACAAGTACACAGTACACAGGTATACTGATTACTCAGATAAGTTACTTGTGTTGGAAGGAAACTGTTTCTTTTTTACTTTTACTTTTACTTTTGACACCTCAGACAATAATCATCAGCATCTCAAGGAGATGTTAGGTAGGTGCACAGTAAATTGAGCAGAGTTGTTTTCATTTCCACTATAGGACCAACACTATAGGTGCTAGATTTGGCTCTCTGAGTGTTGAATTAACACTGCCCAATGTGCTGTCTACTAGCAGGCTTCAGGATGTTTTCCTCTTAATCGTCAGCATCTCCTGGAGATGTTAGGTGATCTCTGCAGCTGCCACATGTGGTAAGGCTCCTACGTTCCCCCAAGCTCTCCACTCAGCTCTCCCTCCCTCTATATGCAGACCCAAGCTACGCTCCACTACTGTAAGACCGCATCCAGAGGCACGCTGTTCACACGCTGTTCGCACATCTCCAATGAGATTCCACCATTCGCACCCTCCTCTGGAAATATGTGAGAAATGCTAATTAGAATAACGGCAACCCCATCCCAAACATGAGATCATTATGCCTTGGTGTGAAGCGTATTCTTTGGTATTCTGTGATTGTGTGACTGGAAACACAATGTGTAGTGATTGTGTGACTGGAAACACTCTGTGTAGTTTGGGTGTGGTGCTTTATAATTACATTTTGATTGATTCTGCTTTTGGCTGCCAACAATGAAGAATGTGCTGTTGTTGTTGTACTGTTCCTCTGTTATGGACATTTTAGCTTGATCTGCATATCAGCTGAAAGAAATCAACTGGAGGAACTACAGACAAGAGACTAAATCACTAAGCAAAGGAGAATAATCACAACAGTCTGCATTGCCTACTGTGAAGAAGCGCACAAGGCGATTTCAAGAAGAGACTGTGGTGAGGTGTTTGTTTCATCAGATTTACCAAATTTAACAAGCGGATAGTAGAGTAATTATCACAGCTCTTCAGTGACAAAGAGGAAGTTTATTTAAGAAATCACCCATTTTCACAACTGATGGGCCATGAAGACCAACCGGCTCAAGCTAGGACTTATGCCAGAACAAGCTCATTCATGAAATCACCCATGTTAGGAATCCATGAACCAATACAAGCAACCCAATTTGTCCACACCAAGCTTGCTTATGAAATAACCCTTGTCAGGAACCCATGGTCCACGAACAAGAACCGGCACAAGCTAGGACTCAAGCCAGTTTGTTCACACCAACCCTATTGAATAACCCGTCTAATGAACTCATGGACCAGAACCAATAGAAGCATCAGATATACACTAGCCAGTTCGGTCCATACAATACAAGCATCAGTAACACACTAGCCAGTTACAAGCATCATGCAGTAATACTCCAGCCAGTTTGGTCCACGGTGGGTAGGCTAGTACATGGAGCCTGGAGTCAGAGCAAACTGCAAACTGCTACTGGGAGTACCAATGTGTGTGTGTGTGTGTGCGTGCGTGCATGCATGTGTGTGTGTATGTCTCCCTCCCTGTCGTTTTGCTGCTGGCTGCTGGCCTGTGTGCTGTTACTCGATGCTAATCAGGGCTGCCACACTACTACACTACTGACAGAGGAGAACAGCACACACACACACACACACACACACACACACACACACACACACACACACACACACACACACACACACACACACACACACACACACACACACACACACACACACACACACAGTTTGATTAGTTTATTTGGGAGGACCAATAATTGTTGAGAAAACAATACAGTGCCCACACACACACACACACACACACGCACACACACACACACACACACACACACACACACACACACACACACACACACACACACACACACACACACACACACACACACACACACACACACACACACTCTACACTCTACTCTACACTGCCTGTGCTGATGAAGACGGCTGAAAATAGCATGGCCACCACTTTGTCATGAGATGAAAATGGTAAATGGACTGCCTTTATATCGCGCTTTTCCACTCCTTTGAGCACTCAAAGCGCTTTACATTTATGCCTCACATTCACACACGAGCGGCTGTGGCTTCCACGCAGGGTACCACCCTGCCACCAGGAGCAATTTGGGGTTAAGTGTCAGTTGCTCAAGGACACA
>NC_085873.1:23940201-23992701 GCF_034702125.1 Engraulis encrasicolus
TCAAAATTCCAATCAGCCAAATGGGGACAGCAGCAAACATAAAAAAAAAAAAACGTGAGGGCCATTCCATTGGAGTGCAGATAACTCTGGAAATAGTCCTTTATCTCGTGACAAATCCTTATGGTCAAAATTTGTCCCATTTTAGAGATATTGCATGTCAAATTTGCAGTAACTGCAATATCCAACCCAATACCAAGGCTTTGAAGGCATTTTTGTCAGTTTCAATGTTGGTGTTACTGCATTTTGTCTTTGTAATAGGCTACTCCAAGTCAGCTTCCTCATACTGAGCTGAAGGCTACATGACTTGCTGAAGGGCACCTCCCCTTTATGTGGAAATCTGTGGAGAGAACTGCACACACACACACACACACACACACACACACACACACACACACACACACACACACACACACACACACACACACACACAAAGCCTATATGCATCTGTGGGGAGTCTGGTAACAATTGAAATTCCTTACAGCACAGAAGCCAGCTCTCATGTATATTTTGTTGAACAGCAGCTGAATGACTTCAGCCCTAATCATTTGAATAATAGTAGGCCTAATGGCTATAACAACAATATCAATAATACAAGCCAGACAAAGACTGACCAATATTTAGGAATGAAGGCCTAGTGTAATGCAATTCTACAGATAACAAGATAAAATGCTTTCGATAGGCTACACTAGGCCTAGCCTGGCTATATCAGCGTATTGAAAAATTAAAATATGCCTATAATCTACATTACAAACATGTCTCATGAAGTTTTCAAAATAATAATAATTATCATTCATTAGCCTATCAAGTTCACTTATCCAGTATTTCATTAGCCTACTCCCCGACAAGGCGTCTGCAAGAGCCTTATTTGGGGCAGTCATACCACAGGTTTCTATAGGACAACGTCCTGGTGCGTCACTATTTATGAGCCAGATTTTTTTATAGGCTAGTCGGACAACTGAATAACACACCGTTCCACTTGTGTCGTTCGAAAAGCCATAGTTGATGCCTAGCAAAAGAAACCAATTCCTTGTATCGGAGTCAATTATCCAGAGGAAGGCAAATTCGTCACATGTTTTGTTGATATCACGAAGACAGATTTGCTAGCTTCAAAACATTCGATTTTGACCAGCATTTGGTTTGCGGACCAGGGGATATTTTGAGACCAAAATGACGACAGAAAAGCACAATAACCCAGAAGAAAATTTACAAGGTAAGTGAAAGACTTTTACGAACGAGCTGCCATCTGTTAAAATGTAAACATTGGTCCTCTTCAATCAAGGAGAACTGCGAAGTGCTACGTGTGTCATCAGCCTGGAACAAGCCTATCTTTTTCACGCGCCAAATGGGATCGCCAAAATAGCCTAACCAATCTTTAATTCTGTGTAGAATGTAATGGTACCTGCTGGTTGCATGCACGACACAACACCAATTTAAATGGCTTTTCTTTGTTTGGCAAGGTGGTTGCACACGTGATTGTTTGATCTCGCTGTGTTATTATGAAACGTGTCACCCTGGCCGCATTCTTCTAGCAGCTTGTCTTTATATTACCCTTTGCCAGTCGAGGGGAACATGCCCTGGCATGAACAAGCCACACGTTGCCCGCATGTCACCGAATATAATGCCTTCAACAAATAATGCCTCTGTGTGTATCGCTAGCCTAGGGAGGCTATGTCTTTTAAGAGTGTCAACAACACCCATGCCACCACCTGCTCGGTAGGCTTATGGTGTTGTTTTGGTTCATGATGTAGCTCTACTAAAATACACAACCAGAACATGTTGATTGTTTTGGCGCTACGCATTCTGTTGTTACGCTGCTCATATGACAGAGGTATTACTCAATGCAGTGACAAGGTACTGAAAAACAAAGTCCCCACTTTCCCCTGCAAGCTGTTCCTGTGACGCAACCCATGGGAGGGTGTGTGTTAGGTTTCTCCTCTGGCGATTGGATGTTGGATGTGAGGGTTAAAGCCAGAGGAGAAAAAAACAGTGTTGTGGTACATGGAGGAAGCGGTCTGGTTGCTATTTTTAGACCACCTCAGTCATGCGTTTCAGGATGGGCCCTTCTTTATTTGTTAGCATTTTCATGTAGAGACAACGGGTGGGTGTCACTGGTCAGGCAGGCAGGCAGGGGGGCTACATTGACAGGGTTGCCAGATTATAGTGATGATTCCCAGCCCCAAAACGGCCTAAAACCCATCTGGAATCACTAAATCCCGCCCAATATGCACTAAATTCTATTGATTTATATGGCCATAAATTTGCAGGAAAAACCTGCCATTTTTACCTGCAGACGACCATCCCAAACAGCCCAACCTGGCAACACTGTAATTCATTGATTGACACATTCTCCTTGTCCCACATAGGCTCCTGGGTGGAGTTGCACTTCAATAATGGCGGCGGTGGCAGCCCCTCAGCTCCAGCTCCCGGTGCAGCCTCGGGGGAAGAGCAGGAACAGCTTCCTGGCTCTGGTTCTGGTCCGGCCGCTGAGCAGCAGCTTCCCGGCCCGGCTGCGGCCAGTATGGACATGGAGAAGATGCTGCTGGAGGCCCAGCACGAGTCGGGCAGGAGCAGCTCCCGGGGAAGTCTGCCATGTGACAGGTGTCGTGTCTGCTTTCATCCCCCATAAAGCACTCACAGCACAGTTTAGGTAGCCTGATTATCATCATCGACTTTCAAATCCCTTCGAGACTTGGTCTGACCAAGAGCATAACAATTATCGTTTCCCAAGTAGTCTAGTCACCAGAGGGGGGTCACGCGCACCCCCTGTACTTGTTGTCGAAACCTATTTTTTTAGACTCCTCCATATGTCTAATTTACAATAAGAGATGTTAGCATTGCAGCAAATTGTCCCATGGGTGTTTTTCAGGGCTCATCTTGGAAACTGTGCAATAGCGATTTATACAATTCTGACATTTGACTATTCACATAACTTTTGAACCAGACATGGTACAAAGACAAATGAGATCACTTTTCCATATAATTCTAGCATGGGGAATTGATTGGAAGGGTCAATAGGTTCATAGAAACATGTTTAGACTACTTTCTAGGAGAAAAATGACTAAAATGTATCAGATATTCTAGAAATTCTGACAGGAACTAGTGTGTAGATTTTCAAAAATGGTGTGAAGATGACATTCATTGCAAGCATTTATGACTAGAAACATTCTTTAACTTGAGGTGACTACCATACATGCTGTCATTAACATTAAAACATCCCTGCCACCTTTTAAGGCTATGCTTAGTCATGGTTGATGCGAAAAGCATAATATTAGCAATCAGATGCATTGATTACTTGACCCTTCCAAAGCGTTCAAAAACATATTTTTCATGGTTTACAATAGTACCAGAAGTACTTGGACAGAAACAGACTTCATGATGAAGGTATAAGGGCCTGGTATCCACACGTGGGGCCTATGCTTTCTGAGCAGCATCGTTGGGAGCATATACTTTTGTATAAACAAAAGGACATCAAAATTACATACTCAACATCTGCACCGTGTGCTGTTCATAAAAGATGCTGCAGGTAGCATAACATTCTCCATGTTCTCTCCAGACTTTGTCATGTCTGTCACATGTCTTCAGTGTGAACCTGCTCTCATCTATGAAGAGCACAGGGAACCAATAGTGAATGTGCAAGTCTTTATGTCAGGGGTGGGCAATTATTTTGGCCTGAGGGCCACATTGGGTGTAGAATATGGATCGTAGGGCCAGATGTCGCAGGCAACATGCCTGTGCCAATAATGATAAAGACTGTGATGTATACTGACAACATAATTTCAAACCTGTACACTGCACATTTAGATGTGACCTTAGCTAATCTCACACCTGCAACACCCTTTCCTTTTCTAACTCACTCCTGCAACATCCTTTCCTTTTCTAACTCACTCCTGCAACACCCTTTCCTTTTCTAAGAATTTTAGGTGTGAGTATGGTACTTTGGATTTTTTTTTCCATTTACACTTTTGCACATATCACACAAACATCACACACAAAGTGTCCACAACCAAACCACAAAAAAACCCCAAAAACATCATTCATTCCTACCCACTTCACATAGAGGTCTAGCCAATGTGTTAAACTTATGTTAGTGAGTTTTACTGTGTCTATGTACTTATGTACTAAGGACCATGTTGTAGACCTGACATCCAGCTGCTTGCTGTGTGTTTGTAATTTCTTCGATAGACTTACTATAGACTTTTTAACTATTGAAGAAGGTACTTTGGATTTAAAAGGCTTTGTGGGCCAGATGAAATGGCTCAGTGGGCCGCATGTGGCCCCCGGGCCTGAGTTTGCCCATCCCTGCTTTATGTTATCTGGTATATGCAAATCGCTCCCTACAGTGCTGCTTTGTAGGAATAGGCCCCACTTGTGGACACCAGACCCTCATACCCTCCTAATGAAATCATCCTCATCATCCTAAACCTCTCTGGAGCTTTTGAGACAGTTTCTAACACCATCACCATCACCTGGATTGATGCTCATCTTGGATTTATCACTATCAATTCAGTCCCATCAATTCAGTCCCACATCAAAATAGTCACCAAATATGCTTTTTACCATCTCAGAAAAATCTCCAGACTCACTCTCAAACTCTAACACACACACACACACACACACACACACACACACACACACACACACACACACACACACACACACACACACACACACACACACACACACACACACACACACGCACGCAACCTTGGGTGTCTTGAAAGTCACTAAATAAATACTGTAGAATTGTTATTGCTCCTGAGCATTTGAGCATTTGACATTAGTGGCCTAAAAAGCTTATTTGTGCAGGGCTCTATCAATCCCACTGCTGGGTTGTAAGCCACCCTATGGCCTCCTCCATGTCCCTTGGTGTACTGACATGTCTCCTGACATATCTTGCATGTTCTGGACATTGTGCTGAAGGACACACCCAACTGTCTTGCCACAACACACATAGATGATGGGAGGTGAAGCATTTACCCATTCCAGTTTACACAGGAAGCAATGGCATTAATGGGCTTCATCAGTGACAAAGGGTTGGTGTCCCAGTAGAGAACCTCGCTCATGCACCTCTCCAGGGATTTTCTGTAGTTCACTCTCTCTACACCAGTAACAAACCGAGTGATGGGTGAAGAGTGTGAAGGGTGTTGGGCGTGCCCTGGGTATTGGGTTGTTGTGTCTGTACCACATTTACAATGTCAACCTCTTTCCTGAGTCTCATCACCCCATGGCGAGGATATCCACCAGAGCTGTGTCATCTGCAAACTTCCAAAGAGGATTGGTGCTAAAGGTTGTTTTGCACTGATGACTGAGCACACAACCTTGGGCCCTGTGCTGAGAGTCATGATAAATGAGGTACTTGGAATTTGGTGCTTGTCTAAAGAAGTCTTGAAGCAAGTTGCAGAGGCTGGTGTTGATACCCAGATTGTACAGTCTGTAGATGAGGTACTGGTGCTGAATGCTGAATTGCAATCCATGACCAGCATCCTCATATGTCAAGAGCATTCTCTCATATTATTTTTTTGTACAGATGGATTAGGGCTGGAAGGACGGGAGAGATCACCTCCTCTGTGGGATATTTGGCTGAGTATACAATGTGAACAAGAAGAGGGTAGATGGATGGATTTGTTTTTGGATGTGCAACATTACTAGCCCTTCAAAGCATTTCATGATGCATGCGTCAGGATAGGAATGATTTCTTTGGCACAACTTTGATGGTGGCCGCTTTAAAACATGATGGGATCATGGCTTGTTGGTAAAGAGAGTGTTTAGCAACTCTGCTCTGTCTTTGAGCACACAACATTGGCCATTGTCTGGACCAGTTGGTTTTCATGGGTTGATTATGGCAGACACAGAGTCTGACACAAACAGTCTGACACAGACACAGTGTTTCTCACTGATGCCTGGAGAGAATGGTGGTCAAATCCAAAGCTTTCATTTTAACATTAAATCAGAGTGCATCCTAGAGGGTATACTAATTAGCTGGTTTAGTAGGTTAGAGGTATATCATCTGGAGCCTGGACCCCTAATGTTCTTTACTAAAGGATAACAATAGGCATATATATTAGCAGGTTTACCACTCATTGTTGGTTAACAGTATACCATGTTCTCAGTATACCCCCTGGCTTAATGTTACTATAGATACTCAGAGTTCGGAGTATTTGTTGCGTCTTTTATTATGCTTGTAATGGAGTGACCATCACTAGGGTTGTGGGTGTGTTCTGACTAACATGCCAATGAGCCTGGCTCTTTGGTGTAGCGGTCAGAGCCCCAGTTTACTACCCCGGAAGGACTGGGTTCGAGTCCCTGGCTGGGCAACTCTACTCCCCTTCGCTACAAATGGTGTCAGAAGTGGGATGGCTACCATGAGGCTATCGGAAGCATGCCCATTATTTGTTAGCCGTAATTGCAGGTGAGGGACCCTCAGGATTGGTGACCCCAGTGATGGGTGAAGTATTGATGATGGGGCACACTGGATGGGAGAAGCATGATGGGCAAGTTGCGTGAGGGACACCAAGAGTGTGTGAAGCGCTTCCAGAAGGGGAAGGCAGTGTGATGGAGTGACCATCACTAGGGTTGTGGGTGTGTTCTAACTGACATGCCAACGAGCCTGGCTCTTTGGTGTAGCGGTCAAAGCCCCAGTTTACTACCCCAGAAGGTCTGGGTGCGAATCCCGGCTGGGCAACTCTAATCCCATTCGCTACAATGCTATTGCTACAGGTGTTTGGGCATGTTGTGTTACCATGGAAATTGGGGTGGCTTCTTCTGGTAAATTACAGCAATGTGCAGGAGCTGGCTGGTGTGTTGCATGTTTTAAAGCAATTAAAGGGTGAATTTGTTTGCGAGAAATGATATGCATTGTGCTGCCAACAAGGAGTTAGGAAATACCCAATGAAAGTATTCTGATTCTAAATCTTCAGAATTGCTGGAAAGTGGGAATTTTACATTGTTGTTAGCGGTATACAGTAATGCAATTACTCAGAACATGAACTGATCAAGTCAGAAACATGGGGTAAAACACCTATATTGATATTATTATCTGTATTGGCTATACAAGATTCTGAGCCTACACATGGCAGTTTTTTTTCCCACAAATTTCGATCTTAGAATTAAATTCAATAAGATTATTTCATGTAGCTAATGGACTTCCTCAATATCAAAATTTATTCATAATTACTTACCCATAAAGTAAGCATGGTTTTAAGAATATTATATGATCACAATACATGTCAAACATCACTATTCCTGGTCATTGTATGGTAATTTTCAGACAATGCTCATTTTGTGGGCCTGGTGGCGGCCATCTTGAAATTGAGGCCTTTCTTGTCACCAAAAACTGGGTAAACATTTCTTATGTTCTAAGTACTTCAGATACTATTGTAAACCACTTTAAATATCAACCAATTTAAAGTCATCAATGCATCTGATTGCTAATATTATGCTTTTCGCATCAACCATGACTAAGCACAGCCTTAAAAGGTGGCAGGGATGTTTTAATGTTAATGACAGCATGTATGGTAGTCACCTCAAGTTAAAGAATGTTTCTAGTCATAAATACTTGCAATGAATGTCATCTTTACACCATTTTTGAAAATCTACACACTAGTTCCTGTCAGAATTTCTAGAATATTTGATACATTTTAGTCATTTTTCTCCTAGAAAGTAGTCTTAACATGTTTCTATGAACCTATTGACCCTTCCAATCAATTCCCCATGCTAGAATTATATGGAAAAGTGGTCTCATTTGTCTTTGTACCATGTCTGGTTCAAAAGTTATGTGAATAGTCAAATGTCAGAATTGTATAAATCGCTATTGCACAGTTTCCAAGATGAGCCCTGAAAAACACCCATGGGACAATTTGCAGCAATGCTAACATCTCTTATTGTAAATTAGATATATGGAGGAGTCTAAAAAAATAGGTTTCGACAACAAGTACAGGGGGTGCGCGTGACCCCCCTCTGGTGACTAGACTAAAACGGCATGGTCGACCGACCCGCCTCCCTTGGTTTACTAATGACTGTATGCTTCCAGACAAAGTGAAAGGAGTTCCCGTTTTTACGGGAGCTCAGAAACGATATTTGTATTGCTCTTGGCCTGACTAGAAGCGAGGCTGAAGATATTGCGTCACTAGGAAGGCAGGGCTCAGTCTGGCTACAGTTAAGGTGCGGTGTGGTCCGGTCTTCTCACAGGCTTTTCCAGGATCTTCATCTCATTCTCCTCTGCGGTACAGAAGTCAGAAATACTGATCCTTTTTCATGACAATCATGTGTAATAAATACTCATAAAGCACCCACACATTTTTGGTGTGGTCCCTTAAAGGGTAACCTCAGCCAATTTTAAAATGCAGTTGTAATGCTCACACTACCATGGACTTGTCAGTACCTGAGATTTGTTTTTTCTTTCTTCAGCCTTTTCCAAGATCCTGGTCATTGTAATGGGGGCAGGTGTTTGTTTACATTGAAACATTTTTTTGATTTATTCCCAAAAACATCCAAAAGGTTATGCAACATCAGCAGACAACTAACAAACAGCGATACCTTTTGGGAAAATATTTGGAGTAGCCCTATGTTCAGATTTTTAAAAATGTAAACAAAAGCTGCCCCCATTAGAATAGCTCATATCTTGGAAAGGGCTGAGCCAAAAAATGCAGCATCATCCGGTACTGACAAGTCAAGGGTAGCGTGACCAATACAACAGCACATTGAAATTGGCAGGAGTGCTCCTTTAATGCACTTCTACATCAGCAAGGAATGGGCCATTCATTGTGTACCAGGCGTGGTGATATGCTGTGATGGTGTAGCCTAATATGAAGTCCACAATATTACAGTGTTATTTTGTCAGTCCCCATAGAACACTCACACAGTTGAGTTGAGGTCTCCTCCCCGGCTGTCCCGAAACCAGAAATGTCGTTCTGATATACTGTGATGATGTGTGCTAAATTAAGAACAGATTCATGGTAACTATTTATTATTTTGCCCGTCGTCATAAAAAAGCACTCACGGTACAGTTTAGGTGTGGTCTCCGGCTCACACAATTCTCCAGGAGCCAGAAATGCCGTTCCTTTGTGTGCCGGCCGGGCATTTTTTGATGCATGCTGTGATGTGTGCTAAATTAAGAACGTGTTTTTAATAATGTTCACTATTTCTCTTTGCCAGTCCTCCAAGGTCACAGACGCCGTTGCACCTGCGCAGAGGCTCCGATGTCAACAGCTCGGGAGGCAAAAACAGCTCACAGGTACGGTATGCTTTTGTCATTCTTGTGCCACCCACAAATCAACGTGTCAACGTCATGTAAACGAATTAGTAGTAAAGCATCTGGTGTGAACAAATAAGGACATCCTGACATTCTTACAATGTGTTATATTAGTATGAGGTATTGTATTATTACAATGACTATTACATCCTTATTACATTTGTTTTGAAAATTGTCATGTGTAGTCTTTTGGCTATTGTCGTCTTCCTTTCCTGTTCAGTCTGAGGAGGACTTCCTGGAAAGACGCAGGGAGGTGGAGAACTTGATGAAGAAGAATGCAGACTGGATTTGGGACTGGTCAAGCCGACCAGAAAACATTCCACCCAAGTGAGTACTGTGGTCAAGTTAGTACCCGCCTTGCAGTAATAGAACCCGGAAACAATGGGCCAATGGAACCTCTATCTCTCTACTCTCCCTGGTACTGTGGTCAAGTTAGTACCCATTCCACCCAAGTTAGTACTGTAGGCAACTCAAAGCATCCCACCACCCAAGTTAGTACAATAGACAATTCAAAACATTCCACCCAGTTGGTGCTGTAGACATGCCGACCGGAAAACATTCCACCCAAGTTAGTATACTGTAGTCAAGTTAGTACCCATTCCACCCAAGTTAGTATACTGTAGTCAAGTTAGTACCCATTCCACCCAAGTTAGTATACTGTAGTCAAGTTAGTACCCATTCCACGCAAGTTAGTACTGTAGTCAACGCAAAACATTCCACCCAAGTTAGTACGATAGACAATTCAAAACATTCCACCCAGTTGGTGCTGTAGACATGCCGACTGGAAAACATTCCACCCAATTAGTACCGTAGACAATTCAATTGTGTCGCTGTTGACAATGGCTTTGTCAGTGCTAAGCTTTGGCGGACAGTCACAGTTAGCTTGGCCTGGCCATCCATAGATTTCCACTCAATTCACATTGCCCTCCCTTCACCTTAGGTCTGGGTTGGGTCCTCAAGGAGAAGATTACTCATGTTGGTAAACATCTGACGAATCAGCGATTGTGGATGGACAAGGGAGTAGGGGTGGAGCGGGGGTGAATGGTGATGCACATATATGTTCAGTTAGGTCAGGAAGGGCGTCGCGCCAATTACTCCAGGCCTTGTGGGTGCGTTGGTTCTGGGTATTGTAGAACACAGGAGGAAGAAGAGAACTCGCACACCAAGAGTTGCCGATACAGGCAACTCCTGCATCGGCAACTCTTGGTGTACGAGTTCTCTTCTTCCTCCTGTGATGCACATATATGACCACATTATTATTCAAACATTAGCGATTATGTAAAATCAGCATTAGTGATTGCTTCTCAATTCTGGAGATTCAGACTCTCTGTATGGATTAAATTAGTTCAAGTCAATTGGTATGACCAGGTGAACTCACAATCATGATAAACAACATGTTACAGTCTACAGTACCATTGGGGAGAAAAGGCCACTGGGGAAGATCTGAACCTTTGTTTCTCCAAAGAATTGAGATTCTGGTTAAGGTTAAGGGGCACAAGGTAGGATGACTTCATTTGCGCAGTGCCCATGGCACGCCTGTCTCAAAATCTACACCATAATGAAAAAATGCTGTTCAAATAAACTCATCACGGAATGCCAGCAGTTGATACAAATCTGAATACGGTATGTAAAGCGATGTTTCAAATGAAAAGTGTTTCCCACGACACTCGTTCGGTCCGACGCTGTCAAAAGTTGCATGTGGGGTTTTCTGACAATGGACCGTGGAAGTCTACGCGAGAGGCATCGTTCACTTACTAATGACTCGCATAAGCATTGGCTGACTTGGGACGTGATTAATTAAACTTTTAATCCTACCTGGAGCCCCATTAAAAACTTGAAATTGCAGTTTGACAGCATACACAGACATTTGACAGACACCACTGCGCAGGGAAAATAGCAGAATGCTGCTCAAAATCTTAGCATGAATTGAAAAGAATTTTGAATTTTATATTTGTGATAAGGTAATTGTGTTTGGTAGCGTAATCATTAATTAGGTAAATAAGGTTTTTAGTGATTAAGGATTATGATATTGCAGTTTTGCTGCTTTAAAGCAATGCATATTATTGTTTTTTTTAAAGTAACATTATCTGCTCTTATCTACTCAGGGAGTTCTTGCTGAAGCACCCAAAGCGTTCGTCGGCGGCAGCGCTCAGCATCCGTAACACCAGCATGATGAAGAAAGGGGGAATCTTCTCTGCAGAGTTCCTCAAGGTGTTCCTTCCCTCGCTGCTCGTCTCACACATCCTTGCTGTGGGCTTGGGGTGAGTTGAATATATCAATGATCTGAAACTCCTATGTATGCACAGCCAGTTTCCAGGAGCTGGTTAAGTGCGGTCATCAGTAATCCAAGGGAAACAAGAAAAATCGCTGCACACTTGTGGATTTAATTTTGCTGCTTTCTAATTTAGTGAACAATGTGTTTCACTTGCAATTTATCAATAGATCAATATGTCAATATCAATATTACTCATATAGCACATTCTCACTGTGGTTTTGGGGGTTAATTGAAGGGCCGTAAGCATGAATATTTACATAGGCCTAGTAATAAATATTTACCGGTTTGATCAAAGTTCATTTAGCAGTCAAATATGTCTATGACTGTTGATTCAAAGCGGCGGACATGGAGAAGATCCACCTACTTATGTATGAAAACAGTACATGTTCAAGTTGGAATATTTAGAAATTGATTGTGGTGGAAAATATACATGAATAACGTAACATTTTTAAATGGGCAACATAAATTCTTGAAATTCACTACTAAAAAAATTACATAACTCTACTTTTAAGGCCTTGGACAAATGCATCTCTGTGTGAAGTGTTGGGTGATTGGCTTCTTCTGCTGAAAGCTCACGATAGAATTTAGATTTTTCATAACATCTGAACATCTTACATTGCACAAGATATTGGCTACAGTCCCTGGAGCAATGTGGGGTTAGGCGCCCTGCCCAAGGACACTTTGTCCATGGATGATATGGGATTTGAACCTGTGAACTTCATATTGAAGGATCAACATTACAGTTATTAGGCCACCGCTGTAATTTTAGAGTGTGGAGTCCGCCAGTCCGCTATCCAGCCATGGAATAAAAATACAAAGAAAAAAGGATTTTTTTCTGACTCCTCACTCTAAAATTACAGTCAGCGTTTGTCCTGTACCTTTTCCTGGGATGTACACAATCTCTGGGATGTACACTACTGCAGCAGGTCAATGCATTCATTTGTAGACATGTTTGAGTGTATATTTAAAGGTGCACTGTGTAATATGTTTAGTGGTTTATTTCCAGAATTCATGCAGCCCATTCACAAATGTTACTCTTTTTACGAATACTTAGCACCATCTTCATATTTATATTCCTATACACATGAACAGCATAGTTGCAATACCTGCTCTGGCCACCATCCTTCACAGTGCAGTATTACAGTTTTTCTCGATTCCTTACACACAATTTTCGGAATCAGTTCTCGAATTCTCAAAACTCTACACACAAATCTCTAAATCTCACACACAACGGGCAAAACTCCTCACTACCTCTGAAAAATGCACGTCTTGTCTTACAGTAACAAGGCCTGGTGACAAGTGCTTTATCTCATCATACTATAGTAGCTGCCCCCCAAATCTTCACAATCGTCTCTGATACTCTC
Source organism: Engraulis encrasicolus (assembly GCF_034702125.1). NCBI lineage: Eukaryota > Metazoa > Chordata > Actinopteri > Clupeiformes > Engraulidae > Engraulis > Engraulis encrasicolus. The sequence goes on from NC_085873.1 coordinate 23,953,091, forward strand.
GTTTCATGGTCCAGTAAAATGTAGATGAAAAGTCAGACATTACAGCTGCATATTTATAGACTATTGCAGATCATTCCAGTCACAGATGTGAACACAATTTCCTACCATCACCCCTTTATATGTCATAAGTACGTAATATACTTCATATTTTCACAGTTTATTTTCTTTTGTAAGCCCCTGGGGGAAACAAAATCTTGGCTTTAAAATGGTAATGGGGCCTCGGGAGAGTTTATCCGTAGTGTTGTTTATATATTGAAACATTTATCGTGTTGTTCCAACCCGAGAGATCACGACCTGTACTTAAAAAAAAAGAATTTGAGCTTTGGCGTCTGCCCTTGCCCTCGGATGCTTCATTACGGGCAGACGTCCAACATTCATCTGCCGTCAGCACTGCTATTCTGGGTCCGCTATACGCTGCATGCTAGTCAGGGCCGGATTAAGATGGCCTGGGACCCCCAGGCTACAGGTTGCTGTGGGCCCCCCTGGAAGGCAAATTTCACAACAAATTTACATATACTTATTTCCTAGCTCGAAATTATGAAACTGTCTATCATGTCTACCGGCAGTGTTTAACATGGCAGATGAGCATCTTGCATCTTGTCACAATTCAGTAATTTTTCACTTCTGGTCAATCAAGGGCCCCCTGGCAGGTGGAGGGCCCTAGGCTGCAGCCATATCTAGCCTATGCGTTAATCCGGCCATGATGCTAGTCAACCGCTGTACTGTACTGTACTGGGCTAGACTTCTATTTCTGACCCCCCTCACTCCAGATACAACTTTATCTACGTGACAGAATGCACACACCACCGCTAGTGTGTTAAGTAATCACAGCCACACACACACACACACACACACACACACACACACACACACACACACACACACACACCAGACACACCACACCAGACACTGTAGTCTGGGGTGCAGTTATGCTCGCTTTTACAGTAAGCGTAAAATTCAACGTAAATATATCCTATTGATAATAATAATAATTATTATTATTATTATTGCCTTATAGCAATTACAACATTAAAGATCATTTAATTTGTAAGTGTTCATTAACATTTTGGGCACGTACTGTATATGGACTGTGAAAGACACTGAAACCCAAAATTTACTGTAGATTAGCGTTTTGTTATTAAGTTATCGTACTAAGGAGTTTTACCTGAATTGCTGTTTGACGAAAGCTAGTGAATCGTCAATGTGTAGTTCATTGGACAAGGCCATGGTCAGTAATCTGAAGTCTGTGGCTGGTCGTCTTCTGTAAGTGATAGTTTAATTTTACTGATGATATCCATCCAATTCATTGTTTGATGAAAGCTGGGAAATCATACTGTGTAGTAAGTGTCTAGTTCATTGGTCATGGTCAGTAGTCTGAATGGGATTGGTGGTGGTGATTGTTTAACCCCTTAAGACGCGGCTTTATACATTTGTTGTTACCAGTATGGTAATGACCAAGTCGTGGTGCATTACTAAAGGGCCTGTGTTGTGTCATAGTATTGTAGTGCTATGGTAGGTACATTTCAATGACTATTACAGCGAGCCACTGGAGGTACGGCGCGCATTAAGGGGCTACGGGTGTTTTCACACCTGCTCCCTTCCTGTCATTTAAGTGATCTCAGATCTGTGACTCATCATTTTCTTCAAATATGTGAACGCTCCAGAGTGTTTTAGTTATACTATTATACATTTTTATTAGTTTCAGTTCATAAAAAAACGTATTTTGAGTTTGGTATACGTAGTGATGATTGCTTAATCCCCATTTTGATCTCCACCTCTGCTCTGTCTCTCTAGAGTGTATATTGGGAGACGTCTGACAACCTCCACCAGCACCTTCTGAACTGAAGCAAGAGCGTGGAGCCCATCCATGGCTGCCTCCGTACGGCCCTGCTTGCTCTCCCACCCCGCTGGCCGACATTCTACCGCCGTCACCGTCACGTCACCGCTCAAGCCCCTCAGCACCAATCAATGCTCCTGCAGATGCAGACACGTCATGTGATCCAGCCCATGATCCCCCCCACCACCCCCCAAAGCCTCCTCACCCCTCTCCTCCTCGCCTGTGGTCCTCCTTCTTCTCTTCCCCCTCCTCCCCTCCTCTCCTCTCCTCCCCCCAGTGAATTCAGCTGGCTTCCCCTCTGATTCCCAGAACCTCTTCAAAGAAAAAGAAAAAAGACTCCCAGTATTTCAGGACACGCACACAAAATGGCTGTCTTTTTGAAGAGCATTTCAGAATACCATGCAGATTGTAGAGCATAGGGAAAAAAGGTTTTCAGCCGTGCTTCAATCATACAGTAAACGCTAAGTCTTGTTCTTAGGGTATCAAGCCTGGCTTAATTGAGCTCAATCATCGCTGAAGGCTGGTGTATTATTATTATTTAATCTATAAAGGGAACTGAAAGGGAACTTGGGCTGTTGGATTGGTTGTTGGGTGTGTGATGGACCCAAAATCCCAGACTGGTGGTGGAAGTGTTGACGGCATGACCAGATTTGCACGCGTTTTCTCACAAAATGTTGCAGCTCAGTGTCTCAGTGGATATTATGAAATATACACAGGGCTCTAAAATTAACACCAGCTAACCGGCCAAATACAGGTGACATTTTTTGGTTAACTTTCCACTTTGACCCATTTGTCAGTGTGTATTTGGCTAGTGAAATTTACATTAGTAGCCGTTTTGGCTGATGATGAAAAAGTTAATTTAGGGCCCTGAATATAATACTGTATAAATAAAATCCATGTGCTGGTAGACAAGAGTTCAAAAACATCTCAGACATCACTACTGGTATTTCACATCACCTCCTGAGTAAATAAGTCCTTTAAGAATTTAGAGCATGGATGTGGATCTGCTCAGGGTTTAATGGTGGTTTGGTCACCTAACAGATTGTATTTAGCGTCCAGTTTCATACCCTGTATCCAATCACATTTGTTACTATGGTTGATGGGTGTAACTGAATAAATAAAAAGGATTTCCCCACTGCTAGCTGCTAAATTGATCTTCAATTTCAGTACTGTGCAAACACTCTCTGTTAAGTGTTGAAGTACAGTAGACACTGGTGGATGGTTTAAGAGAACAGGTTGAGTTATTTGAAATTCAAAAGTTGACCAAAAGTGCAGTCGAATTTTCATATTATATATCAGAAATGATAGCTGCCTTTTGTTTAAAACACAAATACTTAGTTTGCCTTACTTCATTCTTCACAACCATTCTTTTTTTTTGCAATCTGTGAAAAACGAGCATCAAACTGCAGATGATGCAGGAATTATGACTGTTAAATGTAAGTGACTCCAAAGGGAATTTGCCTTGATGACTGCTGTTTTTTGTGCATGATGTGTAGCACCCGTAGTAATGCGACTTGTGACAATTTCACAATGGTTTTGTATTGACTGCTAAATGTGTAAAGTACATATGATATGAATAATAAAAAAACACTTTGTCAATCATACCCGCCCATTCTTGATCACATTTTTTTTCCCTGTCCACTCTATTAGAACATGGAGTGAAATGTCACCCAGATGAAGTCCTATATCAGGGGTGAGGAATCTTTTTCATTCAAAGGGCCTCGTCAAATTTTATAAAGTCTCCAAAGGGCCGTACTATATGAACACAAACCAGGATTTTCCACTGCAATTTAGCCCTATTGATTGGATTCACCTTTACAACAGACCCTACCTTCACTAGGTCCCTAGGAACTAGATCTTAATTGCATTGCAAATGTCATTTCTAAGATGGCTTTACAAAACACGTCAGTTTTCATGCGAAACTGCATAACATTAAATTAAAACGGCCGCACAGGCCGTAAATGGCCCCCGGGCCATAGCCATGGCCCAAAATCAAGGCATTGTGCCTGCACATATGAATGAACTACTTTACTGTGACTGTGCTCAGATTTCTCTAAACCAACAGTGAAATAAACGTCTCAGCGCAAGATGGGGCATTTTAAATCAATTGGATTCAATTTACAGAATTAAGTCAATTTAGAGTGCTACCAGGAACTTTGTAAAAAACTTTAAGATGGTGTCCTTTGGCCAGGCTTAGTTCATTTTCAAAAAAAGTTGTACTAGGCACTCATCTTCTTTGTAGTTAAAATGCCTTCATTTTAGTAGGCAAAACATAATTAAAACACTTTGACGCATTTCGACATGAATCCTTCGTCAGGAAGTGAGCAGTCTCTTGTGTGGCAAAGTGAAATACAGGTTAAAGGGACACATTTTTTGACATTCAAAATGGCGGACCATGGAGAAGATCCCCCTTTTCATGTATGAAAAGTGCAATTTTTCCAATCATAATGAATACTTAGAATTTGATGGTGGTGGTAAGTATTCATGAAAAACGTAACATTAGTGAATGGGCAGCATGAATTCTGGAAATAAACAACTAAAAATCTCACACAGTGTCCCTTTAAAGGTACACTGTGCAGGAAATGGTCAAAAAAGGTACTGCAACTATGCTGCTCATTGAAACTGGGCTTTGATCTTTACATGAAAGTTTACGAAGTAATTAACAAATGTTTTCTATTATGGTCCAAGAAGTACAGTAATTTTTGCAGCTAAAAATTACTATTTTTGGAAATTCAAAATGGCGGACCATGTAGAAGATCCCCCTTTTCATGTATGAAAAGTGCAATTTTTCCAGTCATAATGAATACTTAGAATTTGATGGTGGTGGTAAGTATTCATGAAAAGGGTAATATTAGTGAATGGGCAGCATTCATTCTGGAAAGAAACAACAAAAAATCTCACCCAGTGTCCCTTTAAAGACATCAATTACATGAGTGTTCTCAGGTGTGTGGGTGGGACCAATTAGCCAAATTGCAAAACCCTCATTTACCACAGTAAACCCACAGATGAACAGAAAAAACAAACAGGTATTGATGGTGGTCAGCAGGGGGCGTCATTCCACAGTCTCTACAAACATAAGAGAGTATTTCGAGGACAACACCAAAGAACATACATGTTACAATTATACAATTTTGAAAATACAACATTAACCTGTATTTCACTTTGCCACACAAGAGACTGCTCACTTCCTGACGAAGGCTTCATGCCGAAACACGAAGTGTTTTAATTATGTTTTGCCCATTAAAATAAAGGCATTTTAACTACAAAGAAGATGAGTGCCTTTGTGTCCTACAAAATGATTCAATTTGTATTCTACGAAAATGGATTCAATTTACATTGAAAAGAAATCAAAACAAAGTAACTACCAAGAAATCACCTAAATCAGGTAAACACAATTAAAATTTATTTAACTTTGGTCAAAAATAATCAAACAAGTGTATACACTTCCACAATGTTAGCATCATCATTATTTAACAAGGAACAAGGTCTATGAGAATACTTAATTCGACCCAAGAGTTCCCAAATTTAAGGAGCGTCACAACCAGCTATACAACAACTTTGTACTTTTCAACCGTCAAGTCATTTATTCCTTTTTATTTTTCGATTCAACACCAGTGTTAAAGGCTGCATGTTGAACCCAAAGCAGCACTTGAATGTTTTCTTTTTTTTTTCTCCTGTCTTTTGAATGGACGTCATAAATTCCGATTCGACTTCGTTACTCTCGAAGGAATCGAGCTATAATATTTTAGAGGGAGGCACTCCGCACCGAGTTAAAACTGGGGGGTACTTTCAGCATTCTCGGTCACCCAGAGTAACGGTAACCGTAGTAACCATAGACCATCAGATCTCACCTGCAGGTGTCCACATCCAGAGCCACGTTTAGCAGCAATACAAGGACAAGCACAGAGAAATAAAAAATAATGCTGGGCGACTACGCAAAGACAGGGTAGGGAGTGACAAGTAAAGGGGTAACGAACGTGAGACAAGACCGTTGTGTTTGTTAGGGTTCTGAGTGTGTGCATGTCATGAATGTTTGTCCCTCCCCAGAGAATAGAGAGGTTTAAGGCGGCAATATCCCTTAAAAAAATACAAGTACTCTATGATAATCCTGGACTTAAAAAAAGAACGAAGAAGAGAAATCCAGCGGGATCTAAAAGCGATGACTGACAATACTGACACTGAACGCAGAGCTAAATGACCTCGTTCCCACAGTGCATCCTGCAGCTTCAAGTAGTACATAACTGAGAATCGAGAATCTTCTTACTACGAACAGAAAACCAAAACGTGAAAGGAAAAGAAGGAAGAAAAGAGAAAATATGCCTAGAGGTGTCTGTCAGCAGGGTGACGTTTCACATTTTCCACCGTCTCTCCTCATCTACAACATACATAACATGCAAAACGAAAAAAAAAAAAAAAAAACAACAACAAAAAAACATACACGCATCAGCTCAGAATGTAAAAACGCATCCTCATAATTTTTTGTTACTTTTATTAAGTGGTTTGACACCCGACGGTGTATAAGTTTAGATACAGTCAGTGAGTAAATGTTACTATGCATGAGAAATGGAGAAAGAGAATAAAACATAAAAAAAGAAAAATCACAACATTGACTGTCCACTGACCGAAATGGAGACCTGTTTAAGTGCTTAAAAAGTCAAAACACTGCAAGGTCTGAGCGCTGGGCCAGAGAAGGAATGTTACTAGGCATTACCAAGCAAATGTCATTGCATCCCGACTTACACAGGAGAGACTCACTCCGCATGAGGATATTTGGGGTGGAGGAGGCAGGGAATTCCAAAATTTCTGTTGGCCATATATATATCTATATATTCAAAACAAACGTGGATTCCAACTTAAATAAATAAGATTTAAACGTTGAGGCGAGTTTAAAGCCTTTCTTTCATAGAGAGCTCTCCTTGGGGAAATGGGATTTAACCTGTTGTGTGTAACCTGTTTTAAGGGTTGAAGTAGGGCGGTCGTCTTCTTCTTCAGGTTCGCTGAGACCAGAGCAGTGTTGGGGTTGATGGAGGGGGGGTGGGGAAATTATGAGAAATATTCTGGATTCTTTTTGGGACCCAAAAACGAAAAGTTAGGGAAAAGAGAGGGAGAAAATAAAAATGCAAGAAAGAAGAAGAAAAGAGAATAAAGAAAAACAGGCGGTCTTTTTAATTCCCCTCCGCTACACATTGAAAACAAGTGCATCATATTTAATTCGGAGGACAGCAAAGGCCATAGTTTCGTCTTACAGATTTAACGACTAGGATTAACTATGCAAAGTACAAGATTTCGTGTCCTCAGTTCAGCGCCAAGGCCAAGGGCGAGAGGTGGATGGATGGGGGCATTATTTGACTTTGAGGAGGAGGAGGAGGACGCAGGTGGCAGGGCAGGGCAGGGCAGGGCAGGCAGGGGGCGATATTTTTTTCTTTTCTTGTTTTTAAATTTCTTTCACCATAACTCATTAATTTATTTTCTCTCTTCCTTCCCGCTGTAGTAGTAGTTTATTTAATTTAATGATTTTGTCCAGTTCAACGCCAAAGGCGGGAGGTGGATGGGGTCGTTATTTGACTTGGAGGAGGAGGAGGGAGGAGGGGTGGGTGGGGACAGGACAGGGGGGGGGGTCGCGACCTTTTTTTTCTTTCCTTGCTTTTAAATTTCTCTCTTTTTTTCCTCTCTTCCTTCCTTCCGCTTGTAGTAGTTAATTTCTTTCATCATATCTCTCGTCCTCTCTCTTCCCACTGTAGTAGTAGTAGACGTAAGTTGTAAATTTAACGGTATTTCTGTAATTTTTTTTTTTTTTTTTAGTTGATTTTGTCCTGGAATATGTACAGGTTGTTGGTGGCGGCGACGGCGATGACGTTCTCCTTGGGGTGCCAGGCGGTGTGCAGGATCTTCTTGTTGAAGTCCAGGCTGTCCACGCTGATCTCGTCCTTCTTCCGCTTGCCGCTGGTGCAGACCTTGCGCGGCTTGAGGACGGCGCGCGGTTTACTGTTCTCCCGCGACGCCTCCAGCGTGATGTCCCGCCGCGTGGAGCGGTCGAACATCCGGAAGAAGTTGTTGTAGGAGCCGGTCATGATGGCACTGTAAGTGTAGTGGGGGGAGGAGAAATAGGAGGGAGGGGGGAGAGAGAGAGAGAGAGAGAGAGAGAGAAATGACAGGAGAGAGGAGGGAGAGAGAGGCGTGGGAGAGAGAGAGGAGAGAGAGAGGACAGGAGAGGGCGGGAGAGAGAAGGAGAGACAGAGAGAGAGAGGACAGGAGAGGGCGGGAGAGAGAGAGAGAGAGAGAGAGAGAGAGAGAGAGAGAGAGAGGGAGAAGAAATAAGAGGGAGAAATAAGAGGGAGAGAGAGAGAGAGAGAGAGAGAGAGAGAGAGAGAGAGAGAGAGAGAGAGAGAGAGAGAGAGAGAGAGAGGGAGAGAGAGGGGGGGGGTTTGGAAGAGAGAGAGAGGTGGAGGCCATGAAAGGTAGAGAAGAACAGGATGGATGGATAGATGAGTAGAAAGGGCGGGAGAAGGGGAGAGATTGGGTAGGGAGGATAGTGGGAGGAGGAGGACAGGAGAGAGGGGAAAGAGGAGAGATGGAGACCATGACAGGTGGGGTGGGGAGGATAGAGGGAGGACAGGAGAGAGGGAAAGAGACATGAGGAAAGGGGGAGAGGACAGTCATTCATCAGCGTCCAGTCAGTTTAAATCCCCCGACATGAAGGGTACATGTTTAGTATTCCACACACGCTACAGCTGAGGTCAACAGCAGCCGCCTTGTCAGGTCGAGCAGCAGCGGGCTCCTCAAACATGAGGCTTTTTTTTCTTAATGATTATGTGTACCGGTATATACTAGGGCTGTAACGATATTGTATCGAACCGAGAAATTGCGATACACAGTGTCACGTGTTGTGTGTTGACACAGTGTTGTATCGCGATACAAGGAGGCAATATCGTGATACGCCTTTTCAAAGTTTTGTTACCCATCCGTCCAGAAAACAATGACATGATATGAAGTGATGGTGCTTCCAAGTTTAAAATCATCATCATCATCATTATTATAATTAAACTTTTAAAAATGAATCGTGGTACGAACCGAATGGCGAGTTGAGCGTATCGTTACAGCCCTAGGATATACCTTTTTGATTACAAATACCTTTTTGATTACATGTATATACATGGGTTCACTGTGTTTATAAACACGATGTTGTGAGGAGGGACTGGCAGCCAACCACGTGAGGTAATTTTTTGACCGACAGCGGTTTCCAACAATCAGAGGTTTAGTTGTGCGCAGCTAGTGTCGCGCAGCCAGGAGAAAACAAACATTTAGAACCCATGGATACCTTTTTTTCCCGCTGTTTACATGGCAATTAGCTGATGTCATTTTAAAAAACACTGCCTACATCCTCTGAAGACGTTGAAAAAGGCACACACACACGTACACGCACACGCACACGCTCACACACCCCTCACCTGTCAGAACCGTTCCAGCAGCACTCGAACTTGTCGAAGATACAGTCGTTCTCATACAGCGAGCACAGTTTGCTCCGGAGGTATTCATGGACCTGGGGAGGTAGAGCAGAGAGGGCATTGAGATGACGAACAGGGACAGACACAGACGCAGGATGACTTGGGTCAGATTATGTGCTGGGGCCTATAGTAAGAAGCTGGTTCAGGAGTAAACCAGGTTAAGTTAAGAGGTAAATCATCCAATAGAAGAGCCTGGAATTCTCATGTTCTTAAGAATGTGTACTCCAGGCTCTTCTATTAGGTCATTTACCACTGAACTTAACCTGGTTTACTCCTGAACCAGCTTCTTCGTATAGGCCCCTGGTCATATAACACAGCATCAGTAGTTTTTTTGTCACCACCACAATTCCAGCATGATTAGAGCAGGGTCATTCCTCTCAACCTTCAAGAAGCTAGTGAAGACTCATCTCTTCCGAGAAAGCTTCCCTGCTTAACATTCTAACATAACTAATTCTACTCACCTTGTGGCCTTTTTTTTATTTTATTTTTTAGCCTCTATCCTTAGTTTTTAATTTCTGTCCTTAAACCACTGCGTTTAACATCTCTTATGTATCTAACATCTTTTATGTACCTATTTTGCTTTAAACATCTTTTAAAATTCTTTACTTATTTTTGCTTCATCCTTGTGTTGGAAATTGCTGCTGTTACTGTAAATTGTTGCAACTGTACACTGCGCCTAGATGTCTTGCTTATTATTGTCACCTTATTATTATTTAATGTTGCTTCTGTTACCTTGTGTTGGACAATGCGGTCAGTGCTGCAACTGCACACTGCATCTTGATGTCTTTGTGTACTTTCTGCGACTTTTAATGCATCTTATTCTTTACTACGTCTTCTACTTTACTCTGTGTAGGACAATCCTATCAGCGTTGCAATTGTACACTGTGCCTTACCAGGTTCTTGTTTAAATTTCTCCTTCTAAGTCGCTTTGGCGAAAGGCGTATGCTAAATGTTAATGTAATGTAATGTAATGATTTGATTTTGAAATGGTCAGCGAGGACAACGAATGGAGTGAGTGATTGTCAGATTACGAAGCATCAGTAGATTTTGGCTTCTTTCCGTTATCCAAACTCCCGTCCTCCCCAAGTGCTTGTGGCCTCGTGATGATGTCACAAGACGTCATTGGCGACGGAAGTTTAATTTAATATCTTGCTAGGTCATTTTCTCATTTGCAATCAGGAGAAGTCTCCAAAAAGTTGTTGTGGCAAGGTTGACAGCAAAGGCAGGACGTCAGCAAAACTCACGGCCACAAAAGCAGGCCGAAGACGGGAGTCCGAATATTGGAAAGCATTCACAGACTGGGTGACTTGGGTCAGATTATGTGCTGGTCAGAGTACACAGCATCAGTAGTTTTTCTTGGGGGGAAAGAATTGTTGTCGTCGCCAACAACACAATTCCAGCATGATTCGATTTTAAAATGGGTCAGCAAGGACAACGAACAAAGTGAGGGGCTGTATTACAACATACTGTGAATCACGAAATCAACCAATCAAAAGACAACAATGAGTCTCTGTTACCAATGTCTTGCCAGCCACATATGACAACCTTTTGTCTCATGTCATGTCACATAATCCTACAGCTGTAATGCATGAGAGGGACTTGAGATTGGGCAAGAATGAATCAGTGTATAAAAACTGCACACATACTCAATCAGAATTGTATAAAATTCTGAACAAGACTGACAGGGTTATAGTGTCAATACAGGGGAATGTTGGTTGTACCCAGTATGTCAGAAAATCAAAAATAAAGTTTAAGACAAAGATTCCTGTTTACGCCAGGGAAATTATTATTGTGTGCGTTTTCTATTTCCCAGTGTGTTCTCGGTTCTCGGTACCTGGTACGTCTCGACTGGGCGGTTCTCCATGTTGAGGTCCCAGACCTTCACTGAGAGATAGTCTCGAGTCATCATGTAGCGCCCGCTGTGGCTGAACTTGACGTCTGATATCGAGGAGATGATTTCCGAGAAGAAAGACCTGCTGCTGGGGTCCTCTGGCTCCTCAAAAACTACAACACAAAACACTTGAGATCAGTTTACTTTTTTCAGGACAGTGCACATTGGTGAACACGTACAGTACATGGCTTGATGTTAACTTTTTTGCTCACCTGCCACGGTGACAAGTGGATTTTCCCTTTCTGCTAGCCAGAGATTTGTAGTCATTATTTTTTTCCTTGAGCCCAACTAAGTTACATCCATAACCCAATAGACATCTTAGATGGTTATGAATATACAAGACCTAAAACATTGGCAAATCAACTGTATAGCATATTCTGTGACGCTGCCGTCTTGTTAAACACAAGAACTGTGCTTGTATGTTGTTTACTTACTAGGGCGGTCGGCGTCCAGTCTATGGCGCTTTATAGTGTCCTTCACACAATAAACACAGAAGAGAGCAATTTTATATATTGCCTTGCTGAGTATCTTAAACTTTGTGGGGCTAGATCCTTGCAAATGGCGCCCAAACTGTGATGGAATTAATACCCTCGGATTTGGACGTTTGATCGCCGGCCAGACAAGTTGAATTGTTTATTCTGTTTTTGAATTCTTTCACCCACTACAAGGGTAAAGTCTCACCTTTCAAACGAGCCATAACATGTTTCAGTGGCCCTATCACATAATAAGCCGCGGCTCTACAAAAAATGTCAAAAAATGCTTTTGGCCTGTACTGTACGTACTGACTCCCAGGGCTCTAAATGAACACCAGCCAACACCATTAGTGAGTGTGTGTTTGGCTAGTAACATTAACGTCTATAGCCATTTTGGCTGGTAATGAAAAACACAAACACACACACACGAACCGGGCCGGATGACACGACACTGTATGACCAGCGCCTGACCACAGCTGGATGGCATTTCTTGAAACCAAAGTTGCTTACTACATTAGCTATCAGCATCAGCAGCTCATTAGCATCAGCTTTGTTGTTTTCAATGCATTTTCCCATTGGCAATTACCGAAGTTGCTAACAGGCTAACAAGTTCTCTTTTGAGAAATGCACCCCTGGATGGCTAGCTACACTGTCTGGAGGCCATTACATCGGAGTGATGACGGGGCTTCGTGTCACCCAACCCCCCTCTCTGAAGGAATGACAGATTCAATCTGATCTATTGCTCTGCAGCGGACACTGAGCGAGAACAGGGAGCTCACTCAATATCCAATTATGTAAGGAGGTTGGGGATTACATAACTCAAGACTTGGCTTTTGATGACATTAAACAGAAGGAAGGCACAGCGAAAACAAACAAAATAATTTTTACAGAGTGTGGGGTCAGACTTCTGCATTTTATTTTTCGGTGTGCGCTCTCTCTGCTAATGTCAGCCTGTCATTTGGTAACATGCCCAGAAGGAAAGTGTGTGTGTGTGTGTGTGTGTGTGTGTGTGTGTGTGTGTGTGTGTGTGTGTGTGTGTGTGTGTGTGTGTGTGTGTGTGTGTGTGTGTGCAAGCAAGCTAGAGAGAGGGGTACAGGAAGTGTGTATGTGGGAGAATGAATGAAATGACTGAAAGAATTGCAAACACATTCTGTATGGAAACGAATTGGAACCCATGCTTGCAAGGCAATTGGTATTTGAACCAGAAAAGACACTTACATTTGCTATGTCTGTCGCAGAGGGCTGCGGCGCGCATGTCACACAGGCGGATGGTGCCCTTGCTACTGCTGTACACAAATACATTGCACTGGTGGGGGTGGCACTCGGCAGCCGTGATCACTTCCGTCAACTCCTCCATGTTGGCAGGCTTTATATCTACAATGTCTGAAGGGCATCGCGGTCAAGGAGCCACAACACAGGTAAGGGGCAGGAGAGAGAGAGAGAGAGAGAGAGAGAGAGAGAGAGAGAGCGAGAGAGAGACAGACAGACAGACAGACAGACAGACAGACAGAGAGAGGGGGGACAGAGAGAGAGACAGACAGAGAGAGAGCCACACAGAGAGAGAGAGAGAGAGAGAGAGAGAGAGAGAGAGAGAGAGAGAGAGAGAGAGAGAGAAAGAGGGAGAGAGGAAGAGAGAACGAGAGCATGCAGCAAAATAGTTCTGAAATCATCGAAGTATGAGAACTGTAATATATAGCAAAGAAAGTATAACTAAAATTGGCTGCAAAATACAACAAAAGTATCACCATTAGAATATAGAAATTGTGAAACATTGCAAAGCGAACAGAGATGCCACGTTTTTGTAGATCAGCTGACCCACGCATCTGAATGTCTAGGCATAATACAGAGTCGTTCTGGCGCAGCGAATAGGCTGCTCACTATTCTAGGGTCGAGAGGTTAAGACAAACCTGAACAATTTTTAAAAAAGAAATGTTAAAAGTGGCATATACACTTTCCTATACAGGGGCATGTATCTCGACAACATTGTTGCAATGCAATTTCTCATTGTAACTGGTTAGCAACGATGCTTTTCGAGAAACAGGGTCCTGGTCTGTGATCGAGAAACACACAGTCGACAAGTGCTGTATTTAATGGGTCACACAGGACACCACAGATTTAGCAACATGGCTAAAAAATGAAAACAGCAAAACCAACGAAAACACCACAATCATATATTCAGTCAATACTGCTTTGGAAAAAGGATACTAAAACTTCTATCTGTAATTTCTAAGTGCCATAGGTTTATTCTTAGGTCGTCTGCAGATAGGTATGTTTCATGATCGCTATTTACTGAAATGGAATTGATGTGATATGTGTGTGCGTTCGCAAATATTCTCCGTGGACTGGCCTCCACCATCAAGTCCATTGGCATCAAGACAGGCACCTGAGACGAGACAAAATATAGTAAAACTTCAGTTTCATTTACTTCAGACATGTAAAAGTTAAATCTTTTACCTGATTTGTTTCGATGAAGACGGAAGCTATACTGTCGAAACATTGTCAGGTAAAAGATAAAACTTTTACAAGTCTGAAGTAAAAAAAGTTTTACTATAACAGTTAGACATAATGAATGTCGTACATCCATCAAGACAAAATATAGGTCAATACTGTAACAACTACTATAATAGCAGCTAAAGCATGCTTTTTTTAATAGTTTATATCCAGAATGTATGCTTCCCATTCACAAATGTTCTTATTTTCATAAATATTCATCATCATCATCATCATCAATTAATAAGCATTCATTATGACTTGGACATTTTCCCCATTCATATAATGATGAGTGGATCAATAACATTTCGTCTTCTTTGTACAGCTAGATGCATTGTTGAAAAGACAACATGGCACTTGCTGTTGTGTTGAAGGAAAGAGATGCTGCTCAGTGCTCACCCTTAGTGACGTGATTCTGAAAGGATCCCGCAACCTTCCGTCTTCATCTTTTAGGTTGTAGCCCTCCGCTCTTTTGTCCCTTTCACTTATCTTCCATAACTTTATGGTTTTGTCTAGAGAGAGAGAGAGAGAGAGAGAGAGAGAGAGAGAGAGAGAGAGCTGAGTGTGATAACATTAATTCTAAACCAGACAGAAAATATATAATCAATCTTCAAGGTTTTCCAGGAGTTTGCCATCAAATTACAACCATGAGTTATGAATATTTCATTCCAGCATTTTGCAAGCTTGGCAAATTTACACATTTTCTGAATACATATTACAGGTTTTCCATTGGTGGCATAAAAGACTCACCATTCGTAGAAAGCAGAAAGTGAGCAGCGTTTTGTTGTGGTAGCCATCTGATTTTGTTGATTTTCTCCTCAATTTCTAAGCTTTTCAAATAATCAAACTCTGGCTCGTGACTCTGGAAAGTGCTGTACACGTTGTATTCTCCCCTGGAAAGCGGTCGATTTTTACTCTGCATTCAAGAAAAGAGAGGAAAGGAAAAAAATGAATTCATGTTAACATCCTAACTTGATTGTCAATTAATGAAAAATTAAGACTAATTGTCATATGGCTGATAAAGAGACAGCTCTTGACAGGTGAACATGACAGGCAACATCCATAGATCAACTCTCTAACCATTAGGCTAGTATTTTTCAACCGGGGTGCCGTGCCGTGGGTGATAAATAAATGATTTAATATAATACACATTTGTCTAAATTAATACATTAATGCTTAGTCAGTGGACTCTTTCATCTGCCATTTACGCACAATAAAGTAAATTTAGGTCGCAGTAAGCTGCAACTTCGAACGTAGGTTGTGCGACGTCTTTTTCTAAGCTTGTGTAGTATCGGATGCGATGCCATGTTACGGCTAGTTGGTTTAGGGTGCCTCTAAATTTCTCAGGACTTGAAAGGGTGCTTCGCCTAACAAAAAGGTTGAGAAACACTGCATTAGGCCACCCCTGCCAACAATCACGAGAGACATGAACATGTGCGTTATCCTTCTTACCTCCTGTTCTCTCTGAAATATGACGACTCGCCCCCCTTTATCTCCAGTGGCTAATAGGTCTCCCGAGTAGTTGAATTCGACTGTTGAGATAATGTCCGCTGCAAAACAAAAAGTAGAGAAAAGTTGTACAATAAGTTAAGGGAAAGCATGTTCCATATGAACGCATGCTTTCATTGAAGGACGCATTTGCATGAATCATAAAAAGGGTCAAAAATAAAAAAAAGATATTGACCAAGGTAAACTGTGAAACAATGAAAATCTGGAGAGCAACACATTCCTAATATTTTTTACTCCAACTTTGAGTTTAAGGAAGCTTCAGAGACATTAC
Source organism: Engraulis encrasicolus (assembly GCF_034702125.1). Lineage (NCBI taxonomy): Eukaryota > Metazoa > Chordata > Actinopteri > Clupeiformes > Engraulidae > Engraulis > Engraulis encrasicolus. The sequence goes on from NC_085873.1 coordinate 23,969,067, forward strand.
AGATTCAACCAAATATGATTGTGTGCATGTCACATTAACATAAACACATAAACATCACAGAACAAGAACCAAACCTTGTTTCAAACATTCTGGCTCCTATGTTCATTGACCTCATAGGGTTGCACTGAGATTTTAAATATGCTTCACGGATGCACTGTTCAGAAGAACACAGAACATCCCGTCATGGCTATCTGGGTGCACTGTTGAGGACACATTCAGTCATGGGTATCTTGATTTCGGGAGTCGTTTCTACACAGGCAGTCCTGACGGTTAAGCTAAATACCTTCTTAAGACAACTTAACACTTTCAAACTGACCTGCTGTGCGGACCATTATTTTGTCAATACTGGTGGCTGTGCCTCTCACCGTTCTTCCCCTTGACAACAAGCTTGGAGGCAACACATGGGCAAAACCGAACCAAAAATGTTCCATTGTCTTCCACTTTATCCCATATGGTACTCTTCTAATACAATTCCCAGAAATAAAATGCTACAACATCATAATGTCATCTTATACATTTACTGTTGTGGCTGGATACTGACCAAACCTGGAGGTCCAGCATCCAAGCACACAGCAATGGATGATCACCCAAGACCATGTCCTCAGAAATCTAGCCTGAGGCATGTGTGAGTCATCTTGATGAAGGCAATTAGCACAATGGATCACAAGTGCCCAACAACATGAGCTGCCAGCTGAAGCTTTGGCCAATTGCCCGATTTATCAGATATTTGCTACGTTTACATGACATTTAATTCGGAATTAACTGACTTTAATTCTAAATAAAGCTTAATTCCGCTTTGAAAACGTCATGTAAACACCTGTTAATTCGGAATTTAAGCAAAGATCAAAGTAAACTCGAAGGAACTATTTAATTACTAATTCAGAATTAAAAACTTCATGTCAACGTAGTGATTGAGATGCACTATATGGGTGATCGAAAGTAGTTCTTTGTTGCACATGGAAAATTACATTAATTTTAACAGAGTTTACACAGACGACACTTAACTGTTAGGTCAAAGCCTGTTTGGTCACAGCCTGTTTTCAAACTGATGCCTAAAATCTTCGGCAGGGATGACAAACTCAGGCCCGGGGCACAATTTGGTCATCACAGACAATTTATCTGGCCCACAAGATCATGCCAAATGTCTATTACAGTTGGCCCACAAACACAACCAATAGTGTAAAAAAATAATATACTATAGCACAAACTGAGGTTATAGGTCCAATGTACTTCCCCTAAAATCTTCCATCCCCAAAATATTTCACTTAACTTACATTTTAATGCATGCGATTTCTAATGTTATAAAGGTGTAAACACTTGACAAATATTTGAGACTTGGAGCACATGGCGGCCAATGTCACTGTGGTACAACAGCTGAATCTCCCAATTTATCCCAACAAGGACCGTCCAGATTACAACAACAGTCGTAGGGCAGCCTTGGCCTAGTGGTTAGAGAGTTGGTCTTTCAATCTAGGGGTTGCAGGTTCGAATCCCCTCGAATGCCCTCTCCCTACATCTCCATCCATGGCTTAAGTGAAATGAAAAATGATGTTGCACGTATACAGGCAAAACGTAGGCAACCTTCAATGACCCACATGGACTAATCACAGAGGAAATTCTTACACCTCTTGACATCGAGGGAAGTCAATTTGGGATGCTTCCAACGATGGTGGCAGCCTGATGCACTCTGAACACCACCAGGTCTGCCATTAAGTAGCACTACACACTACAGCTGTGTTAAAGCACTAATGCAGAATTTTAAGCTGTTGAAACTAGAAACAAATTATGTAAAAATCACAACAGGACTAAAATGGCACATCACACATCACAAATGGAGCAGCTACTCGATGTGTTTAACATGTACAAACCATAATAACCCTACACGTCTTGCCTCTTTTGGACGGTCACCTTATTTCATATCCTTCTTATCACCTGACCACTACAAATCAAACTGTGCCATGCATGCATGATCAATCTGGACCATTGGCATCACTATGAAATGGATTTTAACTGAAACTAATGCAGGCTACTTCTTACTTTGACCCCTGGTAATGATATTGATAGCATCTCATGTCATCTCATCTCAACTCAACTATTTATAAAGTGAAGAATATTGACTTGTTCACCAGCTCGCCTGCACAGAGCATTAACAGGCCTATAGATGTAGTCATTTCCTTGATCACAACTAGCCAACCAAATTAGAAAACTCTTATCTCTTATATTTGCAATTTATTAAAAAATCCCCATACCTACTTTCGGATTGTGTAGCAAATATCATAGTAAAACTACATAAACCTCAACCTTTTCCCTTTTCTGAAAATTCCACCAAGGATACGAGTGTCACTACTGCATACCGAAAACACACAATCTGTCTTCAGGGGCTGTACATGTGGTAGCTCAAACTTCAGGAGGTGTGGAATCTCTTGCATGCCAAAAAGCTCAACAAACCTCACAGGGCAACAGAGTGGGGAAACAAGCCTTGCTACATTTCCAAAATTGCATTCTCGACATGGCAATGAAGAAAATGACGATACTTCAAGGCCCACAATGAGACTGGCGCTCCATTAAAACATACTTCACATATCAACAATGACATTATTGAGTATCTACTAGGGCTGCACAATTAATCGAAAAATAATCAAAATCGTGATAACAGTGAAATCGAACTCATGATTTTAATCATGATTTAATCTTGGCAATAGTGACCCACTTTTGAGAGCGTCCTTGAAGCCAGAACATACTGACAGGCTGGTGTTTCTGGCCTGAAATCTGTCCACTTAAGTTTCATGTACATAATTATTACAATTCATTTTATTTTGCTCATCCCGTATGTAATTCATTCTTGGTTATATTTAGGGGCCAAGCAGCGAAGCTGCCTGGCACCTTAGAGTGTTTGTACTGTTTCTTATTATTTTACTTTCCTCTGGGAGTCTATGGCAGCCCATAGAACCGTATGGTCGAAAATGCTGAAAATCGGCACACGCGTTCAGGACCGTGTCAGCATTACCCACAGCAATTTTTAGGTCCCCAGCCCCAACCCTCTAGCGCCACCAGCAGGCCAAAGTTGCAAGTACATTTCTGCTTGTAACTTTTGAACCGCTGGGTCAATTTTCAAAAACTTAGTATCCCTGGAATCCTTGGGCCGAGACGAATCCAACGCACACTATGACGTCATTTTCCGCCTAGATAGTTTTCCCGCCATTTTGAATTTTGTGTAAATCAATAAAAACCCATAGCCTCCCTCAATTTTTGACGTTTTTTTCTGAAAATCGGTATATAGCATCTCTGGACTGAGCCTCACAAAACTTATGCCTTCAATTTTGTATAGCTTTTATCGTTTGGCCGTGACAGCCAATCAAAAACGGCCTAAAAGTCGCCAAACAGGAAGTGAAGTCATATCTTGGCAACCCATGGTCACAATCTTCTGCAAATTGTCACAGACATTCATGTCCAGGCCATGACCCACCAAAACAAATTTCAGGTCGCTAGCTCAAACTCTCTAGCGCCACCAGCTGGTCAAATTTTTAGCTATGTTTCTGCCCGTAACTTTTGAACCGTACGCTCCATTTTAAATCTGGTGGTACCGTTGAAATTCTTGGGCCAAGACGAATCCAACGCATCCTATGACATCATCGTCAGCCAATCAAAAGCAGCCTAAACGTCGCCAAACAGGAAGTGAAGTAATATCTTGGGAACACTTTGGGTCTTTCTCAAATGCAAGGCCAGTGTCCTTCCAAGTGTGTCAGCCTAATTAGTCAGGCCCAGTGATTGGATACCCTTTATTAGTCATACCCAGTGATTGGATATTCTGTAGAGTTCACCAAAAAGTATCCAATCACTGGGCGTGACTAATTAGGCTGATACACTTGGAAGGACACTGGCCTTGCATTTGAGAAAGACCCATTGTCACAATCTTCTGCAAATTGTCACAGTCTTTTTTGTCAGTCCCATGACCCACCAAAAAAAAATTCAGGTCGCTAGCTCAAACTCTCTAGCGCCACCAGCTGGTCAAAGTTTTAGCTACATTTCTGCCTGTAACTTTTGAACCGCATGCTCAATTTTTATTCTGGTAGTACTGTTAAATTCCTTGGGCCAAGACGAATCCAACGCACCCTCTGACATCATATCCGCCACAATAGAATGCCCGCCATTTTGGATTTGGTGAAAATCAATAAAAACCCATCTCCTCCCTCAATTTTTCAAATTTTTTCTGAAAATTGGTATATAGCATCTCTGGACTGAGCTTCACAAAACTTATGCCTTCAATTTTTTATATCTTTTATCGTTTGGCCGTGACAGCTAATCAAAAACGGCCTAAAAGTCGTCAAACAGGAAATTAAGTCATATCTTGGCAACCCATGGTCACAATCTTCTGCAAATTGTCACAGACATTCTTGTCCATGCCATGACCCACCAAAACAAATTTCAGGTCGCTAGCTCAAACTCTCTAGCGCCACCAGCTGGTCAAAGTTTTAGCTACATTTCTGCCTGTAACTTTTGAACCGCATGCTCAATTTTTATTCTGGTAGTACTGTTAAATTCCTCGGGCCAAGACGAATCCAACGCACCCTCTGACATCATATCCACCACAATAGAGTGCCCGCCATTTTGGATTTGGTGAAAATCAATAAAAGGCTCCTCATCCTTCAAATTTAGTCTGATTTTCACAAAACTTGATACACATGATCTCTGGAGCACTGTGAGGAGGTCCCTAAAAGGGTTTTATTACATCTTTTACCGTTTGGCCGTAACAGCCAATCAAAATCCTCCACACAGACGCCAAACAGGAAGTGAGCTCATATCTCAGCAACCCATGGTCAGAATCTTTTGGGAATCGTCACACACATTCTTGGCTATCCCATGACTCCCCACAAGAACTTTCAGGTCTCCAGCTCACTCGCTAGCGCCACCGGCAGGTCACAAATCAAATTTCGAGGTATATTTCTGCTTGTAAAAAATAACTGTGCGTGTCTCTGACAGTCTGCCTGCTCGGCCATAGGACTTCCTGCTTGGCCCCGCATTGCTGCTTGCAGCTATATTTCATCTTGTTATAATTTTCAAAAAAATCTGCAAAAATCAATAATCGTGATTAATAATCGTGATTATGATTTTGACCAAAATAATCGTGATTATGATTTTTTCCATAATCGTGCAGCCCTAGTATCTACAGACATCTTGATTTGCAACACGTGATGATTTGATCTGACACATGATTGGCAAATAAGAAAAGAGACTCACTTTGTCTTGAGTTGTTAATTACTGTAGGACTTGCATAACTTTTGAATCTCACCAGCACCCTATTAAGCTTACTGCGTGTAAATCCCTGCACCAAAACATCTCAATAGACTAATGTGCCAGCCTATAAAAAGATATAATGGATGTTGTTCTTTCTGCTGATGTTGTTCTTTCTGTTGATTACAAACAGCCTAATTAGTTATGAATAAGGTTGCTGTGTGCATGCATGCATAGAGGTGCAGACACTCACAGATCCTCAACATCTGTTTTTAGGTAAAATAATGTAACAGGTGAGGGCACATTGTTAGTCGCTTTTCCAGCCTCTGTTGAAAACAACATTATTACTCGCATTGAAGACTCAAAAGCACAGCAATCCAGAAAATGTGTTCTGTAACAAACCAGTCATTCAAATAAATCCAACCTGCTCGCTGATTAAGGAAGCCACATGTGATTGAGAATGTTGGAATTAGGACCCCAGGAAGACTAATGAACTGCTATGGAATAAGCTAATGGATCCTTTAATAAAATTAAATAAATAAATAAAATGTTGAATGTTCTGTGCAAGATCAGTAGTGATGAAACAGTCCGGTCAAATTACAAATTTACAGTCCCTCATGGCTAAAACCATGTGCAGATTCAGAATATCAAACGAATATCACCATTATTCATTCACATGTCAATTTCCCATTTTCAAAAAGCCATATCTGGCAGCTTCATATCTTAAATGCAATACACAGTTATAACCAGTCTGTGCAGAAATGCAACATGTTATTGTCTAATGCCACACTAAACAGCTAAATAGTCAAGTGCAAACGAAATGCCAAATGCAAACAAAGATCATTTCTAATTCACATCTTTGAGGAAAAACAATATCAATTCATGAGGTCTGGTGCACGTAAAAAGGGAACTGTTAACTCAGCCACAAGTGTCCCGCGGAAGAAAGCGGAAAAAAAGCACAGTGAGTAAGTAGTAGAAAGTAGTCAGGTAGGCAAGGCGGATGGACTAGTGGGTGCAGAAAAGTGAGGGATTATGTGATGACGGTGCTGTATCGGACACAGAGCAGCCTTTTTTTCAGACTGTTCCTACTCATTAACCAGCCACCTAATGTCATCAGTCACTTCAAGCCCTGTCCTAAGCACGAAAAAAAGACAAGCAAACAGGCTGAGTCGTGGGAAAAACAACCCATCCTGACTGGCTCCCTCCCTGGTGATGGGGAGGGCGGTCGAGCCCAGCTCACACCTTATTTCTCAGCCGGATAACAAAGAGATAACGTACGTACATACAACGTATGCCAGTCAACTTGAGCCCTGTCCTGAGCACGAAAAAAAAAAAAAAAGACAAGAAAACAGGCTGACTGGGAAACCCATCCTGAAGGTGGAGGGGAGGGCAGCCTGCTGAGCCCACGCCTTAGTTCTCAGCTGGATAACACCGAGCTAGCTAACGTACAGGGGGGTGCGGTGCAGCCATCGAGCGGGAGGAGCACAGTTTATTTAAAGTGACTCTGCATTATAAACAAGAAGGGACGAGTGAGTCGGAGCGGTGCCTCCTCTCCTCTCTCTTTTAATAGCTCTCGTCCCTACGTGATGGACGGTACCTGCAAGCTGCCCGCTAAGATGGTGGGGAAAAACCATTACAACAATATTGATAACAAAATAATCAATACTAATAGGTATCCGCCCCGTTTCTTGCATCTCCGCGTAAACATATGCGGAAACAAATACCTACAAGCAGGCTACTACATCAGATATATAACTACATCAACAAGACACTTAATTATCACAAAGGCCACACCACCACAGAGCTTTTTTTTCAACGATATCCTACTGCAGAGGCACGTCCGAAAAACAACTAAATAAAAAACAAAACACAAAACCACAACAACTCCACAACAACACAGCATTACGACACGGATGCGAGCAAGCTTACTAAGCAGAATCCTCCTTCTCCATCTCCATCATCTCCTCCTCCTCCTCCTCCTCAATTCTCTCCTCCTACTCCCTCCTCTCCTGAAGGATGCGAGAGAGAGAGAGAGAGAGAGAGACCAACGTACCCATACTGGCCCGGGGCGGGAAGAGGCCATTGTACCTTGCTTAAAGGCTGCGGCTGTCATCTGCTGCTGCGGGCGGTGGTGGTGCTGCAAGCCTGGCTGCCTCAGCCGCAGCCGTGCCGATCCGGGGCAGATTTAAGAGCCAGAGAGGAGAGGAGAGGAGAAGAGGAGGAGAAGAGGAGGAGAAGAGGAGGAGAAGAGGAGGAGTAGAGGCTGCAGGGGCTGGGCTGGGCTGGGGCGGCTGCTGGAGGCTGTGTGTGGAGGACGCGTCTGCAGCTGCTGCCTGCGGGGCCAAGCGTCTCTCGCGACGACAACAAGCAGCAGCTGAGGAGGAGGCGAGGAGAGGAAGAGGCGAGGAGAGGCAGCCCTGAGCGGAGCGGAGGAGGCTTCCCTCATGTTAGAGGGGGAGGAACGACTAACGTGAGGGAGGGAGGGCAGAGGTGTGCGTGTGTGTGTGTGTGTGTGTGTGTGTGTGTGTGTGTGTGTGTGGGCGGGAGTGGGAAGCGCTGGCTGGCTGTGCTGGTGGGGCAGCAGCAGCAGCAGCAGCAGCAGGACCGCTGACAGAGAAGAGACACCCAGCACCACTCCTCTCCTCTCCTCTCCTCTCCTCTCCTCTCAGCACCACTCCTCTCCTCTCCTCTCCTCTCCTCTCCTCTCCTCTCCTCTCCTCTCAGCACCACTCCTCTCCTCTCCGCACCACTCCTTTCCTCTCCTCTCAGCACCACTCCTTTCCTCATCTCTTCTCTTCTCTTCCTCTCTTGCTGTGAGTGTGGCTATTTCTCCTGTAGTGCTGCAACTTTTCATTGGCACTGCCAGTGCTATTAATACTGCACTCGCACAGTGTGTGTGTGTGTGTGTGTGTGTGTGTGTGTGTGTGTGCATGCGTGCGTGCATGCTTGAGTGTATGTGGGTGAGCGTGGCGGGGGACTGCCTGCCTGCCTGCCCGTGTGTCTGAGAGAGGAGCTGAGCATCTGTTCCGACTGTCCACAATCTCTCATCTGTATCCCAAACCCTCACAGCAAGCAATCAAACATCTGATCAATACAATACCTCTAACCAAAGCATCTGAAATTGAATACTAGGGCTGTAACGATATTGCATCGAACCGAGAAATTGCGATGCTCAGTCACGATACTGTATCGTGAAGTAAGGAGGCAGTATCGTGATGCGCCCCTTTCAAAGTTATTTTTCTGAGTTTCGTTCAAACTACTCTCTACGGGTTAGCGTCCTCGCAGGACATTGGCATGATTTAAATATGCATTTCTGTGGAAGAGGCCACCTGGCTGCCTCCATTCCCGCCATCCTTGCGGGCGTATATAAGGCTACGTGCCCATGCGCACATCCTCATCGTCCATTTCGCTTTCATGAGACAACACAGATTACTTCTCTCTCGTAGTTCGGTTAAACATCCTTCAGTCCAGAAAATAAGCAAGCAAGATTCAATGTGATAATACTTCCAAGCTCCAACTGAGATACATTTCAGGAATCGTGGGCTGTATCGAACCGTAGGTCAAAGATCGTGATGCCACCCGAATCTTGAGTTGAGTGTATCGTTACAGTCCTATTGAATACCTCTAACCAAAGCCACTCAACTAACCCGCCTGACCTCCGCTCCAACAGTACTAGCCCTAAATTTATCAAACCAACTTTGCTGGACATCTCTTCAAACAAGCCAGAGTAGACGACATGTCTGTGACAACTATTCAAATATAAATGCATTAAGAAGAAGACATTTCGTTTGTGAGGTGATTAAGAAAAAAATCAAAGAGAAATCTGATGAATGCTTCTTTCTTCTTCTTTTTAAGTTTGAGTTTATTCATCAACAAAGTTAAGCACCCAGTGTAGAGCATTAGAAGGTGTTGAGCGTGCTTCCTGATCTTTCTACTTTTGAGGCAACTATTCACAGCAACTATTTGAGGCAACTACTCACATGTGGTTGATGCGTCGTTGCAGTAAGGAGGTGTGAATCTCATCTCGTGAAGAAATATTTATACAAGTGAAGTATTTAGCTAACACAAGATTTTCTAATCAAGCAGACCCTAATGACAACACAAATAATCTCAAGTAGTAAATCAGGGTTTCCTCCAGCACTTTACAGTTAAGGCAGCCACCTTGACAAATTGACACGCCACCTTGGCCATGTTATCCAAATAGATAATGCTATTCATTTTTTGGATTTCTATAATATAATACATAGTCCAGCACAACAACATATGCAGTGCCCTAAATTAACTTTTTCCACCACCAGCCAAAATGGCTAGTATTTGTTAATCTTACAAGCCAAGCACGCACCCGCGTATCTAAAAGATATCTTGGGGCTTTTCGTGCCCTCACTGTTCAGGACCGTGTGAGAGAAGGACAGGCAAACAGTGGGAGAGAGGGATGCCGAAGGATGCCGAAGGATCCTGAAATGACCTCAGGTCAGATGTAAGGATAGACCGATATATATATATCGGTCCGATATCGGGCCAATATTTGCATTTTTTAAGTGTATCGTATCGGCCGATACGCGTGTGGTTTTGGCCGATAAGCAATATTTATTATTTTATGTCATTCGTTTATTTGTATTGTTAGAGTGGGTGTTTAAATGTTACATGTTCCATCTCAATTTGATAATGTTAAAGGAATGTTCATTTTTAACTTGAGGAATATTTGTCATTTAACCTTTTTTTTAACCCATATCTGCCCCAAATATCGGGTATCGGAAATCGGGTATCGACCAAGGGTGATGGGGGAAAAAAAGAATCGGTATTGCAACGGCCATTAAAAAACCTGTATCGGTCGACCCCTAGTCAGGTGAGAATCGAACCCAGTCCCCCGCATCTCACTTTCAAATGGGACTCTCGAAATCAGATGGTTCTAAGGGGCCATGCCAAAGTGAGAGATGTGCTCGATTATGTTAATCACTGAATGAAAGGAGAATGCAAATATAATTTTGGGGAAACTCATTGGTCTACAGAACAACAAAGAAACACAGTACACTACTTAAGCGTAAAATATGCTCTGATGAATTCCTTACGAACCTATTGCACAACTCGCCTCTCATCACCAACTAGAGGAATGCAGCATTTACACTGGCAACAGAACTGGCAGTCATGGGTAAGCAGATAGGACACCAGACTTGTAGCCCAAAGGTTGCCGGTTCGACACCCGACCCGCCAGGTTGGTCAGGGAAGTAATCAACCAGTGCTCTCCCCCATCCTCCTCAATGACTGAGGTACCCTGAGCATGGCATCGTCCCGCCACACTGCTCCCTAGGGGTGCCATTGAGGGCTGCCCCCTTGCACGGGTGAGGCATAACTGCAATTTTGTTTGTGTGTCACAATGACAACGGGAGTTGGAGTTTCCCAATGGGCTTTCACTTCACAGAACAAGTTAAGGGTCTAAAAACTACTAAGCAATTGTCCACAGGGTCAACGTTAACATAGCACTGTCATTTTATGAGGAAAAGGCAAATGAGTAACCCATAGCAGACTTTAATTACCCAAATCAAGGTGCATTGTTCTCCATTCAAAAATACCATGGTAGTGCAAAAACGGACACCTACATTATCAAACAAGGTCACTGTTGAGAACATCACTAATATGATAACTAACATCACTAATCACTAATATTAACAGTGACACTAGACCCGCCACGCTCGTGAAATGGAAAACATTCTCATTGAATATTCTTGAAATAAAACATCCAAATAAGGTTGTCAAAATTAAACATGACGAGCCAGACGAGGACTTCATTAGGGCATAATGAGCTATTGGCAGATGTGCAAACGTATTGATCGACAGACGTTAGGTCGTGACATTCGTGATTTATCATGGTGATGACAGTCTAGGTCCTAGGATACATAAGGAACACAGCAGAGCATTTTGCATCCAGCCATGAACACCGATCGCTAATAATCAGAGCACAACCTGTTCTACAATACAAGCCGAAGATCCACCATGTTGTCAAACGTCAGGAAAGGGGGATAGGGATAGCTCTAGCTCTGGATCATGCTCCCCTCTCGGGCACCCGTTTATGATGGCTGCGCTGAGCACATCCAGCACATCCGATTCAGGAAGGCAGAATGGTCATAGGCCCGCCAACCCATTCTGACAATGTGAACGATAACCACTCAGGGTTGCAGATCCACTGTAAGGTATTGGAACATCGCACAGGCACAATATATACCATTACCTACATATCTCAGGGTTGCATTGCAGGTCATTTACTTGTACAGGTGATTGAAAGGCATGTTCAAATGTTTCGGCACATAAAGTCAGGAGTTGGTTAGCTAGCTAGCATTCCCAGCGCATTGGAAAGAGGTGGCTAACTGAGCTAGCCATACATAGCGCACCAGCTAGCGTCTAGAGGAGCCTCTATGCTAGAACTAAGCTAAAGGCTTCGCTTCCAGCCGTGGATGCCATCCTTTGCAGTATCTTTAGCCATCGGGATAGCCAGCTAGAGGTAGCTGATTTGTGTTCCTTCGTGATACCAAGCAAGCATCAGCAGCTAATAAACACAACCATGCTCATCAGTGCACCGCGAGCATGGACAAACCTTTCAATCGTTGCATTCCAATATCATAATGGCTATTGGGGTTATATTCCGGCACGTAAAATGTGCAAGTATGAGTAAATGGGTGTTAATTTGCGTGAACTCACCTTCCGCCACATCCTCGTCTATCGCTCCTTTCACTTGAGAGAAACACCACTGGAAATCGTTCCCTCCTCCGACACCTTGAAATGAATCGAAACATAGCATGAGACTCTCACAGTACAGACTAGCGAATCTATTAATCATGCCCATTAATTTGCGTCCGAGCAAAACACGTTGGTTTATGGAATTATCAGCTAGAGGTTTGACATAATGTGGAGTCACTTAGCTAGCTAGCTTGTTAGCTGCTAGTGAACTTGCAGTGATGGTAGGCCGCCCTGGTATGAGAGAAGACAGAACTGGGCCCCCGCCTACAAAGTTTGCAACCTTACCTGCCATTGCTTCGTTCTGCAGCAAAACTGGCGTCAATGGGGATTATTCCGAACCTTATTACAGCTATATCGTGGGTATTACAGGGTTACTGACACAGAAGAAAAGTGATTAGTCTTAAGAATCAGAGCAACCAGAATTGCCCGTGATTTTATTTCTTTTCAAGATGGCGCACATCGCCAGTCGACATGATACAGTGACGTCACTTAATAGACACAAGGCTGCCTCTGCTCATTCTTCAAACCCAGGAAAGAAAGCTGAAATCCCGCCTCTGATACGAATCCTCACGCAAGACACTTGTCATAGTTTTATATTATATTCTTTAAAACAAGTAGAGTAGTTCTTCGCATGCATTCTTTGATGCATTTTTTAAAAACATAGGCTTAAATATCATGAAATACAACACACTTTCGCGTTTGGTCAAGATCTGGATTTATAAACTACACTTCCCAGAAGACGTTCAATGGTTTATTGTCGCACCAGGCCAGCGTCACTGCTTTGGTCTGGGAGGGAAAGTGAAAACCAGCGACCCTCCTGGTAGTGTCCTTACAACTAGGCCTATTCCAGTGGTTCCCAACAATTTTTTTTGCTACATAGGACCCCATTTGACATCCCAAATTTCTGGGGACCCTATATAAACATTTTTCCCCCCCAAAACAAAAAGTACGGCAGCTATTTTGCAGGCTATTTAACCAGCAGATGCCATATATGGCCCTAAGCCTGTATGCTGTTTCAATCAAAATATTAATTAGTTTCTATTGTATTAATTAGTAGCCTAATATTTGTTGATGTTGTTTTTTCATATTTCACATTTCCATTCCAGGGGACCCCATTTGAATTTCAGGTGACCCGGCCCTATATGGGGTTCTGAATCCCAGTGTTGAAAACACTGCTCTAATCATGGTTTAGGACAAGGGTAGGTAGGCAATTTTTTGGACGCGGGACAATTTTTTTTATGACAAGGGGCATCGCTGGCCGGCCATGGCCATGGTTTTCTACTGGTTAAAAAGTTGTTGTTTTTTTCCCCCTTTAGGCCTATATTAGAAATACATATTTTAACACAATTGCAATTCATTCCATGTAATTTTATTATTTTATTTTAATTTAAAGCATTAATTTTCTTCTATGCACTGATAATATGCCAACTGCTGCATCTCCTGGCGTCTCTCATGAAAAGGGCGCCCTGCCTTAGCAACCTGCCCTGCCGTACCTAATGTAGGCCTATACAATTGCCCTTTGTCTATTGTTATATTATAACATGTTTCATCAGCTGAAGATTGCTGGCTATCAATGCAAAATTTTGTTGTCAAAAGTCATGGAACCATAAGTTGATTTCGATTCTGTGGTGAGAGTCTCCAGTTCTGGTGGACACTAGCCTGATCGACTTTCAAATCTGGTCTGACCAAGAGCATAACAATTAACATTTCCCAAACAGCATGGTTGACCCACCTCCCTTGGTTTGCTTCTGGTTGTTTGCTTCCTGACAAAGTGGGAGTTCAGAAACGATACATTTGTATGGCTCCTGGCCTGACTAGAAGCAACGCGGAAGGTGTTCCGTCACTAGGAGGGCGCGGCCTTGCTAGGTAGGTGGACACACCTTTTCTCATCAGTCCAATGAGTCTGCCCAGACGCCCAGCATCTCTCTTCCTAATGCTACTGCCTCAGCAGGCCACATCATAGGAAAGCACACTAGACACGACAGACTGGTAGACCATCAGCAGGAGTCTGAGTCTGATGCCTGACATTGAAGGATCTCAGTCCACTGAAGAAGTAGAACCTGCTCTGGCTTTTCTAATACAGAGCGTTGTCTGAATTTGCAGACCAGTGCAGTTTATTGTCTAGATACTCTCTCCACCGTCTCCCCTTTGATAGAGACAGGCGCCAGTGATGGGGTGATTCTCCAGAAGTCAACCATCTCCATGGTTTTGGTGGTGTTGAGCTGCAGCCAGGGCAGGCTTAAGAAGGTCTGGAGGGGCCTTATGCTACAGGCTGCTGTGGGGCCCCAGGATGACAAATCTTGCGACAAGTTTGCATAGACAGTGTCATTGTTGAGAATTAAGGACACGACAGATGCATTTTCAATATTGCATCTTGTCACAATTCTGCAATGTTTTACTTTTAGCCAATCGGCGGCTGACAGTTGCGGGGCCCTCAGGCTTCAACCATATCTAGCCTGTAGGGGCCCCTGGCAGATGGGGGCCCCTAGGCTGCAGCCATATAGCCTGTAGGGCCCTCTGGTAGTTGGGGGCCCCTATCGGCTCCAGCCATGTCTAGCCTATGGGGGCCTCTGGCAGTTGGTTGCCCCTATAGGCTTCAGCCATATCTAGTGTGCGTTAATCCGTACCTGGCTGCAGCTGATTGTCCGGCACCATCTGACGAAATTCTCCACCAGTCCCCTGTAGGCTACTCCCTCTCCTGACCATCCCAATGTGTGTCTCAAACCAATTACTTCTCCATTACCACCCGCAAGACTTCAAGATTTTATTTCAGATTTTGTGGCATAATTACATTTTGGTATTTTGGTAACACCCTCACAAGTCTTGTATGAATTCTGACCACCTTACATCACTTTCGAATCAAAATTCAACTTGGGCATGTTGTTTCTCCTGTTGTTTCTGTAGAAACATGGCGAATCTATTGTGGGCCTATTCTTATTTGCTGTACACACGCACAGGAGTGCACGAAGCCACAAACATGTATTATGCACACTAAAACACTAAAAACCTAATAAGGACCTTACACAAACTTCCAAATAGTGCAGAGTCAGCTGATTATAAGACAAGTACACATGTATATTGATTACTCAGATGAATTCTCTGTGTTGGAAGGAAACTGTTTCTTTTTTTTTTCTTAGCTTTTGACACCTCTTTATGTTGCTAACTCTAAACTACTCTGCGCCACATATAAAACGTTTTTTTTAATGTATTTCTGCAGATTCTAGTGCATGTGACCATAGATGAAAAATATATGAGTAAAACACAGTGAAAAAACAATTGCATGAGGGCCAAGCCTAAAGCCAACTATTTAGCTATGGCTCAGGTTTTGACTGCCCCCTTGTGGTGTGATTAATATTTACATAGGGTGCCCTTTACGACAGCCCATTCCCAAATTTGAATTTTCCATGAATAGTTACTAAGTAATAAAGTAATATTGGTAACACTTTATTTTGGGGATACATCTATTAGCACTAATACATACAATGTCCCTGTATAAGTAACTTGTAAGGCATGTACAAAGCAAAATCAAACATTTGTTAGGCATGTATTCGCAAATGTCTTGTTCATGCACAATAAGGGATTTATTACCAATTTAACCTTAGTAAGGACCTAGTAGGCCTTAGTGTTTGCTTAGTACATGTCTTACAAGTTACTTATGCAGGCATTAACATTGTATGTATTAGTGCTTATAGATGTGTCCCTAAAATAAAGTGTTACCGTTAAGGGGCTGATCAAAGTACAGAAAGTTTTGCAGCTAAATATATCTATTAGGCCTGCTGGAAATTACAAATGGCGCACACGGAGAAGATCCACCTTCCTGAAAAGTATGAAAAGTAACACTTTCTACGAAGCCCATATCTATAGCGCATTATGAGCACATTTATAACAAATTATAATGCACATTATAATTACTTACAACGCATTACAACGACACCTATACGAATGATGTTTCATAATGCTTTATGTTGACAGTAATGAATAACCATGAATCTAGCTTATAGTGCTTTATGGGCAGTCATGGGCAAGCAGATAGTGTGTCAGACTTGTAGCCCAAAGGTTGCCGGTTCGACTCCCGACCTGCCAGGTTGGTGGGGGGAGTAATCAAAGTAATCTCCCCCATCCTCCTCCATGACTGAGGTACCCTGAGCATGGTACCGTTCCGCCGCACTGCTCCCTAGGGCGCCATTGAGGGCTGCCCCCTTGCACGGGTGAGGCATGAATGCAATTTCGTTTTGTGCAGTGTGTAGTGTTCACTTGTGTGCTGTGGAGTGCTGTGTCACAATGACAATGGGAGGTGGAGTTTCCCAATGGGCTTTCACTAAAATCCAAGGGTGTTATGAGTCCTCGTGACTGGATATAAACTACAGGCTGCCATATTTTCATATTGTTTAGTTCAGCCCTTTCCGAGATGCTGAAGAGCTAATAGGGGCATGGGTTTGTTAACATATTGTGTGGTGGTAAACAAGTGAGTTTTACAAAAAAGGTGTATCCTCTCCATAGCCAAGCATGGTAGTGGGACTGACATGGTTTGGGGATGCATAAATGCTGTCAACATTGGCAATCTGAAATACACCTAAAAGAAACATGCATGTCATCATGCACTGTGACTACTGAAGCAGATCCTGATATTCTCCATAGGATTGCATTCAAATCTCACACCAATCTATTTAAGCCAGATGCAGACTCAAAATGTAAAAGTTCAATGCAAAGAAAGGTTGAAACGCACACTGATGACCTCCCTTTTCATCCCTTTTCATTTCGTTTCAATTCGAGACGATTCGAACCAACACAGCCCCTTCTCTACCGGATTTTAATCTGGGGTGTACTCACTTTTGTGAGTACATGTTCAAACATTAATGGCTGTATTTCGTTTTTTTCTGAGTGAACAAGAAATGTAAGCGGTTAAATATGTTGTTAAAAGGTCACTAATCATTGTGTCAAAGTGAAATTTCTGTAATGCGTTCCTATGAAAAGATATACTCAAAAATCTGCAAAACTGTGAGGTGTGTATTCACTTTAGTGATATACTGTAAGTGTGAAGAAGAGACTAGACAGCCTTTTAAGTGTCCCATCATTGGCCTATATCCGTTCATAGATGTTCATTATGTGTTAAGTGTTAAATCAATTCTTAAGGGTTTCCTTTTGGGGTTTCAGACAAAGTTGTATCTTTTACCTGGTATGTCTTTTGTCTTTTACCTGGCAGGTCAGGTAAAAGATCAAACGTTTAGGCCTACATGTCTGAAACAAAGGAAAACCTCAATAATTTAATATCCGCTCATGCCTTCAATTCTGCCCCTGTCTTATAGTAATCTCATTCATTTTCCATCTATTTTCAGAATGAACACAAGCGAATGGTCAGTTGATGTCCTCTGCCAACATGGGAAGCCACCGTCAGAGGAGGCAGGTGGAGTGCCGAAAGAAACCCCAAAATGTAACTTTATCCATTGTTTTCTGGATTCTACCTGAGGAGATTTGTGTCTTTTGCGTGTAGCCACATCCCATTGATGTTTTTCCAGTTTTTTTTGTTTTGTTTTTGCTTTTGTTTGTTTGTTTTTGTTTTGTTTACTTTGACAGACTGGACCAGAGGTGAGACACGTGTGTCTTGGAGGATACAGCCAACCTGGGAAGACACTGTCAGAAGATGCAGGCTGAGGGCCAAAAAAAACCCTGCCCAAATCTCCACAATGGAAGCCCTGGAGGAGTATCCTGCCCTAAGATTTACCATCATTACATTACATTACATTATAACCAAAGCGACTTTCAAAAGAGGACATAATCATAGCCAACATTGCTAGCAGATACAAAGTGCACAGGAAATATACAGAACAACAAGTGCAGATGCAAAGGAGGGTTAGTATTTTATTTTGTTTTGGTCAAGAGTACACACACACACACACACACACACACACACCCACACACACACACACAAACACACACACACACACACACACACACACACACACACACACACACACACACACACACACACACACACACACACACACACACACACACACACACACACACACACACACACACACACACACACACACACACACACACACACATCATGTCAAGAGTCTGGCCTGGGGCTAGGTCAGCTCAAACATTAGTCTAGTAGATACTCACGAAAGAGGAGAGTCTTTACTTGCTTCTTGAAGGCTGCAAGAGATGTGCTTAGTCTTGCATCATAGTGTGTTACTTCAATGTTAATCATACACGTAGACTATTATGTTGGCACAGCAGCACCATAGCCTACATGAACTTGTTTTTTTTCTACATGTCTGTGTTTGTATGTTTTTGCTCCTTGCAGAATCACAAAATCAAGTGAATGTTGATGTGGATCGGAGCATTATGTCTGGAATTGAACAGTTATTGAAGTTATTGAAGAATGCCAGTGGCGGGTCATTATTGAAGAATGCCAGTGACGTGCCATAGAGCTCTTTGCAATGCAGGAGGAAGCACATGCTGAATATACATAGGAGTCACAAAGACATAGGCGTGCACAGATAGGGACCTGGTGGTGCTAAAGCACCTGCTCCTTTGCCCTACTGGACAAAAAAGGCCCTTTTTGAAAGTTCGTTTTTGGGATTTTTTTTCCTCACAATGTACTGTGGTTCATGTTGATATGATCATCTACGGCACAAATGACAATCAAAAGCAGGTGACAGTTCCCCAATATAATACCCGATATAATGGGCCAGGTATTGCAATGTTTCTCTGTCTGCACAAGTGTGTGTGTGTGTGTGTGTGTGTGTGTGCCACCTTGCAGCATTGGCTAGGGGGCTGCCATCTCCAATTGCACTTTACTTGTAATCACAAGTCTTCAGGTGATCCTTGCCACACCTCTGCTGGCGCACCTATTCATGGAGGACCCTGATGCCCTTTATGTCATCAATAAGGTGTGCCTGATACATAGCCTATGTTCTTTTCTTTCATGTATAGGCTGCTGTATATCATGATGAGAGGATATGAGCTCATATTGTTCTCCCTCGCAGATGTCATTGGCCCTTCCTTTTTATCTAGTTATGTAGTTATTTTATAGAGGCTGTGCTGTGAGGTGTTATTATTAGTTGGCATGATGTTATTAGTTGAATTCAGCACTTCTGATATCAGTACACCTTTCATTTACATCCAGCTTTCCTGATTATCACAGTGGTCTTGACTTATTGAACGTCTCTGAAAATGTACTGCAATGTCCTGTTCACAAAACCATCAATAACATTATATGTAATAGGTCCTATAGGCAATTACAATATGAGTAACTCATAAGGAGGTTATCATTAAGAATTGGAAAAATCCTCAACTGCCTTCCAAGTGCTGATAACAAGTCAGTGCAGATGTTTAGTTGTACGTTGGGAAATCGCCCATAAGGTGGCAGTCTTCAGCTTACAATAAAAGCCCTTGCAGACTTCAAACCCCTGAAGACAAGACAGTGAGATCAAGGTTCTGTCCCTATACCACCACTTCCACTCATTTATGCCCCTAACACTCGCTTTTGTGGAAACATTTGAACATTTTATATGTCCCAATACTTTAGAGAGCGAAATGCTTGCTTTGAAATGCTTTCAAAAGTCCTCTTGAATTGGAGTGAAGGTGAGACCCCCACTCCACAAACAAAGAAGTTTCTCAACATTAGCAGACACATCAAAGTAGTGCATAGAGGCCAGATTAGCTGACACAGCAAATCCCACGCAGGTGTGGGACTGCATCAGGGCCATAAGTGGAGTGAAAGCCCAACTGTTAAACTCCAACTCCCATTGTCATTATGACACAGCAGTCCACAACACACAAGTGCTCACTGCACACAACGAAATTGCATTAATGCCTCACCCGTGCAAGGGGGCAGCCCCCAATGGCGCCTCAAGGGAGCAGTGCAGCGGGAACCATGCTCAGGGTACTTCAGTCATGGAGGAGGATGGGGGAGAGCACTGTTTAATTATTCCTCCCATCAACCTGGCGGGTCGGGACGGGAGTCGAACCAGCAACCTTTGGGCTACAAGTCTGACGCCCTAATCGCTTACCCATGACTGTCAAAGTGAAGTGGGAGAAGGGACACAGCCCTACTCTTTTGGTAAGACATCCAATAACCACATGCTGTGAATGTGAAAACCAGTGATATAGTCAATGCAATCAGGGCTCTAAATATATTTTATATATTTTTTCATTACTTGCCAAAATGACTTGTAGATGTTAATTTTACTAGCCAAACACACAATGAGTTAAAATTACTTGTAAGTTTTATTTTCTAGCATTTGGTTGGCTGGTGTTGATATAGAGCTCTGGCTTATTGCAATATAGCAAAGGCACAAGACAGTGTGCTGAGTTTGCCTCCACAGTGTCATTAGTGTACCAACATTATAAAGTCTCTTAAAGGTGCTCCGTGCAATATTTTTAGTGGTTCATTTCCAAAATCCATGCTGCCCATTCACAAATGTTACCTTTCTAGCAAATACGTATCACCTCACCACCCATGAAATTCTAAGTATTCAATATGACGGGGAAAATTGCACTTTTCATACCATTTTGAATTTCCAGAAATACGTACACATTTTTAGCTGCAAAACATACTGTACTTAAGTCATACTAGTAAATACTACTGCTTCAAACCTAATTTATTAATAAACAAAATAAACTGAACTAGAACTAGAACTCGTTTATTAGTAAATATTCATGAAAAGATCAAATTTGGCAATAAGCAGCACATTTTCAATGAGAAGCTAGTTGCAATAGTCTACCTATTCTGCCCACAATCGTACACAGTGCACCTTTACGTAAGCTAGTTCAGGAGTAAACCAGGTTAAGTTAAGAGGTAGCCAAAATCATCTAATAGAAGAGTCTGGACTCCTCATTTTCAAAAAGAGGAGTCCAGGCTCTTCTATTCGATGGTTTAATCTTAACTTAACCTGGTTTACTCCTGAACCAGCTTTGTAGTATAGACCCCAGTTGTCCATTATAATTATAATTATAATTATTCTTATAATTGCAATTATTATTATTATTATGATTATGATTATTATTATTATTATTATTATATAATTATTATTAGACACAAGATGGCAGTGTTGAGCTGTGTAGCTCAGAGTCGTATGGCTGGTTTGCTCCTCTGCCTTTTTTCCAGCCCAGACACATGCTCAATGTAGTATAGGTCCAATGGTAAATTTTGGAACATTTCCTATAGTTTTTTGTCCTATTATATTGGTTTTCTTTTTTTTAAATCCTGGGACCCCTTCAACTACAAATCCACCTGTTTCCATTTTGTCCTTAACCCTATACTGCACACATTATTATCCCATCATGGAAAAAAATCTTACTGTGTTTTTTGTCACATAAAATGAACTTCTTAAGACATATTTGCAATTTTTTTCAAAAAAAAGTTTTTTTGGGGGGTACTTTTAGGTTTGTTGCCATATGGCAACATTGTGCAGTTACGGAAAGGATCCAGTGTACATTTTCCCTCCAGACCAAACAAGGGTCAAACAACATTATGGATTATTTTATAGAAATATAATTGTTTTTATCTCAGAAAAACATTGAAAGTTTACCCACAAGTTCAAGGGAGTTATTTAACACATTTTTGTCACTGAAAGAACAAGTGAATACTGTTTATTATATCCCCGAAAAACAGTATTTCAGTGGTATTACGTTGACCAACCACCAATGTATATAGTTGGTGTTAACACAATATTTGTGCATAGATTTGCACAAAAATGTGTATGGTAACTGTCTATAATATGTACATGAACTGATTTAATTTTGGAAGCCAACACTTTCAAGATGGCCGACATTCAAGATGGCCGATTTGCGAGCCAGGCATCTTTCATCATAACCGACAGTTTGTTTGTCATAACTTTTGAATGGATGCTTGGATTTACACTAAACATTGTGTGTTAACACTCTATAATCAGTACATTAGCCATGTAAAATTGTGAGGCCAGTGCTGTCAAGATAGCTGACTTTCAAGATGGCTGACTTTGAAGTTGGCAATCTTTCGAGACGGCCTACCTTTTGTTTACGCTACAACTTTTCAATAGGTGCTTAGATTTGCAGTAAATCTTGTGTGTTAATAATATTATTGGTTTATGAGCTGTTTGAAATTTGGAGATTATGCTTTTAAAATGGCTGACTTTCAAAATGGTTGACTTTGTACAATAATTTTTGATCGGGTTGACAGATTTGCACAAACGTTGTGCGCTAATTAGCCTAATTATAACAGACACATGAAGTCAAAACATTTTGGAGGCTTCAAATGGTCAAGATGACAGTAGCTTTATGCTCTAATCTGGGGTTTGGAGATTTTTGTGGTATACCTCTGGCAGTCGTGGGAGGCTGCATAGGCTTTGTTCGCTTTTCCGCATGTACTCAGAGTGAAAGCTCATAAAACAGTTCTGTACACCTATAATAACATTTTTAATGTTCTTTACAGACTGCCATTTACACTCATTATAAATGCTATCAGTTATCAACCATTCAATCAATAAATAAACCAATTAATCAATCAATCATAATTGGGTATTTGTATCAATACACTTTCCCTATTGACCGTCTTGTTCCATTACCGCACAATGTTGCCGTATGGCAACATACCTATTTTTCAACATAAAAAGGAAATTATTTTAGTTGAAAACAAAACAAATGGTGAAAACAGATCATGACTAACTATAGATCATCCCAATATTTTTTTAAATTTTGTAAATATTGCAAAAAGTGAGAAAAATCTTGGCCAATGCCAGAGCAATCTGTCAAGGACACACGCTCATGTACAGTGAGGGAAAGAGTGAGCCTGGGGCAGTGTGTGTTGTCATGTGATGTCAACAAACAGCATAATTGGATAAAACAAGGCCTCAGTTTCAATATGAAAACCAATCAGTGTCTATTATTTATATTTAAATACCAGGAAATGCCAAAATAATGGTATGTTGCCATATGGCAACACCGTGCAGTATAGGGTTAATATTTAGTGGCAAATCCAGTGTAGAAATGTCACCATTAATGCTGTTTTACGGTTCAGTTGAACTTTTGTTTAGTTCCAGGGCAACATTGAATAAACCCTATAACTGAACCCCCTGAACAAGCATTCCCACCCAACGCACGCAACACACTCACGCACACACACACACACACACTCACACACTGCTCATGGGGCTTGCCAGGCTGTCCGATTTCATAGAATGTATTTGTTTCACTCGACATTCATTTGATAATTGAACAACTGTTAAAGAATGATCCAACAGCCAGCTCAAGCTATTGCGCAGGATTGTATTTCCAAATCATCTCCCTGACGTTTGTTTATTTACAGCTGTTTTTACACCCTGGCTACTGAAATCTGTTGCTCTGTATTAGCTCATAGTTTGCTGTTGTTGTGTAGTATTCCCACCTGTTAGCCATGTAATCACAATGGCCTTAGTGATGGAAACAAACAAAGTAGAGCAGAGAGAGAGACAGAGAGAGAGATAGAGAGAGCGCAAGTGAGCGGGAGATAGAGTGAGTGAGATAGAGAGAGCGAGAGACACTCAGAGAGAGTTGCTGACTGAATAAGAGGAAGAGGAAGAGACATCCAGAGAGAGACGAACACACAGCGGATAGAGACAGACCGGCAAACAGACAGGCAGACGGGCAGATTGTCTGAGAGTGAGGTGAGGTGTGGGTATCTGATGCTGTACTGTATGTC
>NC_085873.1:23997701-24010201 GCF_034702125.1 Engraulis encrasicolus
TAAACTCGACGGAACTATTTCATTCCAAATAATTAATTCGAAATTAAAAACATCATGTAAACGGAATGAATGACATGTTTGATTTAGCTAATCACATAATAGCTGTCTTGTCAGGACATTCAGAGATTTGAACATTCCAGTTGTCCAGTTTTCGCCGAACCGCTTCATAGCTCTTAACCATACTGTAATATTAGCTGACTTTTAATAGCGGTAATTTGCTCTGGTCGCCGGGTCGCTTTTCTGCCAGCGAATTCACCTTGGTCGGTTTATTCGCCATCCCTCCGTACAGAAATAATGACTTTTGTAGCGTAGGTTGCTTTTGGTGTACATGCACCTTAAGTCAGGTCTTACATTTTCAAAAATGTTCCCCATTAATCTTAAAAGAGATAAAAAGAAAGAAAATAAAGTCAGTGTGTGTGTGTGTGTGTGTGTTTGTGTTTGCGTGTGTGAGAGTGTGTATCTGAGTTGTGCGTACACTTGTGTGTGTTTCCCATTTTTCAGCCAAAACCACTCAGTGATCAGACTAGTGCTCAACAGAATATCCAGAATGCTATTTTTATGTTGACCTTTGACACACACACACACACACACACACACACACACACACACACACACACACACACACACACACACACACACACACACACACACACACACACACACACACACACACACACACACCGTCTATATTAGATGCCATTCTCTAGGTTAACCTTTGCCACATACTGGCCTCCGTCAAATAACTTTTTCCTTAAATGCCCTGAAGTCTGTTCTGCTCTGCTCTGCTCTACTCTACTCTATCACCACGGGGGCAGCTGTTACCAAAAGTGTGTGTGTGTGTGTGTGTGTGTGTGTGTGTGTGTGTGTGTGTGTGTGTGTGTGTGTCTGTGTCTGTGTCTGTGTCTGTGTCTGTGTCTGTGTGTCTGTGTGTCTGTGTGCGTGTATGTGCCCAGGTCAGTTCAGATTAAACTCAGCCAGCCTGTCAGAGTAGTAGGCCGACTGAGCTCCATTGTGTCAGGGCGTTATCATTGTGTCACAGCTTCCTTTCTGCCTCTCTTACAAGTGTGTGTGTGTGTGTGTGTGTGTGATAGAGAGAGAGGGGGAGAGAGAGAGAGAGAGAGAGAGAGAGAGAGAGAGAGAGAGAGAGAGAGAGAGAGAGAGAGCTATTATGTGACTGCATTTTGTAATGGAGAGGACAATAAGAGAAGGAGAGCGACAGTGCAGGATTGATAGAAGAGAGGCAAAATTCTGAACATGCATGCAACACTGAACAGTGGCAGTTCTAGACCAAAATTACCAGTGGAGCAAGAAAGCCAGCATGTTTTTAGGGGGGGCATATACCTTATTCATCGACTTAAGCCAAACACATGTAATGTAACAAGGACCCAATTCTGTGCCCCCAGGACAACTGACCCCCTAACTGCATGAATACACCGGCCGCGACCTGAGCGAGGCGAGCGACGGAAGTAATTGACTTTGTATTGAGTCATGCAACAAAAGCGATTCGGGTGACCTGAGGCGACGAGAGAGACAGTTTGTAGTTGAACTCCTGGGAATATTATGCAAATTAGCTATGACGCGGTTCGGCGCCAGCCGCCACAGCCAGTGGAAATTTTGGAATGCTTGCATTCTCTTTTTAACGGACATACTCTAGTCGCTTCAATCGCTCGTATCGCTCTTGCTGTACAGAAGCGTTTCTCTGTCGATTGAATCTTGTCGCGGCAGGTGTATTCGCCCGGTTAGTCCCTTCCTGTGTGTGTGTTGCGGTTGGTACGCTGCAAACTTGTTCCGCTCTTTCTGCCAGTGGTAAGAAATTCATTTTCATATCAGTGGCTGCTCGGTGCAGGGTCCATGAGGGTGCAGGAACTATTCTACAGGGGCCCTTGCCCACCCTGGCCCCTGTCTAAAACCTCCCCTGCCAGTAAAAACACCCACACCTCAGATACGGCACATGCCCAGCCTGGGACACGAACAGCTGACACTCGCACAACAACTTGTGACATATTAGACCAGTGTTTCTCAACAGGGGTGCCGCGGGCCCCCCTCAGGGGTGCCGTGGAAACATGGTTGATAAATAAATTATGTAATATAATACATATTTGTCTAAATTGATAAGTTAATGCTAGTCAGTGGAATCTTTCATCTGCCATTTATGCACAATAAAGTAAATATAGGTCACCCCAGTCAGCTGTAACTTCGAACGTAGGTTGTGTGACGTCTCCAAATGTGTTACTTTTCTAAGCTTGTGTGGTATCGGATGCAATGCCATGTTATGGCTTGTCGGTTTGGGGTGCCTTGAAATTTTTCATGAATTGAAATTCATGGGTGCCTTGCCTAAAAAAGGTTGAGAAACACTGCATTAGACTACCCTACACATGTCAAATGCTTTCATCTTACTCACAGTTACAGGCTGCTCTATATGAACAGGGTATTGGTTACAGTCCCTGGGAATATGGGGTTGGGCCCATACAAATAAGATATGCAATAATGAGTACATCCCTGTTGAAAAGTAAGATAATTAAGATGATTAATAAACAGACTATACATTTCAAGTGGTCCATTCCTCATTTTTCTCATATGGGCTACTGTACAAGTAAGGCAGACGTACACATTCCATGTACTGCAACAATGTATATACAGTAATATGTCTATGAGTGCTTACTTATATTGCCCATACTATAAAAGCTTTTGTAAGACTTATATAAGATTTTGTAATACTTGTGTAGGCATGTAAGATTTTTATGCTATAGGACATCTTTTTATAAGGGGTACCTTTGTCAAGGGGCACTTTAGCCATGTTTGAGGACTGAGTAGACCACCCATGTTATTCCTACTGATCTCTGATTCAGGCCTGCCACCTTCTGATCCTAAGACCAGCTTCCTAACCAATAGGCCACGGCTGCCCACACTGTTGCTGTCAGAGCGCACAATGGCTTTCTTTGATTGGATGAGAGAGAGAGAGAGAGAGAGAGAGAGAGAGGGGTCGCTCTGGCGACAAGAGTCAAAAGTCAGATGAGGGATTGGGGACTTTCAGGTGGAGTGTGATGGCATGCTAGACACACACACACACACACACACACACACTGTCCAAAGTCACAGACAGGCGTGGGAGGCGTCGTCTGAAGTCATGTCTCTGTGTCACACACAATGCGCCCACGCTGCGGTAATCCCCCTCCGGCCCAACAGGGGGGGCTCTTGTGCTCGGTGGTATGTGGTGCGGGAGCGAGTCATCTGCTCCTAATTACAGCTCGTCCCACTCCTCTCGCCCTGGCCCTCCATATCTCTCACTCTCAGTCCTCATGGCCCTTGATATCTGTCCCCTTTCTATTTCTATTTCTCTCTCTCTCTCTCTCTCTCTCTCTCTCTCTCTCTCTCTCTCTCTCTCTCTCTCTCTCTCTCTCTCCCTCTATTTTTCTGTCTCTGTCTCTCTCTCTCTATGTCGTCATGGCCCTTCATAAGACCCTTTCTCTCCCCATCTATCTTTTTATCTGTCTATTTATCCTCTCTATCCCTCTGTTTATTCTTTTCTATGCTTCTCTTTTCCATCTGTCTCTCTCTGTCTATCTCTCTCCTTCTATATACTTCTTTATGCCACTTTGTCTCATCTCCACTTTTTCCTCTTTTCTTCTCTGTCTTCTTGCCCTCTATCACATTCTCTCTCCTCCTCCTCCTCCTCCTCTCCTCTCCTCTGTTGCCTCTATTCTTTCCATTTCACACTGCAGCTCTCATTCCCTTCCTTTGCTCTCTCTTTTCCTCTTCTCTCATTTCCTCTTCCTTCTCCTCCCTCAAACACTTATGTCTCTTTCCATTTTTCTCTGCATCCTTCATTCTGTCTGTCTGTCCGTCTGTCTCTCTCTCCGGTGCGGACAGGGCCTGTGTGGGGGTGTGAGTGTCGGGCCTTGTTGCCAGGGGCAACTCATATCCGAACACAATGGTGACCCCAAGGCTACTCTCAGTGTGTGTGTGTGTGTGTGTGTGTGTGTGTGTGCGTGCGTGCGTGTGTGTGTGTGTGTGTGTGTTGTGACCCCATGGTTACACATGGATAAAGCAGCCATTGATGGCGGAAGGGCATGTATGAAAGAGAGAGAGAGAGAGAGAGAGAGAGAGAGAGAGAGAGAGAGAGAGAGAGAGAGAGAGAGAGAGAGAGAGAGAGAGAGAGAGAGAGAGAGAGAGAGAGAGAGAGAGAGACGGGGGAGAGAGACAGATGTTTACGAATAACACATCACAGACCCCCTGTGACCTTTTTCACCAGTGTGTGTGTCTGTGTGTGTGTATATATGAGTGTTTGTGTGCGTGTGCGTGTTCGTGTGTGTGCATGTGTGTTTGAGTGTGTACGAGTGTGTGTGTGTGTGTGTGTTTGAGTGTGTGTGTGTTTGAGTGTGCATATCTATACGTGTGTGTGTGTGTGTGTGTGTGTGTGTGTGTGTGTGTGTGTGTGTGTGTGTGTGTGTGTGTGTGTGTGTGTGTGTGTGTGTGTGTGTGTGTGTGTGTATATATCTATACATGTTTGTGCTTGTGTGTACGGGTGCCAGCTAGCTCGTCATGCAATGTTTGTAAACTTCCACAAGTGGCACCCCATGGGAGCAGTGTGGTCATAACTGACAGGGTATGTCAGTCAAATATTCACTCTGACTGTCCTACTGGCAGCGTCGGGAATCAAACCGACAAACCGAGAGCTACAAGAGCTGGATGCTTGACACTGTGCTGTAACCAATACCTTGTGCCTAAATAACACTAAGTCACTTTGGATAAAAGCATCACCTAAATGTAAATCTAATCTATGGTTATGTAATGTGAGGTAGCCTATGTAATGTACCGCAATGTAATGTAATGCAGTGTGATGTAATGTAATGTCATGTATTACAATGCAATGTAATGAATGACAGAAAAGGAGAAAGGGCAACATGGTAGGGGCTGATCGAGAGAGGAACACACACGCACACGCACACGCACACACACTAACGGTGCATACACACCGACAGCGCAGACGTCCACTGAACGTCCACTGAACGTCCACTGAACGTCCACTGAACGTCCACTGAACGTGTCCGACATCAGTCCGAAACCAGGGCTGTAGTGGAGGGTAAACGCACGTAAACGCCGTTTACGCACCTCTGGAATTTAGGAAATAGCGTTTACCCACCTCTAAATAGCGTTAATCCACCTCTAAATAGCGTTTACGCAGCTCTTAATGGCAATTACGCACGTCAAAGTTCCCTGCGCCTTGTGATCTGCCGTTGGAATAATCCAAAATAAATGTGGTGTCATTTAAAAAATATTGCTGAACATAGGCCTACTTAACGCTTTAGTAGGAATCATTTTCATCTGCTCTTTATTCGGGTATGTGACCTTCCAATCAGTGCCTTTCGGCTGCGGCGGCGACACCAATCAGGATCCAGGGAATATGTAAACACATAGGCCTACACGTTGTGTAGTTGCCTGCCTGCATAGTTAATCATAGTTAATCATCATGGATAGGGTGACCAGACGTCCTCTTTTTCCCTACTTTTGAGACCTAAAAAAATGTGCGGGGGGAATTTCAGAAATGTCCGGGATTTTGTTGGACTGCCTGAAATATAGACCTAATTCATCTGCATTATAATGTTCATTCTGTTCCATTTGACTCCACTGCAGGTTTCTCTCTACCGTTCGCAAATTAGTCACGCCCTTCTCATCAAATCTAGCCACTTCGTGTGTCCGAAAGAAGTAGGGGACAAGCCAGTGCGCCCCATATTTACAAGCGAAAGTGCATCTGTCCGCCGGTTCTACGGACGGCAACGCCGATAGAAACGCAAATGCACGTTCGCGCGGTGGAGTTGGAAAACAAAAAAATCCCGCGTGTGAAGCCAGGTATGAAAGTAACCTAACACAGGAGTAAGCCTAGTAACACCACCAAATCCATCATTTAGGGAGGTACACGTTTTGTTACACCTTGTCACAAGATTCTTTCATGATCTGACATTTCCAAGTTATTTGCAAAAGCAAGTTCTCAGAGCTAGAAGGACTCATTCCTGAGTTAAGAAATTAAGCTTCTTCTTCATCAGCTTCTTCTTCTGTCTATTGCCTTTGCAGTTATTGATAACGCTGTATGGGTTAGCTTATTAATGGTAGGTAAAACTCCAGTTCCTCTCTTAATGGCTGCAGTGCCTATTGCTAATCTCTGAGCATGCCACTACAAGTAGCCTAGCTAAGTAGGCCTAATGGATGATAGTGGAGGGGTAAATTGTGAGCTGTCTTATAAACATATAAGCCTAAAATGTAGCCTAATAGCACTTCCTTATCAATTCAGTTGAAAACCACAAATGTTGTGTTTTTTTATAATTAGTTTCCAATGTTATATAGCCTAATGCCATTCATCTTTGTGGGGAATGGCTGAGATGGGCCTACATGATGGTGAATCTATTTTTAAAAACCTAATGCAGAAATTGGAATACGCCTATGAAATTGAGCTGCATTGTTATGCTGTTGATCTACTCCAATAGGCTATAGGTGTTAGGCATACTATCTAGGATTGTAACAAAGGCACACTCTGCATCATATGATCACACAAATTATGTGATAGGCCTAATAGGCCTAACTGAAGAGATTTTAAATGTCATTTATAGTAGACAAATGAATGTGCATGCCAAAAAGTTCTAGTGGCTTTTAAACAAATTACCATTTTGGATGCATTGATACCGATACTTTATAGGCCTTCTATCATGCCTGGCCTCATACCCATTTTCATACCTGTAGATACACAGATACACCGATGACCCCCCCCCCAAAAAACAAAAAAACAAAAAACGTGTCGCGTTGCGCTGCGTTACGTTGCGTCACGTTGCGTCGCGTCACGGTCTGTCTGATCAAAAAAATCATAGTTTACCCACCTCTAATTTGACCACTACAGCCCTGTCCGAAACGGTTAGAATACATGTAAACAGATCATGCCTTGCACAGAGGAGCACGGTTTAAGCGCGGCGCATGTCTGTCTCGACCAGACATGTCCGCGTTGCTCCTTGAAAATAGAACTCGAGTCTATTTTCCTGCGCAGACGTCCGCGTTCAATGAGCGGCTCGATCCATTGAAAATGAATGGCTGCTGTCCGTGGATAGAACGTGGACGTGGACTGTGCAGTGTGAAACGCAGCCCGCGAACCTCTCGGACTCGCACTGCTCCCGGAGACGTTAAGTGAACACGAGTATCTTGGTGTGCATGTATTAGATCTGCTCCTACGACATCTGCTTTTAAATCTTAGACTTAAAACCTTTAGACTTAAAACCTACCTATATACATTGGCTTTTGATTCTTAGATTTTAGTTTCCTTGTTGTTTTTATTGCACCCAATGTATACTTTTAGCCCTTGCCCCTATAGTTTTAACTTCCCCTTCCCCATTATTTTATCACTTTATGTATTCAAAGTCTTCTAAGCTCATTTTATGTATCTTATTAGTCAATGCTGCCAGTGCTGCAACTGTACACTGTATGCAGATGTTTTTCTTTTTTTTCCCCTTATGTCTATTTTGCTATTTTTATTCTAACCAGCCTCTGTGCAGCACTTTGGTCAGTTTTGTACTGTTTTAAATGTGCTTTAGAAATAAAACTTACTTACTTACTTACTTACTTACTATGTACCGTAAGGGGACAATACAGTAATGAGTGTTTCTCTCAGCACATTCCCCTCTCAGCTTGGCTGAGCATTCCTCCCTCCTCTTAACTAGTCTGTGTGTGTGTGTGTGTGTGTGTGTGTGTGTGTGTGTGTGTGTGTGTGTGTGTGTGTGTGTGTGTGTGTGTGTGTGTGTGTGTGTGTGTGTGTGTGTGTGTGAGAGAGAGAGAGGCCGTGCCTGTGTATGTGTGCGTGTGTGTGTGTGAGTGCGTGCATGCGTGAGCGTGAGCGCGCGCTCTGTGTGTGTGTGTGTGTGTGTGTGTGTGTGTGTGTGTGTGTGTGTGCGTGCGTGCGTGCGTGCGTGCGTGCGTGCGTGCGTGCGTGCGTGCGTGCGTGCGTGCGTGCGTGCGTGCGCGCGTGTGTGTGTGTGCGTGCGTGCGTGCGTGCGTGCGTGCGTGTGTGTGTGTGTGTGTGTGTGTGTGTGTGTGTGTGTGTGTGTGTGTGTGTGTGTGTGTGTGTGTGTACCAGTGTAATACAGGCCTTGCATGGCCAATCTGAGCTGGAGTCTATGAAGGCCAAGAGGACAATAGAGTCACCGGGCCAAAACTATTCATGACTCTTCCCCCACCGAGCACACACACGCACGCACGCACGCACGCATGCACGCACGCACGCACGCACGCACGCACGCACGCACGCACGCACGCACGCACGCACGCACGCACACACACACACACACACACACACACACACACACACACACACACACACACACACACAGACATACACACGCACGCACACACACACACACACAGACACACACACACACACACACAGACTCACGCACACACACACATACACACGCATGCAATATTTCTCTCTGTCTCAGTCTCCCCCTCTCAGTCTCGCACACAGAAACACACACACATGCATACAAATTATTAGTTGTTCTCATCACATACTGCAGTTAAACCTGGAGCCAAGAACACACACACACACACACACACACACACACACACACACACACACACACACACACACACACACACACACACACACACACACACACACACACACACACACACAGTAGTGGGAGTCCCCAGGGATTGGCTGAGGGTGGGAGAGGTTGAAGGGGGACAGCGAGAGAGAGAGCGAGAGAGAGAGAGAGAGAGAGAGAGAGAGAGAGAGAGAGAGAGAGAGAGAAGAAGAAGAAGAAGAAGAAGAAGAAGAAGAAGAGGAATCATTAATAGAAATGGCACTGTGTACTGTAAAGTTTGTCCGACCATTTGAGTGTGTGTGTGTGTGTGTGTGTGTGTGTGTGTGTGTGTGTGTGTGTGTGTGTGTGTGTGTGTGTGTGTGTGTGTGTGTGTGTGTGTGTGTGTGTGTGTGTGTGTGTGTGTGTGTGTGTGTAGGTGTGTATCGGTGAGAGAGAGAGAGAGAGAAGGAGAGAATGTGGGGTGTTGTGGAGGAGGATGACCATGTTGTAGCCCAAAAAGACCTTAAATCACAGAGTTGTCAAGGTAAATCCAAGAAAACACACATCCATTACAGGGAAACTGTGTGTGTGTGCGTGTGTGTGTGTGTGTGTGTGTGTGTGTGTGTGTGTGTGTGTGTGTGTGTGTGTGTGTGTGTGTGTGTGTGTGTGTGTGTGTGTGAGTGTCTGGGTAAATCATCCCTCATCTGTTCACTACATCGTTACTCTGATGCAATTACTCTGTTTTCACTGACACGTAGCCTACTTTAAATCAAAACACATACGTATACACACACACACACACACACACACACACACACACACACACACACACACACACACACACACACACACACACACACACACACACACACACACACACACACACACACACACGGTCTCTCTGTAATGGATGTCTGTTTTCCTGGATTTACCTTAACATGCTATTAGAAAACCATTTAGCATCCAGCAGCCATCAGGCAAATCCTGTGTGTGTGTGTGTGTGTGTGTGTGTGTGTGTGTGTGTGTGTGTGTGTGTGTGTGTGTGTGTGTGTGTGTGTGTGTGTGTGTGTGTGTGTGTGTGTGTGTGTGTGTGTGTGTGTGTGTGTGTGTGTGTGTGTGTGTGTGTGTGTGTGTGTGTGTGTGAATGAAAGGCATGATTGTTCTGAATTTTGACTAAAAATCACTGACAATTACAAAATGTAGACCAGTTGTTGTAAGCATATTCAACGTGTTCTAATTCTTTAAATTCAATTTTCTTTCTTTCGATTTGCTACACTCTAGTCTTTTCCTCCCCTTTTCACTCTTCTGTCATCTCCACTTTCTTAAATTCTCTCACTGTTCAGCTATCTTTATCTCCTTCTCTCTCGCTCCATCTCCCTCTGTTTCTGCCTCCGTTTTCTTTTTTCTCTGTCTGTCTGTCTGTCTGTCCGTCTCTCTCTCTCTCTTTGCTTCTGAACATTCCAATGATTCTTCTGTGACTTGGTCCCTTTCTCACACACACGTTTTACTTTTTGTCTGTACAATCTCTCTCTCTCACTCTCACACACACACACACACACACACACACACACACACACACACACACACACACACACACACACACACACACACACACACACACACACACACACACACACACACACACACACACACACACACACTCACACACACAAACGTGTGTGGTCAGTCCCCCTTCTGTCTCGGTACTGTGGGTCTTGAGGCTTTTGAATAGGCTGGTCGTCATGCTCCCATTCCACTTTCTACTCCTTCTGCGCGTGCACACACACACACACACACACACACACACACACACACACACACACACACACACACACACACACACACACGCACACACACGCACACACACGCACACACTCGCACGCAGGCATGCACACACACACACACACACACACACACACACACACACACACACACACACACACACACACACACACACACACACACACACACACACACACACACACACACACACACACACACACACACACACACACACAATAATACTAACAAAGGACAGGTAGCAGGCACAGAGTTAAATTTCCTGTACATTTACTCAGTGAAAGCAGCAGTTGAATATTAAAAAAATACCAAATGAAATCAAACTAAACAAAAAAAGGAGGATTCAAAGTCCTTAGAGTGGCAAGCAGCTTGGTGGAGACGATCTCTTGTGCTCGTTCACCTCCCGAATGGAACCCCTTTTGTGGCCTCATAATGTCGTGTTCAGCCAGTGGAACACTGTAGTAGTTGATGAAAAGGCTTCACGATTTTACTTTCTACGGCATTGCAAAAAGTCTTGTGTCATTCAGTTCCACTTGGTCATTGTCATTGTCGTAACAGAAATGTTATACAAGGGGCAATATCTGAAGAGATGAAAGTCATGGGGGAAGCACGTAGCTCAGAAATATGTGCAGGGACTCTAGAAGATGTCTTATGTTCGTTACTCTCTTGAATGGAGCATCAACTGCCCTTTAAAAAAAATCAGCAGCCTCCAGGACAGTGCACCTGAAAGCATTCCAGGTGGGAAGCCACGTCCTTTGGGGAATAGCATAGACACACAGGCACGCACGCACGCACACACACACAAACACACTGTCATGACTATCAGTTCGGCATTGCAGGGTGTGGACTCACTTGCTGTTCCACCTGATACGATTACCTGACAGTCGTACAAGGTGCACCAATCACCATTTCCCCTTGACCCTTTAAAGGAACAATGTGCAACTGGGTCATTTCACGTGAAATCAGACGCTTTGGGACCCGACCGACCCGGATTTCAATCATACTTGGTGTGCCTTTTTAGTAGCAAGGTAGCACCCCAGAACTGCATTGGTTTGAATCTGACACTAATATTAAGGGAGAAACAGACTAGGAAAGGTTCACATGTGAGGGTAGGACACTATACATTCAGCCTTGAATATCAGTCAGTGTTAGTCACAAACAGATGCCTGTGGTATTGTTTGAAAGCTCTACATATTACACAATCAGCTTGGAATACAACAACTCTCAGAATATGAATTATGATAAATTGAAAAATTAAAAATTGAATATCTATAAAAACTATATTTTAAAATGGCCAGTTCCTTGTCCAAACGTAGCCGGCAATGTCATTAGCAACACCTCAAATGCTGGTGTTCAGTTCTTTATTCATTTCAGAGAGAATTTGACTCACAAATATGGCATCATACAGACCACTTACTAATAATATGGTAATACCATAGTAGCATCACATGACAAAACAAAAACAAAACAAAAATGGTCAGTTTCCATGGTCCCAGGTTTCAGAAAGTAAGGCAGATGTCCATTTATACACACCAAATGATGATATGTGAATGTTTGAACATTCCTTCTCTGTGTACCTGTGTCATCTTCCCTTTACCGTACTTTAAAGAGATAATCAATGGCTACACTCTCATTTTGTACTTTACCAGTGCATTTGAAGCAGCAGCTGTGTCTTTTGTAGATAATGTATAAGTACGTCCCATTGCAGTTAGGTTCCACTACCAGAAGCACATCCTGATGATCCATGACAAGTCTATCTGGTCTGAAGGGAAAAGGATGGAGATGGTCCACAAGCTCACTCTTTCAACTCTGCCTTCTCTGAATGCTGAAAATGGCCTAACTAACAAATGTCAGATAACCCTCCTTTATTTAAGAAAAAAACATTATCTCTTTGTTGTCTCCTACCACCCAACCATTAACAAGTACTATTAGGAATGTAAGGTAATGGTTTGTAAACTCTTTAGCATCAGTGAAATCTTAATTAACCCTTTTGTAATGGTTAGTGTGTGATGACAGGTAACATGGCAAACAGTAAGTTCAGGCTCATGTGACTGCCCCTCATGGATGTTTCTGGACATTAACAAATGACTTGTTAAGCATTGCTTATGCATTATCAAGGATTTATAACCCATTAATTAA
>NC_085873.1:24015201-24020201 GCF_034702125.1 Engraulis encrasicolus
TGTTTTTTTAAAAAAAAACAGACAACTACTGTGAAAATATTACTTTGAGCCACGGATTGAGCATAAACAGTAAGTACTGCACAATAGCAGCATTGGCCGTTGTGGAAGCAACCCAGATATTTTAGACAACACCATTGAAACCCATTCATCCTCCACTTGTCCGTGATCGCCATCAAGCTGCAATAGCCTACCACCTGAAGAACTTAAGTCATTCTCACTGGTTAAAAATTCTCTGATACTAACAAGCATTAAACAATTTCTAAGGAAACTACAATACTTAAAGTGTTTCATGCAGCACAGTATGATGATTTTCATCACTATGATTTTGATAGTGATGAAAGTGTGAATGGCTGAAACATTTTAAGAACTTGAACACTCTTGCAACAAGCAGCCCCATCTAAACCAATCTGCGAATCAGTGCCTGGCCTCACCTGAGTAGGGCTGTTATGCCATTATTCAATTACGGCCTTCACCTGCCAAGGGCCTGATGACTCTGGTCAGATGGTACTCTTGCACCTGTATATAAATCTGGACTATCAACACTTCAGTTGCTTGTCTGCCTGCTGGCTGACCTGCATGGCACAGCATAGCACTTGCTTGCCTACAAGCTTGCTTACATGCTTACATACTTTCCTCTTTGTGAAAGCTTGCTTTGTGGCACTTGCTGTATGTGGCATCATTTGTGGCATTGTTGCATATAATGTGCCTGCTGCAAATTAGGCAATGCTTTGAGAGCTAGCTTGTAGTGCTGCTTGTTTGCTGTGCTACTTGGTGCAAATTACGTTTTTAAAGACTGACCAATGCTATATTCATCATTGGCTCATCAAGAGATACAATAAAAAGCCCACCTCGCACACTCCCATTGTCATTGTAACATAGCACTGCATACTGAACTTGTACTGAACAACACTGAAATTGTATTCATGCCCACACTTTCAAAGGACCACCGCAAACCATTATCTCAATAAAGCATAGAGGCATAGTATCATGCTCAAGGCACTCCAGTCATGTTGAACGATGGGAGGGTGGGCTGGTAACATGGCCAGGGTACCACAGTTGGGCAGTCATGGGTGAGCGGTTAGGGCGTCAGACTTGCATCCCAGAGGTTGCCGGTTCGACTCCCGACCCGCCAGGTTGGTGGGGGGAGTAATCAACCAGTGCTCTCCCCCATCCTCCTCCTTGACTGAGGTACCCTGAGCATGGTACCGTCCCACCGCACTGCTCCCCATGGGGCGCCACTGAGGGCTGCCCCCTTGCACGGGTGAGGCATAAATGCAATTTCGTTGTGTGCAGTGTTCACTTGTGTGCTGTGGAGTGCTGTGTCACAATGACAATGGGAGTTGGAGTTTCCCAATGGGCTTTTTTTTTAAAAACAGTTATGGAGAATGATGGGTGGGGTGGGAAGTTGCCATGGCCATATTCATGAATGCAACTATGACCCAGTATGCAACTATGACCCATCTCACAGTACAATTCAACTTTCTAACTGAAATATACTGTTATTTTACTTATACTACTGTATAAATATTGTAGAGCACTTTTAGTTTAACAATACTAATACTGTGAACGTTCGGTAGAGTGCTGTTATTTAACAGTTCAATTGCTGCTGAAAAAATGTTATATACTGTGATACATTACACAGCACTGAGCTGTATTTGATGTTTGGTGTGAAATAACAGTAGAATTACAGGTAAATATAATTGCCAGTAACTGCCGTTATTTTGCAGGGGAATTTTCTTACAGTGTGTACCACAATAACTGTAAGTCGCTTTGGATAAATGTGTCAGCTATGTAATGGCTAGGCCATTGAGTGATTCATAGACAAAGTTTTAAACTCAATTCTGAACCTCACTGGGAGCCAGTATAATGACCTACGTAAGTACTGGAGTGTTAGGATCGCTTTTCTTTGTTTTGATGTTGAAAATTCAATCATCCTTGTGGCCAACTTCTACACAAGGTCTAGACCTCAATGCAGATGGTTTTCACACAATTTAATGCATCTCATTTTACACGATTGCATTTTGTTCATCCCTTAACACTGTTACAAAAGCATCAAATCACACAAATCACACGTTGGCAAAATATTATTTCAATGTGGAAATTGATTCTACACACAAGAATATATTTTATACAGGTATATGTAATTTGTACATTTAGCACTTCTCTGAATGTATTTTGTCCCGCTCACTAACCTATGAATTAGCAACACTTTACAATAAGATATGCATAAAAAGCATTATAAACATTTAGTCAATAATGAACTAATAATGAATGAAAATCATTAGCATATTTTTGTAAATGAGTGGGAAATGTTAAGTTAATCTTTAATGGGTAAGTTTTTTTTTATCAAACAAATGCATAAAACATACTCTGTGAAAAGGTTTGTAAAATCTTGCACATGTTTGTAGATATTTTATAAAGCATTAATAAAACGTTTGTTTTGTTATTTTGTTTTTATTTGTTTATTATTTTCATTTTATTTGTTCATTATTATTTATTTATTCATGTAACTCTGGTAACACTTTATTTTAGGGACACATCTATTAGCACTAATACATACAATATTAATGCCTGTGTAAGTAACTTGTAAGGCATGTACTAAGCAAAATAAGACAGTTGTTAAGCATGTATTCACAAATGTCTTGTTCATGCCCAATTAGGGATTTATTACTAATATAACCTTAGTAAGGACCAGTAAGCCTATATTTCTATTTATTAGTAAGTAGTAAGTGGCAGAATACAATGTGTATAAGCTCCCGACACACTGTGTGAACAAACCCTGAACAGTGTGAAAACAGATGCAGAATAAGGGTCCCTATTCTAAAGTGATGCATTGGTCAGCCCAGATGGCTCAGGGCCTCTGCACTACCAAAGTCCTAGGGCCCCCACACCACCCAGGCCTGCACTACCTAGCCCCCCCGATCTACAAAGTGTAAGGGTATATCAAATAAGTAAAATTTACCTAGCTGAGTCATCTAGTTTCTCTTGTTCATATCAAGGAGAGGGAGGTAACAAGAGCCTATATATAGCAAGGATTGAACGTACACTTGTCAATGGCGGTGGGTTGGTGAGATGTAATTTTTTTTCATGTACCACTGAGTTTTAATTGTAAAAAAACCCAAAATAAATGCAGAACATTAGAATAATAGTTTTGAAGCAAAACTAAACTACTCTTTTGTGATAATTAAGTGAATGTTTGAGAACATTAGCTTCAAGAAGTGCAGTGCATGATGGGTACGCAATCTAGGCCAACAGACAACCTACCCAGCTCTGAGCCTACGTCCTTAGCTCCTCCCCTCACTTGTGAAATTTAGTTGCTATCCAAACAATTTGCCATGTACGTAACAACAGAAATATTATCATTGCTGCATTGGCCATGCATTGCATTTCTGACTAAGGGCGTAGCCTACCCATCATGCACTGCACTTCTTGTAGCTAAGTTTTCTCAAACATTAACTTATTTATCAGAAAGGAATAGCTTAGTTTCGCTTCCAAACTATTACTCATCGTTATATTCTGCATTTATTGTAGGGTTTTTACAATTAAAACTAATTGGTGTATGAAAAAATGACATCTCACCACCCACCGTCATTGATAACTTTACGTCCAATCCTTGCTATATAATGCTTCCAATTACTTATTAACATAATGAGCAGAATAAGTGAGATCTTCATACCTACTGAGACTAATGTAGGATCTGAAATGTTCTTACACTTTGCTTCCCGGGGGGGGGTCGTAGAGTGGGGGCCCTAGGTAGTGCGGGGGCCCTAAGCCATCTGGGCTGAGCAATGCATCACTTTAGAATAGGGACCCTTACTCCACATCTGTTTTCACACTGTTCAGGGTTTGTTCACACAGTGTACCAGGAGCTTATACACATTGTATTCTGGCCCTTACTGCTTACACATAAATAGAAATCTAGGTCTACTAGGTCCTTACTAAGGTTATATTGGTAATAAATCCCTTATTGTGCATGAACAAGACATTTGTGAATACATGCTTAACAACTGTCTTATTTTGCTTAG
This sequence comes from Engraulis encrasicolus, assembly GCF_034702125.1. Classification (NCBI taxonomy): domain Eukaryota; kingdom Metazoa; phylum Chordata; class Actinopteri; order Clupeiformes; family Engraulidae; genus Engraulis; species Engraulis encrasicolus. Next base: position 24,019,227 of record NC_085873.1, read on the forward strand.
TACATGCCTTACAAGTTACTTACACATGCATTAATATGTTATGTATTAGTGCTAATAGATGTGTCCCTAAAATAAAGTGTTACCGTAACTCTTTATGATGCTTTTTATGCAATCCTTTTATAAAGTGTTACAGCAACGTTGTTAATACTAATGATATAATGTTGACACACACACATGCACACACACACACGCACGGACTCATAATGATGTGTCGGTAGAAAACTGTTTAACTGATTGTGAATACAAGTAGACACACACACACACACACACACACACACACACACACACACACACACACACACACACACACACACACACACACACACACACACACACACACACACACACACACACACGGTCATACACACAGACCCCGAGTGCACACATCACCCCCCCCCAAAAGGGCAAATATCTACACAGAAATATGTAGCCCTTTCACAAAGAAAAATGCTCTCTCTGTCTCTCCCTCTCCCTCTGTCTGTCTGTCTGTCTCTCTCTCTCCCTCTCTCTCGCTCTGTTTTTCCGTCTGTCTCTTTATTTCTTTTTTCACCCTGTCTTCTTTCTTTCTCTCTCTCTCGTTTGTCTTTTGTTTTCTCTGACTGTCTTTCCCCCTTTGTCTTTCTTTTTTTACCACTCTCTTTCTTTCCTTTTAATCTCTCTCCATCCCTCTGTTTATTTGTATCTCTCTCATACTTCTCACTTTCTCTACCCCTTCCCTCTCTCCCTGCCTCCATATATATATATATATATATACATATTTTATATTTCATCATTTCATTCTGTCGCTGTCTCTCTCTCTCTCTCTCTCTCGCTCTCTCGTTCCCATTATGTCCCCCTCTCTCTTCTCATATGGGTCTTCCCCTGATCCAGGCCCTGAGAATTCAACACACACACACATCCACACACATGCACACACACACACACAAACACACACACACACACACACACACACACACACACACACACACACACACA
>NC_085873.1:24032701-24045201 GCF_034702125.1 Engraulis encrasicolus
TAAATAAATATTACAAATTACATGTGCAATACAATCAAGGGGACTTAGTGAAGGTGGGGTCTGTTGTAAAGCTAGTCGCCTTCAATACAGGCCTAAAGTGCAGGGGGAAATCCTGGTTTGTGTTCATAGTACGGCCCTTGGATGAAGTGGCCCCTCCCTCAGATGAAATAGGCTTCCCACCCCTGCACTAAGGGAACTCTGAGGGAATTCATTCTGAGCCTCTGCTGCTCTCTTAGAGGGGAGTTCATCTGGCTTCACATGGATGAAAAGATATGGTCTTGAATCATCTCTACATTATCCACTGTCTCTGGCTTTACCACACCCCTAGACGGGCCTGTCCTATTTGTCCTGCACGATCTGGTGTCAGTACCTGATCCATCCCCTCTCTTCCTGTGTGCAAAGTATTTTGTTGGTTCCTGATGCCTACCCCCCGTGTAATCTGTAAATTTCTATCACACATAACACTGGACCCTCACCAATTTGCCTACAGGGCAAATAGGGGAGTAGACGATGCTGTTTCACTCTGCATTCATTTCATTCTTCAACATCTTGACTGTAAATCCACCTATGCCCGTGTCCTATTCATAGATTTCAGCTCAGCTTTCAACACTATCCTGCCTATCAGATTGTTTAACTCTCTCATGTCCATGGATGTCAACCCATCACTCTGTCACTGGCTGCTTAACTTCCTGACCAACAGAACACAATGTGTTAAAATTCAAAACAATATTTCATCTACTAAGGTCCTCAACACTGGCGCGCCACAAGGCTGTGTATTGTCACCCCTGTTATTCTCTCTATACACCAACAGCTGTACATCCAACTCCCCATCTGTCAAACTCCTGAAATTTGCTGACGACACCACTGTAATAGGCCTCATACGCGACAAAGACGAAACATCATACCGCGATGAGGTCGAACATCTAGTGCAGTGGTGCACAGTAAACAATCTCACTCTCAACATATCCAAAACTAAAGAACTCATAGTGGATTTCAGAAAAAGCGCAGGCCAGCACACCCCCATCTGCATTAATGGCCAGGTAGTGGAGTGGGTAGACTCCTTCCGTTTCCTAGGCACCACCATCCATCAGTCCCTGTCATGGAATCTGAACACCAGTCTCATCATTTCAAAAGCCCAACAAAGATTATACTTCCTCCGACAACTGCACTGTAAAACATTTGAAGCCAGTTCGACTTCCAAATCCAAGTTCCCCTGCTGCCTTAAGTTTGCAAGTTAACTGAACTTCAGGATTATTTTTGTATCAACTCAGAAATCAAAGTCTATAAAGTTGATCCAACTACAATGTTGTTGTTGTCTCAACATAATGTTCTTAGTCGTCAAAGTTGATTGGACTTTGTAGCAATTGTTCAATGAAATTGATAGTTTAAGCTGAATTAAAAAGCCATTACAAATCACTTCAACTTCAGATGGAAAGTTTAAATAACACAATGATAGACATCATGTGATATATGATTGAAATTCCAAATTTATTTTAACTTGTATAGTACATTCAAAAAAGACTACCAAAACCAAGTTCCCCTGCTGCCTTGAAATTATAAGTCAAAACGTGAATTCAACTACATATTTGTTGTTCAAGTTCAATTTCACATATTAATACATACACAGATGGTTACTACTTTATACCACCAAAATTCATGACAAATCAGCTAGCCAAACAGGGCACGGGAGAAATTGGGGTTGCAGTAAGAAAACATTATGTTTTGGTAAGACTGATGGAGGGAGAAAGGATTTATGTAGAAGAAAATGTACTGTACAGAGCTGTGGTCTATTGGGCATTAAGCTTAATCTTGCAATTGGAAGGTTGCAGGTTTGAATCTGTAACCATACATCAGTACCCTCATCCATGACTTCTGGGCCATTAGGAATCTAATTCAAATATTACTCCAGGGACCGTTTTACCAATACGTAGTGTGATGTCATTGAAAAGAGTACAGTACATGATGTAGTACAAGTCCAAAACACTGTGTGGTCAACAGTCCATGTTTTGTGAACACACAAAAGATTCAGTCTTTTTCTTCACATTGAGCCCAACTAGCCAGTTGTCATGCCCCCTTTGAGATGAATGATGTCGACCTTGTGATGAATGATGAAGACCTGTAGTAGGCCTTTGTCTTTGATAAGCAGTCCAACTTGCATCCCTATCAGCCTCAAGCTGGTCTTCACCATGAACCTGAAAAGATAAAAATAAGAAAAAATATATATACTTATGTATGAAACATTACTGCCATCACTCTCTCTCTCTCTCTCTCACACACACACACACACACACACACACACACACACACACACAAAAACAGGGTGTCCCGAAACACTTTAAACCAAAATACTGTATGTGTGCATTGTTTTTTATTCTTCAAAGTGTAAGAAAATGTGCACAGACATCATTTTACAGTTCTGTCTATTCTCAAAAATATGTCTTTAGGTTTACACTGTGAGACCTGCAACAGTCCTTGGAAGTGAATGCAGCCATTTCAAATGAATGAATAATATTACAAGTTGTATGTGGTAACGTGCGTTGCCACTAGTGCCTGGATTAGAGTGGATGTCAGTTTGAGAATAGATGGTGACTAAACAGTCACATGATATTTAATTAACACCTACTTAACGATGTAAAGTGTGTGCATTATTTCCACACACACACACACACACACACACACACACACACACACACACAGTATATGGGTGGACTATAACTGTTGTTAGACAAGAGAACGACCTAAATTAGGAAAGCATTTGTAAATATGAAGACTTACAGCATACTGCAGGAATCCTCTTGAAAGTGTGGGAGTTGATGTAGAGCTGTGCAGTGGTTTTGGTTTGTGTCCTGCAAAAACAGGTGAGTGTAGTTGTAAGTGATTAGGATTACCTTGAATCCAAACCTAGGCACTAGTGTTACATTACTGCCATCTCTCTCTCTCTCTCTCTCTCTCTCTCTCTCTCACACACACACACACAATGGGCAATTAAACAATGTGTTATTAGTCAATAGTATAACAGCATGAATGTTCACCAGAGGTGTCAATCCTGGCATAAGTAGACAAGTCCCCTACCACAGTTGCTTGTGCATCAGTTACATTTATACGGGTTTAGGAAAGTATTTGTAAAGTCTTACGTCGTACTGGAGGATTCCTCTGAGTCAATGTAGAGCTGTTGTCCTCTGCTTTAGGTCTGTGTCCTGCAAAAACAGGAGAATGTAGATGAATTGTACGTATTACATTGAATCACAATCTCTGTACATATTGATAGAAAAACACAGCATAGAACATAATTACATTCCATACAGTCACTAGAGTACAGTAGGCTACCTACCTGTTTTCAGTTTCTCTCTGAAGAACCTCAAGCCAACCCAGAAAGAATGGAAAGGTCCCATGAAGGTCTGTGGTAGCAGTCTTGTGGAACACCGTTAGCTGAAGCAGATAAATAACAGAAAAGAAAAGAATAATGTATAAGTGATGGAGACATAAAAACAACTTTGAAGTTTATGTGAATGAATATGAATGAGAACAGCTAATTAATATGGGTTATATTGCTCAAATAACAGAATACATTATATGCCACATTCATTAGACAGATGTACCTGTATTACTCATTAAACACACTCCATGGCCTCAATGTAGTTCAGAATCTTCTTCTTCCTCTTCTGTGAGAATGTTCCCGGCAGCTCTATTGTCAGACCCCATCATCCGTTGGTAGAAGCATGAAGCACCCTGTAGTTAAAACACACAATAGTTATCTTGTAATACCAAGTGTTTACACGCTTTTCCTCTTGACTAATGTTGTCTACCGAATGTGTTATATCAGCATTGAACGCTGAAAGCATCGCTTCAAAAGGCACATTGCCGCAATGGTTAACTGACATGTTTAAAATAGCCAATAATGTCCTTCAGCAGTAGGCCTGTCTGAGTTTGACTTCGATTAAAATGAAGTAAATAAACAGCCAAGATTATACCCTGATATTTCCTTTGAGGCAGTCTGAATAAAATTCTACACGGTGACCTTTTAAATGGTAGGCCTAGTTCTAATGCCGTGTAAAAAACGGTGCGTAAAACATGTTCCGATGAGGTCCCCTTTCACAACGCTGGGTGTTCGGACACAATTACACAACCTTGTAACATAGCAATCTGACGATTGACCATTTGGAACTACAAACTCATGAAATGTGGATAACCTGCCATTTGAAATAAGCAATTACCATTTCGTTCATGACCGGTTTCTCCTACATTAAACATTTCATATTTTGCGCGCAACATGGCTAGTGTTAGGCTAGTGAGCCCACCATACCAGAGATATTTTTAAAAAGTTTATCCTTTTGGGCTTCAGTTTAACCGACAGGCATGTTACATCACTGATTCTGACAATTAAAAATAGTTTAACTTACCGGTCAAAGACTGGATGTGGCTCAATCGCCATGGAGAGTGCGAGTTAAATCCAGTCCCTTTGGAGCATTTGACGGTTGATGTTGAGGTAATTCCATTGCTAACGACGTCTTCTTCCGCGCTTCGGTGCAGCTGTGATTTCTTATTTTTGCCCGAGAATCGAGTTTCACGGTGTTATTAAGCTATTAGTAAACCATTTCCATTCTTCAGGGCCGGCTTATTTGACTCAGCATTCAGCAAACAGACGTTCCAACTTCATGCTGCATGCATGTTGTTTAGCCCCACCCCCACTGATTCGCGGTTATTTCCATTCAAACCTTTGACTTTCAAAACCAAGTTCAACCAAACCATGGAACTTCAACTCAATGGATTTCTCAGAGTTAAATATTCCCGCCTTTCCCTCTCTTTCTTTTTTTCAACGGCTGACTTGCCAACCTAAGTTCATTCAACACTTCAAATCTGCCAGAACTATCAAATAATCAACACAATAGGCATGTGTAAGTTGTATTAGAGAAAAAACTTCCTCACTTAAGTTAAATATCGAGGACTTATCAGAGCTCATTGTGTTGAAGAGACCTAGTAAGTGGTTTTAACTAAGCGAGGCTGCAATGTTTTACAGTGTGAGGAAATTTGGAGTCAGCCAAGCAGGCATGATCCATTTTTACAGTGCCACCATCGAAAGCGTGCTCACCTTCTCCATCTTGGTCTGGTATGGTAGCTCCACCAGCCAAGAAAAGCAACATCTGGAGAGGGTGGTACGCAGGGCCTCCAAAATCATTGGCCGCAGTCTTCCCACTTTAGCCTCACTCTACAACACCAGACTTGCTAGGAAAGCCAAAAACATCACCTCTGACCCTACACACCCAGCACACCACCTATTCACACTATTGCCTTCGGGAAAAAGGTACCGCAGCATCCCAAGCAAAACCACACGCTCTAGGGACAGTACCTACCCACAAGCCATCCGACACTTAAATACGCACTAGCACTTTACAGCTACTCCACTACCTGGCCTTCCTACCTCCTTTGTTACTTTGCACACGCTACTACTGTTCTTTACATACCATGCACTTTAAATATTCCATTGCACTTTTCTATGTCTCCAATGTTTTGTATGCCATTCCCTGTTTATTTATTTGTGTACCCCCCTGTTTTTTTCTTTCATACCCCCCCCTCCCTAGTGTTGTGTCCTTTGTTTGTGTTGTTGTGTGAGCACACCAAGCAACATTCCTAACAACTGTATTTGTATACTGTTGATATGGCTAAAATAAACTTGAACTTGAACTTGAACTTGCAGCGAGCATGGTGAGGAAGAGGGTCGGCAACTGGTTCTGCACCAGTACACCAGTCTGTCCCCATGTGACGAGTATGGTGTTCTCTGTACCAGTCTGCAGTGCTGCAGTCTCTCTCTCTCTCTCTCTCTCTCTCTCTCTCTCTCTCTCTCTCTCTCGCTCTCTCTCTCGCTCTCTCTGTTTTCCCTCCAGCAGCCCTAAATATAACCCTCATCTACCCCTGACTCATCCTTAGCCCTAATCCTGAACCGAACCCACACCCTTAGCCCAAACTAACCCCTTACCCTAATCATAAACTTAACTCTAACCCCTAAGCCTATCCCTTGTTTGGCTGCCTTAAGTGCACTGTTGACAAATGTCACTAGAACTAACTCAGGTTTTGCGACTACTGATTTTCAATAGAATGTACCAGTAATCTGTCACGTCTACAGTCAGTACCTTGCCAGGTTACCACCAGACCTAATCACAAGTGAAAGTCTTTCAGGACTCCGTTTCTCGATTCTTGTCGTTGCTAACCGTCTTAAGTCGGTCTTGAGTTGGTCGTAAGTTGCTCTTGAGTTGGTCTTAAGTTGGTCTTCAGTTGGTCTTTAGACACAAGACCAACTTAAGAACAACTTAAGAACAACTTAAGACCAACTCAAGACCTTGGTTACAACGTTGGTCTTAAGAATGAACAAAATGGCTAAAGTCGTTAGCAAAGGCACTGTCGAGAAACGACCCCCAGATCGGAACGATTGTGTAGAACTAAAGGCAGTACGGGAGTTCCCAGGCCAGTCGGTACCCGATCTGTACCCCCTGTCACAGTCTGTAGAGCCTGGAGTCGTCAGTACCAGATCTGTACCCCCTGTCACAGTCTGTAGAGCCTGGAGTCGTCAGTACCAGATCTGTACCCCCTGTCACAGTCTGTAGAGCCTGGAGTCGTCAGTACCAGATCTGTCTGTACCCCGTCACAGTCTGTAGAGCCTGGAGTCAGTACCAGATCTGTACCTCCTACCCCAGTCTTTAGAGACTGATGTTAGTTCCTGATTTGTAGCTAGGGTTACCATTTCCGTAACACCATTATGCTGCCCTCGGCCTGCGTTACTGGTGCAGAATTAGACAGCTAGCGAACAGTTCAAGAGAAGGCAAGCTGAAGTGTGATTTTGTCCTTTTATTTTCTTTCTTTCATTTCCTCACTGACTTTTCACTTGCATTTCCACTCTCAATACTTCTCTTTACTTCAATACACTTCTCTCAAAACTTCTTACTTGACACTCTGAAACTGTAAAACTGTAACAGAAAACGAAATAAAGATACATGAATCTCACATACTTCAACATTTCCACATGACACAAATCTACACGTAATCACCGATCTAATTTCAGCACACACAAACGTGACCTAGCATAGCTAAGTACAATCAGATTAGCCAACATTTCCAGGCAAGATAAACATCATTTCTAGAGCCAGATAAATCGACATTTACCTCAAAATATCAGTGCATTTTCGTTTACAAACTAAATCTCACACAAAATGTTACTTACAGACTTAAATTGTCCAAGGCACAAGTGTGAAAAGAATACAGATTGCGGGAGAGATGAAGTCCGGTGGCTTTACGGCAGAAAACACTAGAAACACTGGCAGGAACTAACCAGGAAGTAGATTTGCGCTTAAGGCGCAGTACCGCGAGGAAATCCACTAGGTGGCGGTATTCACCATAGGATTTACGTGTGCCATACTAAACTGAATGCATGGAATTAAATGGAAGGCAGAACACTCCCCGCTTGGCGTATAACAAATATGCCACTACAAACATTTACTTAAACACAAAACTTAGGATTCAAAAGGATATGGTCTTCTAGCTTTCATCAGAAAGCAGAACGACGATCTCTGAGATGGGTCTCAGAAGGACTTTAACAGTTCCGTCTCTGACGATCTTTACTTCCACCTTCCGGGTCCTCTTGTCCCGGCTCGGCAGCGTGTTGACGATCACTCCCACAGGCCATTCGTTCCTGTGGGCTTGACTGTCCTTGAGCAAGACGACGTCGCCGGTCTTGACGCTTGGCCTTTCGTCGGTCCACTTTCGGCGGCCCTGCAGCGTAGATAAGTAGTCTCTCCTCCATCTCTTCCAGAAGGTGTTTGCGAGGCACTGGACGTGTTTCCACTGCTTCCCATGCAGTTCAGCCATCTGGAAGTTTCCAGAGGGCGCGGAGACTGTGCTCATCTTCTGGGTCAGGAGCATTGCCGGGGTGAGGACGGTGGGCTCGTCGGAGTCGGAGGACACAGGCACCAGGGGTCTCGCATTCATTATGGCCATGACTTCGGCCATAAGAGTGCTCAACACCTCGTGTGTCAGGCGAGTGTGTCCGGTCTGGAGTAGCATGGCATCCAGGATGCGCCTGGCGACGCCGATGAGTCTTTCCCAAGCCCCCCCCATATGCGAAGAATGGGGCGGGTTGAAGACCCAGGAGCACCCCCTGCTCTGGAGGTAAGTTGTAACTGGTGAGTCTTCTGTGTCGATGCCCAGCTCTTTGCAGGCACCGACAAAGTTGGTCCCTCTGTCGGAGCGGAGAAGCTTGGCCGGGCCCCGGATGGCGAAGAATCTTCTCAGGGCATTGATGAAGCTGTCGGTGGTCATGGACTCTATGAGCTCGAAGTGGACAGCCCTGGTGGACAGGCATGTGAAGATCACTGCCCAGCGCTTGCTGTCCGCACTTCCTCCTCTTGTCCTCCGAGTCATAATGGCCCATGGCCCGAAGACATCAAGGCCTACGTGGGTGAAGGGAGGCTCTGGAGTGAGCCTGTCGGGAGGCAGGTCGGCCATCTTCTGTTCTTGCAGGCGCCCGCGTAGCTTGCGGCAGATCACACACTTGTAGATGACAGAAGAGACTAGGCGCTTACCTCCGATGATCCAGTATCCAGCTGCTCTCACGGCACCCTCCGTTATGTGACGCCCCTGGTGCACTACTTGTTCGTGGTAGTACCTCACCAGCAGTGTGGCGATGTGGTGAGTGTGTGGGATAATCAGAGGATGCTTCTCTTCCGTTGGCAGGTCCGGGGCGGACGAGATGCGACCTCCGACCCGCAGCAGGCCGCTTTCTTCGGCCACTGGATTGAGTTTCTTGAGGGGACTCTGCTTCGGAAGCGCTTTGCCCTCTCTGAGGCATTCGAGTTCGGTGTGGTAGGCATCGTGCTGGACAGCACGGATGATGACACTCTCTGCGTGGGACAGCTCGCTTGTGGTGAGTGCGTCCTTGAAAGAGCCCCACCTGTTGCGCGATGAGTTGGGTGGACTGCCTCTGAAGGATGCGGCAACATGGATAAGCCTGGCTGTAGCTTTGCAGAGGTTCTTCCAGCTAGAGAATCTTTCGAAGCGCTGAGAGCCCAGAGGAGCATCCAGGGCTCTGGTAGCCAGAACTGCAACCTCAGGCCGGATCTCTGCGTCTGCTTCGGGTTCGATGAGGGTGAAGACGTTGGGTTCTGGAGCCTCCTCGGCGGTCTCGCGTGTGAGGAAGCTGGGACCGGAGAACCAACTGCTTTGCTGTAGCTCTGCTGCCGGCATGAACCTTGTAGCATGGTCCGCAGGATTCAGGTCCGTGGGGACGTAGGACCACTGGTCTGGATGGGTGCATTGCCTGATGCGGGTCACCCGGTTGGCCACGTAGACATAGAATCTTCTTGACGAGTTATGGATGTAGCCAAGCACGATTCTACTGTCCGTGAAGAACCTGACAGCATCCACATCGATGTCCATCTCGTCTCTGATCAGCTCGTACATCTGAACAGCCAGCACGGCCGCACAGAGCTCGAGGCGGGGGATGGTGTGAGCAGGACGGGGGGCCAGCCTTGACTTACCCATGATGAAGCCCACATGTGGTTTGCCGTCAGCGGTGACTGCCCTCAGGTAAGCGACGGCGCCTATGGCTACCGTGGAGGCGTCGGAGAAGATGCAGAGTTCTCGCCTCTGAGTTGAAGTCAGTAGTGCGGGGATGTAGCACCTCTTTATGTGCAGGTCTTCCAGAGCTTTTAGGGAGTCTTTCCACGCGTTCCACTGAGTCTCTTTCTCCGGGTCGAGTGGGGTGTCCCACCCCTGCTCTGTTGACAGTTCTCTCACTAATGCTTTTCCTTGCATTACGATAGGAGCGACGAACCCCAGGGGGTCGTATAGGCTGTTGACCGTGGACAGGATACCTCTTCGTGTGTACGGCTTTTCTTCCCGGGACACTAAGAAGGTAAAGCTGTCCGTTTCCAGGTTCCAGGACAGGCCTAGGCTTCGCTGGAGGGGGAGAGGGTCGACGCCAAGTTCCAAGTCCTTCAGGTCCTTGGAACGGTCTTGTTCAGGTAAGGCTTCCATCACCTGTTCGCTGTTTGATGCTACTTTATGCAGCCGTAGGTTCGACTCTGCGAGCATTTCTGTGGTTCTTGTGATGAGGTCTATCGCTTGCTCGGGTGTAGCGACAGAGGTCAGCCCGTCATCAACATAGAACTGGCGCTCCACGAACTGTCTCGCGTCGGAGCCGTAGTCCGCTTCGCCTCTCTCGGCGGCTCGCCTCATGCAGTAGATGGCGATGGCTGGGGATGGGGTATTCCCAAAGACGTGGACTTTCATCCGGTACTCCACTACGGGCTTGCTGAAGTCGTTGTCCTCATACCAGAGGTAGCGGAGGTAGTCTCTATGATCATTTCTGACTACAAAGCAGTAAAACATTTGTTGCACATCGGCTGTAACGGCGATTGGCTCTTTTCTGAAGCGAAAGAGCACCCCTAGGAGCGTGTTATTCAGATCGGGGCCGCTGAAAAGCACGTTGTTCAGGCTGGTGCCTTGACATTCGGCGCTTGAGTCGAACACTACTCTTATCTGACCCGGCTTCTTCGGGTGGTACACGCCGAACGTGGGCAGGTACCAGTGTTCTTTACCTGGCTCCAGGGGTGGCGCACGCTCGGCTTGGTCGTTGTCCAGCATTCTCTGCATGAACTCGGTGTAGTGACTTTTCATTTCTGGCTTTCTCTCCAGGGTCCTCCTGAGTGAGGCTAGACGGTTCACTGCTTGTTCCCGGTTGCTGGGGAGGAGTCGTCGTGGCGACCGGAACGGCAGAGGTGCTACCCAGCTATGATCGGCATCCTGGTAGACCTCTTTGTCCATGATGGTCAGGAACGCTTTGTCGTCCATCGACAGCGCTGGTTTGTTGTCGTCTCTTGAGCTGTCGAAGACGGAGTGCCCCAGCCCATCTGTGCTCGTTGCCTGGTCCGGGTCGTCCAGCTGGGTGGCAGAGAGACATTGGTGGCGGTGTGGCTTGCCACTGTAGTCCTCCTTCACCTGGATGTTGTTTGGACAGGGTCGGAGAAAAGATGAACGGCCGTTGGGTAGCACACTTGCCTTGTACACGTTGACTTCGGCTGGCTTGTGGACGGCGTCCAGGCAGGCCTCGCCCACGATGACCCAGCCTAGGTCGAGCCGTTGCGCATAAGGAGCGTTGTGTGGCCCGTTGATCTGCTCCCGTACCTTGTGGACTCTCAGGATGTCCCTTCCTAAGAGCAGGAGGATAGGTGCGTCGGGGTCCACAGCGGCGATCTTGTGCGCGACTGGCTGGAGGTGTGGATGGTTGTATGCCACCTCTGGTGACGGGATTTCAGATCTGTCGTCGGGCACCATGTCGCACTCGATCAGCGTGGGGAGCGGGAGTTGCAGTTTCCCATCCATGGACTCGAGCACGAAGTTGCTGGCTCGCCTGCCCGAGGTCTCTGTAGTCCCGGAGCAGGTTTTCAGCGTGTACGGTGCTGGGCTGGCTTTGACACCGAAGAGGTTGAAGAACTCTGCTTTGGCGAGAGACTTGTTACTCTGTTCGTCCAGCACTGCATACATCTTGACTGCTTTCTCTTTTTCCCCTACAGGAAAGGCTTTGATGGCGCAGATCTTGGCGCATGAGCGCGGGGTGTCTACATTACCACAGATCTCGGTGCAGTAGGACACGGCTGCCGGTGTGTCCTCAGTAGGCTCCCCGCTTTCGTTCTTGTCCGCTTTGGCGTTCTCTGCAGGTGGCGGAGGACCAGGGTGGAGAGCTGCTATGTGTCTTTCACTGTTGCACTCTGTGCATTTGGTGGGCGCTTTGCAGTCTTTTGCAACGTGCTGAGTTGACCCACAACACTTGTAGCATATGTGGTTGTCTTTCAGGTATGCCCTGCGTTCGTCGATAGTCTTTAGTCTGAAAGCCCTGCACTTTTTGAGTGGGTGTGGCTTCTTGTGCAGTGGACACTCACGGTCTGGTTCGCTGGTGCTCTTCTCCGTGGAACCGGTATGACTGTCACTGGACTTGGACGTAGCCTCCGTCTTGTGCACGGCGACCGTAGCTTTCTGGCTGGGCTTTACGACCTTGTCGGGTCTGGACGGCGTGGAGGTGGCGAAGGCGAAGCTGGGGTCGTTCCGGACTTTGGCCTGCTGGCGGACGAAGTCTGAGAAGACCGGGAATGGAGGGAAGGCTACCCCGTATTGTTCCTTGAACCTGGACCCCGTGGTGATCCATCTCTCTTGGAGGCTATAGGGCAGCTTCTCAGCTATGGGGTTTACTCCCCGGGCCGTGTCTAGGAAGGCGAGGCCGGGGAGGTATCCATCCGCCTTCGCGCATTCAAGTTCGAGGAGGATGTCGCCCAGTTCCCGGAGCTTGGCGCTGTCTTTGTTGGTTAGCTTAGGGAACTCTTCCAGCTTTTTAAGCAGTGCATGCTCAATGACCTCTGGTGTGCCGTAACAATCTTCCAGACGTTGCCACACCATGCTGAGGCCAGCAGCGGGATTGAGGACGTGCACTGAGCGGATTCGTTTTGCATGTTCGGCTG
>NC_085873.1:24050201-24052701 GCF_034702125.1 Engraulis encrasicolus
GTGCATGTGTGCGTGCGTGCGTGCCCGTAGCTTCCTGGTCCACTCAATCAGTCACTTCCTGTGGCAGTGGGCAGCCAGGGTTCATCCCAAAGTGCTACCACATGAGTGTGTGTGTGTGTGTGTGTGTGTGTGTGTGTGTGTGTGTGTGTGTGTGTGTGTGTGTGTGTGTGTGTGTGTGTGTGTGTGCGTGTGTGTGTGTGTGTGTGTGTGTGAGGGGGCAACAGGGGGCAACAAGGGGCAACTGAGCCCCCTAGCCTCACAGCGGACCCCACCCACCCCCTCACCTGGTAATGAAAAGTGTCATTGTCCTCTAGTGCAGTGGTTCTTAACCTGGGGTGCGGGCACCCCCTGGGGGTGCGCCAGAGATTCCAGGGGGTGCACGGAATTTTGTTTGTGTTGAGGTTATGTCCAAGATTCTGCTAGCAAGCATTATAAGGCCAAATTAAACCAAATGAAAACATGTCTTGGTCCCCATGTGAAGTCATTAAGGTATTGGTAAATGTTTTAAGCAAGATTCATTGTAATTATTCACTTAAATCATTTTTTTGTGCATATACGCGTGTAGAAGTTTGGGTTGGTGGTGCGCGGCTTGTCTTGGACAGAGGTAAGGGGGTGCTTTAAGAAAAAAAGGTTAAGAACCACTGCTCTAGTGTGTGTGTGTGTGTGTGTGCGTGCGTGTGTGCATGCTTACGCGCGCGCGCGTGTGTGTGTGTGTGTGTGTGTGTGTGTGTGTGTGTGTGTGTGTGTGTGTGTGTGTGTGTGTGTGTGTGTGTGTGTGTGTGTGTTTGGTGGGGGCATTGATAGTCCACCCAGAGGGGACAGCACTGGTGGTTCTGAGAGAGTCTGACTGGAGACAGACAGAGAGAAAGATGGAGGGGAGAGAGGGATAGATAGAGGAGCGAGAGAGAGAAAAAATAAAGACAGAATAAATGAGTTTGTTGGTGATAGGAGAGAGGAGAAGAGAGGAGTGTGTTGATGACAGGAGAAAGGAGAAGAGAGGAGTGTTTTTGGTGTGTATGTGAGTGCAATATGCAACCTTGCCTCCTCCACTTGTGCTTGTGGCCTCGCCCGCCTCCTGGCCCCTCCTCCGAGAAAACGATAAAGTTTCCCAGCTGTCAGCCTAGCCAAAACAACTTTTGAGGGAGTGTTTTTCATTCACCATCCCAATTGCAAATGAGAAAAAGACTTTACACTTGAGCTTTTGCAAGATATTGAAATATAATGCTGTTTTCAGTGATGGCATCATGACATATTACTTCTTGGTACGAGGAAACAAGCACAAGTGGAGGAGGCAAGGTTGCATATTGTAACCCACTCTGTGTGTGCAGTCTTCCTGGCTCTCTCCATACAAGTACTATGTGACATGCTGCACAACATTTCAATCGGTTCGATGAGGGTAGATGACGTGACGTGTAAATTCTGCTGTCGCAGGCTGTTAAAATTAAGAAAATTCATGCTTTCAAAATTGTCAATGCTTTAAATGATTAAACTAATGTCGTTGTTGTGAAAAAGTAATGTGTAATAAATCCAGAGCTTAAATAAGTATACTTAATTTTGAGTCAAATGTCACATTTGTCCTATGGTGTGACTGAGGCAAGCCTGGTTCTCCATATTAAAACATTTTTAAATAAATAATCAAAGCTCAGTCATTTGTCTAAACAACCCTGGCATGTTTTTCAAGGTGTCTATTTTAGCAAGTGACAATGCTTAATTTTTTTCCTGTTTTTCTGAGACCGTATGGACTTATGAAACTTTGTCGCAGAAAATAATGTCCTGTGGTGTGACATCATTTCTTTGGTTAATTCTGTGGATAATTATCTATTGTTGAAGCTCCAGCGGTACATAAATTGTGACTTTAGACCCTTAAGAAGCCAATGGCAAGGGTGGATTTTAGATTTTTCTCTCAGAGTTCTTCAGTCAATCAATTATGTTTTGCTACCACAAGATGTATTAGTTTTGTAGTCCTTTGGTGTGACAGCCATAAAATACATTTTGACAATAGTGTATATTTTTCATATTTTTTTCTTATGTAGATGTATGAAAATGCATCTTACTAAAGGTGAAATTGTATTTCAGTTGGCAACGACATGGCTTTAAATTAACTCAAAAGCTCAAAAGTCCTATGGTGAGATGGTAAAAGTCCTATGGTGTGATGGTAAAAGTCCTATGGTGTGACACTTTGGAGTATCACACCAAAGGACAAACAGGTCACACCAATGGACTAGATATTTGAGAAATAGCTTTTAAAACAACTGGTAGTACATTTTTTGTTGTTGTTGTTGTTTGACTAGATAAATATTGTGTATTCAAATTACTTATTCCTTTATTGGCCTTTGGAATTTATACTTTGATGCATTGTTGATGAATATTTGCTGTTGATTTTAGATACTGTCAAATTATATAAAATGTCATTAATGGTGCTTTGAAACCATAAAATATAACGGTAACAGTGAAGGAAAGATCAGTGAGAGAGTATATAGAGGAGTATAGATGAATAAAG
>NC_085873.1:24060201-24075201 GCF_034702125.1 Engraulis encrasicolus
TCACCTTGTCATCTTAGATGCCGCCCTACCTCAGACAGACACAACCGTCACCATGGCAACTTCAGAAACAACAACACCAAGGACATCATCATCCTCATCATCATCAACAACAGCTCATCGGCCCCGGGCCCCAGTCAGGCCAGCCCCTCGACCCCACCCCCACCCTCACCCTAACCACCAGCGCAGGAAGAAGAACAGGCTACGGAATCGCATCAGCAAGGCAGCTATGAGAGCCATGCTACTCTAGACGCCACACACTATAAAGGCAACACTGGTAAGGACCCTGATACTGTTGACACACACATTATGGAAAGGGGGTGACCTAACAGGTCCACTGTCGAGAGTTAAAAACATCTTATTCAGAAATATAGCTGAACAAATCAGCCAGAAGAGCAAGCGAAATCCAATTGCTGAAAAATAAACTCATGACTTTTTGTCTAATGTTGAGTGTTGTCCATAGTCAAGGTTTATTATTCAATGTAACATGTCTATAGGTTAAGATGCATTTCTTTGTGTCTTGCAGGATGCTGTGGATTGCAGCGATTGGAGGTGAGCTGTGTCGTGCTGTGTTTTTATTGGAGGATAGCCGTGCTGTGCCTTGCTCTCATTGGACGAAAGCTTTGATGATCGCACTGCCATTGGAGGACAGCCTTAGAACTTCCATGTTGATGTCGTCCGGTTGTGTTCATGTGACTTTTCCTGAAGCCACGACCATTAGCACTAACCCCATAACCAGAGAATCGTATATGAGAGAGAGATAAATCAGGCGGGTTCTTTTCCGGTATCCACTTTACGTCGGGTGAACGCCCCTTTAGGAGACCTTCGATTAGGAGACCTTCGGAGTCTTGAGGTTGAGAATGAATTGAGTCCCCTTAGCACTGTAGATGGTGGTAGCGCACGTCTTGTGCAAACACCACGAAAAGAGACGAAGAAGGGACAATGCCCCCTTAGGAGACCGAATTTTGAGCACACTCCTTTGCATTGGATGGGCGGGTTTTAACATATCTTTCTCTCTTAGACGATATTTGCCATAACCTCACACAATCACAAAAGAAAAAAACTACATTTCCCATGATCCTCCAGGCCACACACCACTACTCACCACTGTCTATTGTATGTCACTGCCCTGAGAAGCAATGTGCCAATATAGATAAAGCCACAAATCGCATAGTCCTTCACTCAGTCCCCTAGACACAACACCTTTCGGTGTATGGCATTCACCCTTTCAGTTGCACTGTTTTTACCAGCCAAAGAAGACTAGACTTTTGATGAGACTTTCACAAAGATGCAGGACAGACACAAGAACAGCAACTCCACGAAGTGAAGTGTCCTTCATGCAACTGACACACAGGAGTGTCTGTGGCTTTACTGTTTTGTTTTCCGGCATTGACTCTGGCAAAGGAAGCAAGCAAGAAAAAAATCTGTAGTCACCTCATGTTCAACCACTGCAGCGGTTTACAACATTGTGCTCCAGCGTTCTTTTTGAGTGGCCGAAATGTGAAACATTCTGCAACATTCTGCAACATTCTGCAATGCTTTGCATGTCTTGAACTTGGGGTCTATCAATAAGGGATAATGGGTGGGGAATGGACTGATCAGCCAATGGCTGGAGGGCAAGGGTGAGTACTGGACTGCACAGCTGTCAGGGAGGAGGAGCAGTGGCATTTCCTGTTGTGTTCTTTGTCCAATTGGAGTGTCTCCACTTGTTGCGTAAGCAGCCGCATTCTGTGAGGCGTACACTCATGACACAACGATAGTGCACACGTTAAAAAAAAGTTACGTTTAAGGCAATTGGACATTCCCAACTCTAAAAACAAGTTGACTGGCTCAAAATTAAAATACAGGAGGGAGAACAGATGCAAAATGGAAAATGGAGAGTGGTAAGCCACAAACGGGTGAGTGGTGGTTAACCAATCATCCGACTAAGATGTACGTATACATGTCAACATAGCTCCGCTAAGAATCGCATTATCATGGAAAGCATAGTCCGATTTCTCAAACTCCAGTTCGTTTGGATTTCAGCTTGACCAAGGTGTCTACATGAGTTTGGAGTTAAAACTCCAACTTTAGCCAGACTGAGCCCATAATTTGAATTTCTCTTAGTGCATGTATACCTACTGACTTACATGCGGTTTTATTGGATGCACTATGTCATCAGACAGCATGGACTCTTGGGATACTAGAGGCATGATGTGGCAGACCAGACATGAGCTGTGGATGACTCATCTGTGATACATTTGTGGCCATACCTCGGATGGATTGGTTGAGACTTTTCGAAGTTGAGATGTGCTTGTGTGTGCAATGTAATGTGTATGTTTGGTGGTACTGCAGACTGAACTGAGAAAGGGAATAAGTAAAACTAAGATTAACACTAACATGAAGATAAAAGTAAACTACTCACCCCTAATCTGAACGTTGTATGTAAAGCTGTTTTCATTTGTATTTTTTGTTGTTATTTAAGTGAATCACTGGAAGCCTCACCAAAGAAATGTACAATACAAAGGCACACACCCGACAGCCACAGTACACACACACACACACACGCACACGCACACACAAACACACACACACACACACACACACACACACACACCACTAGACTCAACAATAAGCACGACACACAGCTAAAGATTCAGCACTAGATAAGACACGCAGCAATAAAAAACACCACAGCATCTTCCAGTGCCATGAGGGCAAAGCCAGCTTCAGGTTGATGAGAGACAACCCCTACAGCTGCCAACTGGTCCTGTGGACCTTCAAAACTGTTGTTTTTTTGTCCTGAAGCGACAACTTCATGATTGTTCGTAATTGTGTAAGAGTGGTCAAACAATTGTTACACTGACCAAAAAGTGAAATTTTTGAGTGGGACCAAATGCTATCGGTATTGGAGTTAATTTCAACTCTTTAAGAGCTGTTCAAAACAAACCACTCATAAGTGTTACGTCCTGAAGTACAAAATAGCAAGGGACAGGTATCCTGGTAAACTAAACAAACCTGGGTTGCGTTTCCTGACAGTGTTGTTGTTGACTAAGTTAGCAACCTACTTTGCAATGCAATTCCTGTTTGGATACCAAGTAAGTTGCTAACTGGTTGGCAGGAGAAATGGGGTCCTGCATAGCAGCAGAAAGTATTTTTGCTTCGCGACTTGGTCTGGCACCATAATACAGATCATTCACAAGGACACAAAATCGGTCCTGTAATTACAACGGCTCTATCTGTGTAACAAGCTTTTTTTCGGTTTGAATCTGTGTATCAAGGTTGTTGGCTTGAGTACGCACTCTCAAAATTCTTTTTTCCCTTGATTTCATGGCAGGATTTCGTTACATGGAAGGGTTACATTAGAGAATCTGATTGAGGCAATGGTCGAAATGTAATCCTGCCATGGAATAAAAAATCCAGAAAAGAAGGGACTTTTGAGTGTGTAGACTCCTAAATCTTCAGTCAACCTCTGTCTTGCACCTTTTCCTGGCATGTGCACAATTCTCACCCTCAATTGTTGTGGAGGGCTTAGCACGGTAACAGCTTTGCCAATGGAGCAGGGGCAAACTAAACTTGTCAGGTTTGCCAGGGTGCACTAGCCAGGCTAAGGAAGGGGTGCACTAGCCAGTCTAGAGTAAGCCAAATCTCCTTGTCAGTATTTGTATTGCGTGGTATACCCACACTGGTGCTAATGGTGTTTATTTAATAATTCTTTCCTCATCACATACACTACATACTTATGCATTTCCATGTGTTTCTATCTGTGTTTGTGTGTGACTGATGTGCACTAAATGTGTCCCTGCTGTTTTATATAAAATGTCCATTAAAATACAGACCTCCTCAACCATCTGTCAGCGTTATGTCGTAGTTGTGTTAACTTAAAGGCACTATACTGTACAGTAAGGCCCGACCGATATGTTTTTTTCAGGGCCGATACCGATACCAATATATAGGGAAATGGGAGGCCGATAACCGATATGTGCAACCGATATATAGAATTATTGTTCATAATAAAATGTAATGAAATATAAATTATTATTATTACACACATATATTTTGTTATAATAATGAACTCTCATGGACTCAAAGTGGGGAGAGCAGAATAGAAGATGCATTCAGAACGAAACGGCTGCAAAATTGGTTGTGAAAGTTATACAAACTTATCGGTGGAAATGTATTGAAAGTATGGCCGATACCGATATCGCAAAAATGCTAAATATCGGTCCGATATATCGGTCGGGCCTTACTGTACAGTATGTGATAGTTGTGCCATTGTTTTTGAAATGTGATGCAGACATTAACTCTGGCCACCAAGAGTGTGATGAAATAATTGTATTGTGTATCATGTCATAGTAAAGCATGTATGCATAGCATTGCAGAGATCTCCTTCAGACTTAAAGGTACACTGTAAGAATGTTAGTTGTTTATTTCCAGAATCCATGCTACCCATTCACT
Source organism: Engraulis encrasicolus (assembly GCF_034702125.1). Taxonomy (NCBI): domain Eukaryota; kingdom Metazoa; phylum Chordata; class Actinopteri; order Clupeiformes; family Engraulidae; genus Engraulis; species Engraulis encrasicolus. Next base: position 24,064,636 of record NC_085873.1, read on the forward strand.
AATGTCACTAATACTTACCACCAAATTCAAAGTATTCTTTATGACTGGAAAAATTTCACTTTTTATACATGAAAACAGGGATCTTCACCAGAAATAGCCATTTTTAGCTGCAAAAATTACTCTACTTGGCCCATACTAGAAAATATTAGTGTATTACTTCGTAAACTTTCATGAAAAGATCTAATTTTGCAGTAGGCAACCCAGTTTCAATGAGCAGCATAGTTGCAGTATCATTTTGACCATTTCCTGCACAGTGTACCTTTAACTAGACAAGACCAGGTTAGACTTCAATATAGCACAAATATTGTGGATTGTCTAGTAGTGCCTTTAATATTGTGTTGATGATGGGATTAAGTTCAGCATTCCCATTAAAGTGAATGAAATAATCAACCAAACATAACGGGCAATGCGTCTACAGTCTGCAATGGAAAGTTCAAGTCCCTTTAATTAAACGTTTATGTGTGTGTGTGTGTGTGTGTGTGTGTGTGTGTGTGTGTGTGTGTGTGTGTGTGTGTGTGTGTGTGTGTGTGTGTGTGTGTGTGTGTGTGTGTGTGTGTGTGTGTGTGCGTGCGCGCGCTTGTGAGTGTGTGTGTATGTAAGTTCCGTGACTGCTCTGTGTGGGGGAAACACCACAATAAGGCCCTCCGTATAATTATAGAAATTAGAATGCTGCATCTACACGGTTTTATTTCACTACTAGGTCTGTGTGTGCGTGTGTGTGCATGCATGTATGTCTCTCTGTGTGTTTTAATTATAGAAATTGGACATGCTTCATTTTACATGTGATTCTTTTTTTTCTGTCTGTACTAGACCTCCTACAGGGTTACAAGATAGTGTTGCTGTCTGGAACCTTTACATACACACAACCAGACAAACACTTATAAACATGTTCCGTGTCACACACACACACACACACACACACACACACACACACACACACACACACACACACACACACACACACACACACACACACACACACACACACACACACACACACACACACACACATACACTATCTCTCTCTCTATCTCTCTCTCTCTCTCTCTCTCTCTCTCTCTCTCTCTCTCTCTCACACACACACACACACTCACACTAGACAGACTGCCTCTCCACAACCCCCTTAAAATCTTCAGAGAGAATAGTGTGATTTAAGATTAAAGTTCTCCCATATGAAAGGCATGAGATTACAGAGGGGCACTCACTCACACTCACACACACACACACACACACACACACACACACACACACACACACACACACACACACACACACACACACACACACACACACACACACACACACACACACACAAACACACGTTTGCTGAATTCCTGGTTTTTCCCTTACTAATAAAGTGACGTTTAAAGTCTCTATCTCCCCTCTTTCCCTTTCTCCACTTATCTCCCTCTCCCTAGTTCTATTTCTGAAGTCTCTGTATTTCCCTCTCTCCCTCTGTCTGACCCTTTTCTCTCCCTCGCTCTCTCTCGACCTTCCTCTCTTTCGATATCGCTGGCTCTCTCTCTCTCTCTCTTTCTCTCTCTCACACACACACACACTCTCTCTCTCCAACACACACACACCCCTCTCTCTCTGTCTCTGTCTCTCACCCCTTCTTTCTCTCTCTCTCCCACTGATTGTTTATTCTCCCCTGAGACACCCCCACCCCCATCCCCATCCCTGTGTTGTCTGGTATTAATAGCCCTTTGACCGTGTTCTCGAGGAAGTAGCCATTTAAAGGAGCACTATGTTGTTGTTTTTTTCAGGTTACAACTTTGTGATTTTTTCGCAAACCTCAGATGGCAGGTGCGTTTGGATATAACCCATAGGTCCCTAATCAGAAAAGCTATAAAACTCCTACACACTGATCATTTTGCTTTTGGTCAGTGTGCAGGAGTTTCATAGCTTGTCAGGTTACTGTAATCACCTTAACAAGTCAGATGATCCTTAAATGAGTGAGTCCAAAAGGTGAGCTCCCTATCATGGTACCACAAGCCATAAAGAACATCCCAAAATTCAGGGCTGGACTGGGGGAGGAATAAGGCCCGGGCCCTTTTGGCTTGAAGGGGCCCCTCATAATTAGCGGTGCAGAACTGACTCATCGGTGGGCCCCGCGCCCACATTTACATTTCTGAAAAAAAGGGTCCCATGAGGGTGCAGGGCCCACCGGGAAATGCCCACTATGCCAGTCCAGAGATTACATTACATATTTGTCATGTGCAAGTGAGTGGGGAGCAGGTCTTATAGACAGAGGGTTGCTGGATTGAGGATCCCAGCAAGCGCTATCCCAGAAGTGAATAGTCAATGATATGCCTTATCCTTCTCCTTCATGACTGCGATGCCTGAGCATTTTACTGCTCCCAAATTGGAATTCTCACGGCCGGGACAAGTACAAGTCATTTGTCAATCCCCACCAGTCTCAAGGAGCCATCGTTAGATACAGACAGCCCTGGCCTAATGGTTAAGGATATGAGTTTTAGATTAAGAGGGTTGCAGGTTTGTATCCCAACTTTCCTACTATGGCTGAGGTGCCCTTGCCTCAAGCCCTTGCCCTTGAGCAAGGCACCTAACCCCATACAGCTCCAGGGCTCTAACCAATACCCTGCTGTAAATAACTGTAAGTTGCTTTGCATAAAAGCATCAGCTATGTAGTTTAAGTGTAATGTAATGAACATGTAACTGTAGGAATGGACTGAAGGCAGTAAAAACGTTAAAAAGCCAGAGATGGCAAAAGCGCCGAAAGATTCGACCTGTAACAATTGATCAAGGAGAGCGACAATCCGAAGAAAAGTGTAGAAATTCCGTTCAAATTCCGTTCAACTTTTGCAGCTTTCGTCTCTTTTGCTGCTTGCTCTTCCATTCAATGTTGACTACTTCTGCCACTTTTGGTCTGTTCCTACAGTATAAGCCTCCCAAGAAAGTGCAAATCTTAGTCTCGAGTCTAAGTACGTGCATCACTCACCTCCAGTCTTGATGTCCTCATATTTGATTTTGTGTGCGTGCGCGTTAAGCAGAAACGCAATGTCACTGTGTGAGGTGGAGTGTTGTGTTATTGATGTAGGCCTACATATTTACATACCAGCAAGCACATTAGGTTGACTTGCTGAAGAGTTGACTACATGGTGATAGCAACGGACATGGCAAAAGACTCTGGAACATTCTTTATTACCAACAGACATGTGCCCCTCACACGCGCACACACTCACACACACACACACACAGTCATGGGCAAGCGGTTGCTCTCCCCCGTCCTCCTCCATGACTGAGGTACCCTGAGCATGGTACCGTCCCGCCACACTGCTCCCGTCTGGGAACCATTGGGGGCTTCCCCCTTGCACGGGCGAGGCATAAATGCAATTCCGTTGCATGCAGTGTGCACTTGTCTGCTGTGCAGTGCTGTGTCACAATGACAATGGGAATTGGAGTTTCTCAGTTGGGCTTTCACACACACACACACACACACACACACACACACACACACACACACACACACACACACACACACACACACACACACACACACACACACACACACACACACACACACACACACACACACACACACACATAAATGAAGCACGCACTGTACTGCACACGCCTGCACAATGCATCTGATCCTTATCTTTCCTGGACGCATGCAAGTCCCTTCCTGTTATCTTATTTAGACAAGCACCTTCTCCCGTGTGTGTGTGTGTGTGTGTGTGTGTGTGTGTGTGTGTGTGTGTGTGTGTGTGTGTGTGTGTGTGTGTGTGTGTGTGTGAGGTAAAGAATAGCACAAGTTGTTGCCTAATTGGGATGCATCCGGTATTTGATCATGGACATCCCCCAACACACGCACACACACACACGCACACGCACGCGCACACGCACACGCACAGTCACTCTTGCACCCATGCACATATACGCGCACATGTAGACACGAACACACACACGTATGGATGGATGTCCACAAGAACATGCAGGACAGTCCACATGCACGCACACGCACACACGCCTTCTATTTGTGAGTGTGGCCTTTTTATGGCGCCTGTCTACAACAAAGAGAGGGACATGCCGTACACACACTGCCACAAAAGCCCCCTCCACCACACCCACTTACACACACTTTTACATGACGTGTGTACAAGTTATGGAACTGGTGTGTACTGTGTGTGTGTGTGTGTGTGTGTGTGTGTGTGTGCGTGCGTGGAGACTGGCTTGTGTGTCTGTGTGTCTGTGTGTGTGTGTGTTGCATGGAGACTGGCTTGTGTGTGTGTGCGGGTGCGTGCATGTGTGTGTGTCTGTTGCATGGACGCTGCAGCAGAGGCTCTGAAAGACGGTATTGTCAGCTCACTCCCACTCATCTATTACACACACTTTGTGAGAGAGATACAGAGACAGAGACAGAGAAGACAGAGGGAAATAGAGAATAGTGAAATGCCTGATGTGCTGTAATTTCTCGGAAGGCAACGAGGCTTGCATCAGATTTGAATCAAGGGTTATGCCCAGGAATTCAATCACGTTGAGAGGGACAACAGTTTTTTTCCTGTGACAGCAGAACACCCAAGCTCTCGAAGGTATGCTTTAGCGCCTTGATGCAACGGTCGGACTTGGCTGCAGGAAAATCAACAAGTAAAGAATCATCCAGCAGATGGACCACAAATGGCAGTTTATCGTTATTAAGCAGTATCCAACACGATGCTTCTGATAGATTATCAAAGATTTTTGGACTACTCCTTCAGCCAAAAGTTTCAGCCTCACTGAAAAGTTATTTTTTCCCTTCCATTGAATACCAATTGTAGACATTCCATTGGCTGATAACGACTCGCGACATGGCTCATCACATATTCTTAGCCGAAGTTCAACTTTTCTTTTGATTCCTTTGATGCAACTTCTACAGCCAAAAGTTAGCCTCACTGAAAAGTTTATTTTCCCCTTCCACTGAATACCAAACAAATGCCACTGGGACGGATGTATGTTGTTGATATGTTGAGTCTATGGGAAGACAGCTGCTTTAGGCACAGCCTTATCTCGTTGAAAGGCGGGGCTGCAATTTAATTCCTGGTCCTCCAATCGTGTAACTCTGTTGTCTGTATGGCTCTGAAATAAACTTAATGGCATCATCAACAGTACTGTAAAACAGATAAAATGGGGCTGCCGGAATAAGGCTATTGATGCTTTGATCTGAACCATCGTGAGGCGCGGATAAATCGTTAATTAAGCTTTTTTTTTCCTAGAATATTTCCGGGTGGCTATGCCGATGGGATTTGTCTTATAGGCTATAATGGGAATGGTCAATTATCGAAGGGCCTAATCATGAAACCTTTGCTTAGGCTACTTCTTTCTCGATCAAGGCATCAACTACAGTCGGTTTGTTAAAGGTAGACAACAGGTTTTTGCAAAGAAACCATGGACAAGTCCAGTTATTAAATAATTGACGAAGCAGCGATTGGGGTATTTTCTCAACGCTCTTCCCAGCCTCGGAACGTTGACCAGGGTGGGCGGCTTTATTTCCGCTCCTTTTACACGAAGCGTGCACGTCTTGGACAAACTGATTTGGTGTGGCTGTCCCCGCAGTAACTATAAACCTGGAGATGACAGCAATTATGAAACTTGCGAACATTCTCATTGAAATTGTACACAACGGGGTGGTCACACTGCTTGTGCCAGGTCTCGACTGGGGCTGCGCAGAGGTGGGTGGAGTGTGAACGCGAGCCGCAAAGCGAACAGGCCATTGTTTGATGACCAGTCCAGCCGCTGATTCAAGTGCTGGATAAACATCGCTGCTGTAGCCGAAAATGACTTGTGGTAATCATAAAACAATAGTCATCCATAGGACAAGGCCAGATCGGAAATGATAGCTAGGTACGTGTCCAGTTCAGCTCTACGCGAGGGGTGAACCTCGCAGATCACGTCTCGATACACACTGAAAGCCACATTGAACGTGGCCAGGGTTAAGGATTTCGACAGCCTTGGATCGTCGTCCTTAAGAATCACTGATACATTACCACAATCAACAGTGCGTCTATCTCAAAACTCAGAGCACAGCAGAATTTTAACAAAGTTCACGTCGTTATCTGCTAGCATTTAGCTCCATGATAGTTGTGCGAGATGGCAGCAGAGGGGGTGAAGAAGGGAGTACCCAAGACCACAGGACTGGATATTGGGATATTGGAGAGAGTACATCGTTGTCGGGAGAGGCGGTCGAGGCTGTCCCATCCTGATTCCAATTTTTTTTTAATGTTCCTTGACTCTAATTTCTTTTTTTTTCTTTCTTTCTTTCTTTCTTATTTCCTTTCTTTTTGCATTTGTTTTTTGTAAAGCACATTGAGTTGCAGCTGTGTATGAAATGTGCTATACAAATAAATGTGCCTTGCCTTGCCTTTGGTGGCCACGACTGGCGATGAGTGCTTTCGCTTTTGGGTGCTTTTTTGGCCGGGAGCTGCTGGCTGTACGGGTGGATTGGTAGGGCCACGGCTGCAGCCTCGGCCTTGACGTGGCGTGCTGCGGACAGCCCGCCGGTGTCGCGTCCTGGCCCAAATGGACTTGAGAAGTGTACTTGATGGCGTTCGTCTCGGCTGAATCCTCCGAGTCCTCCAGCTGACTCTTTGACTCCACCGGCGGACAGATATCCATGCTGGTCGACAGGGTAAGAAGCAGCAATAACAGAACTAGCATCGGCGCATATGCGACAAGGTCGGAGCTACGTCTTGCAAAGCAGGCAGCAAAAGAGCAGTGACAGAAAAACAAAATCCGGTAGTTTAAATGAGGCGCCCCAAAAGCCAGCATCCAATTGCGAGCAGCAGCTAATTTACCAAGGCGCAGTTAATTTGTGAATATCTGTATGGGTTGGGTCGGTGACAGCCAATAGGTAAAGGGGGCGTTAACTACGTGGTCTGCCAGAACTATCGTAGTTTGCTCTATATAGTGGAATTCATTACCTTAAGGTTTGGTGTTTTGCTGTCACACTACCCAAACCACTACACATTACCACACATCACACAGCCACCAAACACAAACATTTACCTCACTTCACACAACGTATCAATTTATCATCGCCAAATCTATGTTCATCTGTAAAGGACTGTGCACCTTGTAGGGAAGCTCAAATCTCAGTATACTTTGTATAATGACAATAAAGGCTTTCTATTCTATTCTATTCTATTCTATTCTATTCTATTCTATTCTATTCTATTCTAAATTGGTTATTATGTGATCATGCCAGTTTGAGTGTATGTTCGTTTGTTGGTACGTTTGCGGAGCTTGAGTGTTTCTGTGCACCAGAGGACGGAGGTGCACATGCTTTCTGAGCACATTTCTCGTTTCTATATATTAATGGTGTGTGGGCCAACTGTAGTACACATTTGATATTATCTTGCCGGTCGAATAAAATGGCTCTGAGGGCCAAATTTGGGCCCCAGGCCTGAGTTTGACGACCCTGCTGTAGAATGTTAATGGAAATTGACTCTGTAAGTGTTGAATTAACACTAGTTTTTAACTGTCTCAGAATGCAGTGTGCACTGCAATGGGGTGTTTTCCGACTTAGTGAAGTGTCCACCCCTGAACCACAGAGCCAGCCCGGCCCGACCCAGCCCAGCTTCTTAGTCCATTTGTTCCGGCCGTGAGAGAACCCTCCGATGACGCACTGCTGCCGTTCCCATCACCTGTTGTCTGTTTACCACAGAACGCAGCGGTTGCTAAGACGGAACGCTTCTTTCGTTGCAAAGACAGACTACAGAGCGTTGGAGAGTAGCCTACTGCACCTAAAAAAATGATATAAGTGATAGGTTATGATAACAAACTTCTATAGTTTGTTAATTCTGCTATAAAACTGTAAAAAAATCTGCATGGTTTGACGTGTTTCAAACAGCACAAAGCTTCAATTCAAAGCTTTACACAACTTACAATAAAGATTTAAATTAACTTGGAATTCTGAGACATCTGGTATTTTTTACAGTGTGGTTTAAATTAATTACTGTCACAGAATAAATTAGATGCCTATGAAAAAGATATAAAGTATGAAAAACGTTTATGTCTATTTAAGCTTTTATGTATTTTTTATTATAGGCCTATAAATGATAAATTACATTGGAAATAGGCCACTTGTATGAGAGCATGCATGTACAATGTTTATATGTTGCAGTAGGCCTTCATCGTAAGTCTGCCTAATGTGTACGTCTGTCTTAAGTAACTGCTGTTACTGAAAAACACCACAAGCCTATCAAGAACCATACTGTATTTCATCCAACCTACGCAGTCAGCTGATCATAAGACACGTCCACAGGTCTGAGGTTACTCAGATAAGTTACCTGTGTTGGAAGGAAACTGTCTCTTTGTTCACTTTTCACACCTATGCCATGTTGTAAGTTTTACATCTTTTCCCCTATGTGTGATGAAGTAAAACAAAACCAATCACTCATCAACAAGAAATATTGGAGAGTAATCAGCTGTCAGCTGTGCCCACATTTCCCCTGTGCTCAGATCAGCAGTATTTTGATTGGCTGAAGGGGCGTTGCCGTGGAAGTATTGAATGTGACACGGATGCCCCATTGGTCACGGCCGATGTATCTCATGCAACTGTTGACGCATTGCTAGGGGCAACCAGGCCGTCATGGCCCGCTGTTCTCTGACCTCTGATCCTTCGCCATGGCACCAGCACTGTGGCAACAATGATAAATATTATGGGATACGAATGCCAACTGCTGGGCTATCAGGGCCTGCATAGGTAGCCAATGTATGCCCACAGCACACTTTGGTCTTGTTACGTACAGTGTATGAGCATTAAATCTGACTCCTGATGTGCTGAATTAGCACTGCAAAATGTGCTCTGTGTGGTGTGTGTGTGTGTGTGTGTGTGTGTGTGTGTGTGTGTGTGTGTGTGTGTGTGTGTGTGTGTGAGAGAGAGAGAGAGAGAGAAAGAGAGAGAGAGAGAGAGAGAGAGAGAGAGAGAGAGAGAGAGAGAGAGAGAGAGTGAGAGAGGAGAGAGAAGCATGCCATACAAGTTTTCATCATTTTTTCATCATTTTTTTTTATTATCATAAATTAAAACAGTGTATTTATTTGCTTGTATGTTTGCTGTATGTTTATGCCTGTCAGTGGCATGTATTGCGTTTATGCTGCATCATAATGCATGCTCCCTAACTTTACTGAGTCAGTGCAGCAGGAGGAAGTGACAGTTGCCTGTATTCACATGTCTTGCAAGGCCATCTTGTGGACACTCACTGAAACAACATACAGTTGCCATTGCAATCTACAGTACAACATTCACTTCAATGCACCAACCAAACCAAATAAATATTTCCATATGCATATCATTCCATAGGCAATAACCAAATAAAAAACAACACATAAGCTTAGGCTATACAGCCTATACATTTTCCTTAAAGGGACACTGTGTGAGATTTTTAGTTGTTTATTTCCGGAATTCACGCTGCCCATTCACTAATGTTACCTTTTTTCATGAATACTTACCACCAGCATCAAATTCTAAATATTCATTATGACTGGAAAAATTGCACTTTTCATAAATGAAAAGGGGGATCTTCTCCATGGTCCACCATTTTGAATTTCCAAAAGTAGCCATTTTTAGCTGCAAAAATGACTACTTGGACCATACTAGAAAATATTCGTTTATTACTTAGTAAACTTTCATGTTGAGATCAAATTTGGCAATAGGCAGCCAAGTTTCAATGAGCAGCATAGTTGCAGTACCTTTTTTGACTATTTCCTGCACAGTGTCCCTTTAAATCAAGCAAAGTGAAAACTGTCAAGACCTAAGCAGGCAGAAATGTGCTTCGACAAGATGAATGCTTTTTTCCACTGCAACCAAATTCTTTTTTTTTAAAAAGCATTCACAGCCGTGGTGTTGAATGGAGTGTGTGGATAGGGGTTCTTATTTCCACAATCGAGTACATAATACATCAAGATTATCTTTAGATCAGGGATGTCAAACTCAGGCCCGGGTGCCAAATTTGGCCCGTGGAGCCATTTTAGAGACATGGCACAACACCTATTCATTAAAGGGGATGAGGTTATGAAGCAAATTGGAGCCAATTTGGATTGGAGCCAATTTTGGTCCCCTAGGGGAAATTCTTTCTCTGCATTTATCCCATTTGGACTAGTGAATCACATTGAAGTACACACACTAGTCTGTAGCAGTGGGCTGCCTGCTGAGCGGCGCCCGGGGAGCAGTGTGGGGGTTAGGTGCCTTGCTCAAGGGCACTTCAGCCGTGGTCCGGTCGGGCATTGAACCAGGAACCCTTGGGTTGCCAACCCAGTGCTCTAACCACTGAGCCACGACTGAGGTTGAAATAGTCAATGACATTAAATATCTGGTACACTACATACATTGATAGTCGTCTCAATTTTTAGGGTGAATTGTGATTTTGTTTAAAAAAGTGCTCCCAACACCTCTATGTACTGTGCAAGCTTAACACCTTTGGAGTAAACTGTACTATCATTGAAACTGTATGAGTCTAGTGGAAAGTCTCTTAACATTCAACATGATTATATGGTATGGCATTTGAAATACCCAGGGGAGAAGCAAACTGAACAGAGTAATAAAGATGGCCACAAAAAAAAGCCTGT
>NC_085873.1:24080201-24087701 GCF_034702125.1 Engraulis encrasicolus
GGTGTGAACAAGGCTTTAATATTTACCCCTCTTACCTTAATGGCCTCGTGCAGGACTTTGCTGTGTGTGGGCGATGGAATAGACAGGTTCCAGTCCCGTATCTTCCTGCATCGGCAAATCACATGCACACGCAGAACACATCATTAGTTGTGAATGTGCAAGTGTGTATGTGCGAGAGTGCTTGCGTGCGTACATGCATGTGTGTGTGTGCGAGTTACCGTCATGCTCCATGAGTGTTTCTGTGTATGCGTATTAGGCATGGTACGGTTTGCGTCGCAAACCGAAACCGTATGGTTTGTATGTCACGGAACGAGGTAGTGGGCAACCGCACGGTGCCCACGGTTTTAAAAAAGAGAGTGAGAGAGAGAGTGACCACCGGCAGCGTCTCCCTGTCCCTGTCGTGCCAAAAAGTGAGTCCCTGCCAGAACACGAGTGCCCTCATTGAAACCAATGGAAACCAATGACCAATTTTTCAGATATTTTTTAACCATTTTTGCAGATAAATCCGACACAATTTAAGATGGAAAGCCTATCAATAAAGCATCTACATTCCTTCTGGAATTATTACAAAGAACTGGTTACAATTTCAGTATTATTTCCATAGGCTAAAAGAATCGAAGAATTGTCATAACAAATGTTACAATTTCATTCAAATAGCTCATTTTAAGTGGAGGACGAGTAATGTTTCAGAAGCATATTTTTAGTTCATAAATTATGTAGGCCTAATTCATTCGCAAAAATTAGCATAATTTTCTCTCAAAAAATGTCATTGGTTTCAATGAGGGCACTCGTGTTCTGGCAGGCACTCGCTTTTCGGCACGACATCCCCTCTCTCTCTCCACGTTAGCGCAAGTGCCTTTATGCTGACCAATTTAAATTAAATGAACATGAATTTACAAAAAACGACAGAATAGCAGAACAAAGTAGACTATGACTTACGTTACAGTAGACTAGTGTAGGCTATATCCACGTGCCATTGAATGGGGATTCCGGACGGCAAAATGCGAGATAATGGAACATATCCATCAGATTCACTGCGCTGTCCTTAACTGCAATCAACTGTAGGCCTAATTATATGTAGCCAGTAAACCCTGATGGAATGAAGGGGACTTTGTGCTGTTGCCTAGTTAACATTGATGTTTAACACTAGCCTATAACCAAAATAAAATTTGACTGTTTTAAAAGGCTCAGCTTCACAGGAGTTCTTTTTCTAACTTCGCTCGGTGTTTCACTATGGGATACGCTTGGGCGTGACCATCTATGGAAGCTCCAATGACATTACGTCTGTCAAAGACAGACAGTCGACGCAGTCGGGCTCCGCCCGCTTGGGGTGTCTACCCCCGTCGACACGCTGAGTCCAGCATTCTCGCTTTCTTCCCGTGAAGATCTACTACAAGCTCCTCGCACCTGCCAAGGCTGTGCTCGCTTAACCGTTCACAGACGGACCGTCCAGGACCCCGTCGCCGAACGCGACCGCGGCCGGTAAGTGCTATATTGTTTGCCTTCGTCAAGAAGTGCATTGAAGGTTTGCAGTTAAGTCAGCTTACTTTCCAACTCTAGTGAAGTGTCCGCGTCGTGGCGAACTTCAAGTTTAGCATGGCGGGCTACCTAACCCACCTAGCTACCTAACTTCAGCTTAGCCTGATTTATCTACCTCTACCTCCACCGAGCACTCGGGTGCCGTGATAACTTATTAATGGTAAGCTACACCGTACAACAGGGTGCGAGAACGCCTTACTCGCTACTCGGTTTGACTATTTTCATCTGTTTTCTGTTTGTAACCCACCGCATGTAAACCCACTCGGCGGGAAACAAGTTGCTAGCTTCGATCTGTAGCTACAAGTTTAGCATGGCGGGCTACTTAACCCACCTAGCTACCTAACTTCAGCTTAGCCTGATTTAGCTACCTCTACCTCCACCCAGCACTCGGGTGCCGGTGATAACTTATTAATGGTAAGCTACACCTTACAACAGGGAGCGAGAACGCCTCACTCGCTACTCTGTTTGACTATTTTCATCTGTTTTCTGTTTGTAACCCACCGCATGTAAACCCACTCGGCGGGAAACAAGTTGCTAGCTTCGATCTGTAGCTACCCCGCACGTGCGGCTAATCTGCTAACACTGGTGTTAACTGAAGTAATCACTTGTTATGACGAGTTCTTCGAGTAACACTACTCTCCTCTCTCTTTTATTTCTGAAAGATGCTTCAGGCATTTCCCCCGCCATAGGGAAGAGTGAAAACAAAGAGTGAAGAGCCCGTTGCCTCCCGTGCCGGCGTCACGCAGCCCACCATGGCGGGCGGAGAATCCCAGGTCTGCATGGAACCCTACCATGCACATGCAACGGTTGCAGGCCGCCATACCTGCACCACTGCGTGGACAATACCAGAGGGAATTCGGGAGCGGAGGCTGAATGTGGTGATCGTCACTAACAGCCCCCATGCACAAGTCAGACTCTGTGGATACCATGCCACCCGAGGACGACCCCAGCTTAGGCTACCCCCTCTCACAGGGAGCAGGAGGATACCCAAGCATAAAGCACAATATCAGGGACATCACGTCGCTGCCCCCTCGACCCCAACAGGGTGGGCGACCTATCCTGCAGTAATCAAGGCCCCCCAGTGACCATGCTGACTCGGCGGCCCTCTGCTCAGGATGCAGGAGACAAGGAAACACTGCCCCCCCCTCCCTCCCTCCTCAAGTCCAACCTGGCCACTCCTCCCAGCAGTCCTGGCCTGTCATTGGAAGTCTCACAAGCATTCCACATGTGCCCAAACCGACGGGCGGTGTTGACTACGTCCAAAATCGCTCTCCCCTGCAAGAGAGACTGATAGGTGGGCGAGCCGGTCCGATTGCTCTCTGATGCTGTCACCAGGTCCAGACGGACACGGCAAAACAGACACTCAGGCATCATCTACACGCTGCACCAAGGGCCCGGCGCTGTGCTGGTGAAGATGAGGGAGACAAGGTCTCGGCAGGCAGAAGGATGATGCTCTCTGGGCGAGCCTGACACACAAGCCGCCCCCAGGCCCCAGCCTCCCAGACAGGTCAACACTGCCAAGGTAGTCATCCTATGGAGAGAGGCCAGAGCCTGCATCCTAAGGGCTAGAACGGTCAGAAGCTCAAGGTGCTTCAACCCAGAACAGAGGCCCAAACTGTCCAAACGGCCTACAGGACCCAGTGGCGGACCTGACAGCCCAGGCTCACTTGTTCCCACGTCCTCGCCCACAGCGGAGAGGAAGATGGAGAAAAGGTTATGTCTTACAGGTGTTCAAAATCTGAAACTGCAGACAAAGTGTCACCAAGCACAAATCACACCCAATCTCAGTGTCCAGTAAATATACATTATTCGCACCTAGGCCGTGGGCCAAAGGCGAATCTGTTGATACAAAATAAACGCCAATGCTACACAGAGGGTAATTTCACCGAACTGTTCAGTATACCAAGGTGTTCAGTATACAAAGATCTTTATCTTCCTAGCAAGGGCCAGGAACGATTTGGTCAACACATAAGATGCACATAATGCATGAGAGCGGTCTCATCTCACTAAGGTGTTAAGTAGACTAAGGTCATTCGCACCAAGGCAGGGCCAAGGGCGAATTTTATTAACACAATATACACACATTGTGTCTCACCAGACTAAAGTGTTAAGTAAACAAAGGTCATTCGCATCTAGGTAGGGGCCTAGTGTGAATTGTCTTAACACAACAATGTTAACATGTTATAAACATGCACACTTTGCATCTCACCAGACTAAAGTGTTCAGTAAACAAGGGTCATTCGCATCTGGGCAAGAGCCAAGGGCGAAATTGTTACTACATAACTTACACAAGTAATGCAAAGCAGTAGCCTCTGTCTCACCAGACTAAACTGCTCAGTAAACAATTATCATTTGCATCCAGGCAGGGGCCAAGGGTGAAATTGTTAACATTATGCACACAGGGGATACTATCACAGTAGTCTCAGCAGTGTTAAGTGAACAAATATCCCTCGCACCCAGGCGAGGGGCAGATTTGGTAACACAAGAGTGGCTCCCCTTGCAGCCTAGGGGTAGCCTCAACAGACCAGTGTGCTTTAAAATAAATAAAGAATGCCATCCCCATCCAGGCCTTGGGCCAAGGACGGAGTTGTTATTGAGAAGTCACACACGAGGTGTACAAGTACAATGTACTGACACCAGAAATCTCTCTCAAAAATAAATACGGTACATAAATAAAATTAAAAAAAAGGGGTGCACCACTGTCATAACACCACCAGGGCGCACCATTTCCCCTTTATTGGCAGCGGAGACATAGCAGAGATCTCTCCGGTGACGCTACTAGTGTGCGTCACGTCACGGCTGCGTGGCGTGGGTAACGTGACTAACGTCATATAAGAGCGACGGGTCATGCTCATCCATGACGTACAGTACACAAACGCAACACTACTTTATTCCACTGTAAGTGGATAAAGAACTTCTGTTGATCACAAAACCACCTAGGTTCAGTGGAACACTAATTTAAGGTCAGTAGACTGAGTTCTCGAGTTACGAACGAAGAGATCCCTTCTTTTCTACTCTAAGGAGCCGTCAATGGGCTCTGTTCAACATACTGCGCGATCTCAGCTGGAAAGCGCATTTTACAGACCGTCTTATAAAGAGGTATGCCACAATCGCATACATCTGACAACAAGGTGCTTTGTCAATCATATCATCGTCTCGATTTTGGGGTTGTCACAAGAGTTACAGCAGATGGTCTTATCACAAGGCTGTAGCCTGTCTGAAATCAGAATGTGTATTATGAGTTTCGCCGCCACGGCAAAACATACAGCATCTCGCTGCCTCAACCGGCGATTGAGGACTGCTTCAGCCCCTCTGACAGGCTTGGGATCAGAATACTGTAATTAAGACAATTTCCCCTATTGCTCCCTCTCGAAGGAGTCAGCATTAGATTCCAGGACGGCGCTAAAGCATCGAGTGAATTTGGGTTCAACAAGTCACCGTTAGTAGTAGTCAGACAAGGTCTAGACTACAGTTGGTGTAACGGCATCCGCTATTACGGTAGCGAGAGGTGTCTCTCTATGATGAAGGGCTTTTACAGTAAAGCTTACAGTAAAGCTTACTGGCCACGTTGTTCATGCAGTGGTTTCACCATCGCACGTCCAGGGCGACCATATACATTAAGTGTTCTGGGCCCTGAAACATTTCCAAAACGATGTAGGTGGTTGAGGAAACTATTGCTGGGTCACAGTTTCTGTTAAGTCTGCAGAACAGGGCCAAGGGGAACATCCTCTCTACTCTCAAACATCGGCTTGTGTGGGGCAGGGGTTGGTGCAGGTTTTTGCTATCTCTACACCTTGTAAGGAAACACACAGTGCCCTCTATTCCTCCTTGGCATAAAAGATGCACTAGATTGCTATGGGCAAAACACCCTGCTCTATGCATTCACACCAATAAGCATAATAACCCCCACACTGGTCAGAGTCAGGCAACAGAGCCTGCTACTGATTTTGTTGGCCCAATTATGTCACCCTATGGGGTCACGATTGTGTAAGGTTGTTCGGAGGGCCCTCAGGGGCCCCACCTCTACTGAGAGATCCTCTCAGACAAGAAGCGATATTTATAATTCACACCTAGACAGGCTGGTCCGGTAGGCTCATTCTGTGAGAGGTAGAATTCAGACGCAGTCGCCCTCTCCCAGCAGTCACAGAGACTGTACTAGGGGCGACAGCAGCATACACACTTCATACTTGGTCATAAATGGCGTGTGTTCAAGGTATGGGGCACACGGAGACACTTCTCCCTAACGCCCTGTTGTTCAGCTTCTTAGCTTCCTACGGGATCTTATACACAGGGTTAAAGTCTTCCCAATAGGAAAGTTTACCTTGCTGCATTTTCAGCCAGCCACTTAAGTTTTGAGTACAAGCCAGCAGGGTAGTACTCCTTGGAGACTTAGTTCTGGTTAAGTTGAGCTACACGCTCACCCAGGGGCGTAGCACCAAATTTGGGGCCCTAGGAACAACTTCTTTCATGGGCCCCCCTACTCACAACCCCCCAAACAACCCCCCACACACCCCCCCCCCCCCCCACCCCCCCCCCCCCCCCCCGCGACCGCGCGACTGATATTGTCATCCTCCTTGCCTTCCTCAGAAAACCCCTCTAGGCCTATGCTTTCCTCCCCTTCACTTGAATCATCCTCATTTTCAATCATATGATAGCCTATCACAGAACAGACATAATGTCCTTATTTTTCACATCACCAGTTGTGAAAAGTCTGCTATCATATTCATAGAGATGACTTTTAATCACTTCATCACTATGGTGTGAGGGGGAGGAGAGAGACTGGTAAATCTCTCTTCACAATGCATTTAGCCTAATATTTCGTGCAATAAGGAGACATGAGACATTGATATAGAACTGGACTTTCTTCAATATGCATCCCTGAACAGAAACACACGCGCTCGCGCACACATTCATTCACTTGCACTGGCCCGCTGCACGCACCCGCACGTCATTTGTCCGTTAGTTGTTTTTTGGGAGAGCAAGGAATAGAGAATCAGCTGTGATTTACTGGCAGAAGCTTACTATGGAATGTCGCTTAAAATAGGCTGGAACAAAAGTATCGCTGTTTGGATTTGATGCCGTTATTCTCAACCTTCTAAAGTCAGGGCACCCCGAACCTAGTCAAATAGAAATCATTATTTATTAGGCTACTGCATAGGCTATATTTTCAGATTTAAATTGGCCAGTAACTATTTCACAGTAGCCTACCTTAAATAGGGTAATTGTCATGAGCACTCAATGCAGATAGGCTACCTGCTCAGCACGGAGTTAGGTAGGCTACTCTGCCTATCTTTTGTCTTGCGATTTGCGCAGATTAGAATGGCGTCAGCAGCATTCAAAACGCAGACTGGTGCCCCGTCAAAATCTCGTCATTAATTTACCACACTTCAGCTACAACGGACGTTGTCAGATGGCCAGGGAAAGTAACCAGAGATTTCCTATTGAGAGTGTTGAGACCGCAAAATGAAAGCAGAATGACGGTTCAGGACTGACAGCTCGCACCGCCACCTTGACATTGGCAACTGATGAACGTGACGTTGATTAATATCGTTAACTTACGAGGACATAATCAATCTGCAAATTTGATGCACCCGATTGAGAAACTGCTTTTCCTCAACATTAGGATATTAGGCTAGCTAAAATAGGTTCACCTTCTCTCAAGTTCGCACAATTTGCATCTGCTGTGACAGGGGGCATCTTCACGTTTGTGACATTTTCTTGATTCATTTTACAAATTAGCTTTGCTATTTGGATATTTGAACCAACATCGACCCTATGTTGGTCTTGTGACTTGTTATGAATATATCAAAGACAAATATGGGTTCAATAGACTATCACAATTATAGCCAAAAAATGATATATATATTTTTTAATCTGACTCCGGCTATCACAGTAGGCCACACGGAATGGGAATGAGATAACCAGTTAGCCTACTGTAGGCGGTAATTTTGACATTTGGGC
>NC_085873.1:24102701-24107701 GCF_034702125.1 Engraulis encrasicolus
GTAACGCAAATTTAAGAGCAAAGTACCTGGATGGTCGTTCATGAGTATGACCCAAGGAGAGATAGATAGATAGGAGGGCTTACTCACGTCATAACAGCGTAGTACAAAATGATGGCGAGGGGAGTACGGAAATGTTATTCTTCTTCTATGGTCAGTATTGGAAGCATCAGGGAAGCATGCAATGCCACTTCCGCGAGGGTCGGAGTGTGGAACAGGTCATAGGACAGCGTGAATGTTTGTCAGCTGTCCTTAATTACCCCCAGCAATTACTGCTGACCAACAGCTGCACAAATTATCCATCATGGTGTCGCCCCCACTGACCATGCGCAAGGGAGAACGGAGATTAAGCCCATACGACTTTGTTGCTGTCGACCAACGTTGACGGAAGCACGTGAGCGAGAACTTGTTGTCACGATGTGGGTGTTATTAAATGCAGCGCATTTAAAGTCGGCCACAAATATGAACGAGACGATGAGCTCGCACCAGTTTGCTCTACTAACACACCACGTGTGAGGAGTGGGGGGACAGGCAGTGAGGAGGAGCTGAAGTGGGGACCTGCGCAAACTTGTGTAGAGGTGTGAGACAAGACCCATATACACACGTGAGTGAGTTGTTGACCAACCAGTTCATGGGCGCGTGACCTCGGAGGCAGTCCGCCGACAAGCGTTGAAGGGGATAAGCAACTGCAGAGGTTGCAAGATCTGACTGCAACCGCATGCATCCCGCGATAGTTTGACACCATGTGACATGTCACCTCGTCAACGCAACATCGACGAAATTTCGAAGTTTGACAGGAAATCTAACCGTCATGCAGCATTTTCCATCCAGGGTGCATTGCTGTCTAAATGCGCATGCATGCGTTGACACATCTCGAACGCACCTATTGTATCCATCGCACCCACTGACCAATGACCATGTGCAAGGGAGTTAATTTTTCATCCACTCGTGTCCTCAGGCAACGCCCCCGTACTACACTGTGGCCAAGGCATTTCCCCCCCCGAGAGATTGTTCTTCTGTGTCGAGTTTCTTTGGTATGACCTGCTCCACACTCCTGCCCTGGCGGTAGGGCCACTGCGCTTTACCAAGCTGCCAATACTGACAATAGAAGAAAGGAGTTCTCAGGGGCAGTCATGCCGTACTAATGACGTGAGTGAAACATCTTCCCTCTATCGTCTTTGGACTGGACTGAGACCGTAAAAGCCCTGCCATTTTGCTACTTTATATACAGTATGTCACATAAGTGAGTACACCTCTCACTTTTTTGCAGATTTGTAAGTACATCTTTTCATAGGACAACATTAAAGAAATTTCACTTTGACACAATGATGAGTGACCTGTTAACAACATATAATCGCTTAAATGTGTTGTTCACTCACAAAAAAATCTAAATATAGCCATTAATGTTTTACAACATGTAACAAAAGTGAGTACACCCCAGGTTAAAATCCTGTGGTGTCTGAGAAGGGGCCGTTTTGGCCGAAACGTCTCGAAATGAAAAAGGATTAAAGGGAGGTCATCGGTGTGTGTTTCAACCTTTCCTTACATTGAACTTTTACATTTTGAGTCTGCACCTGGCTAAAATAGATTGGTGTGAGATTTGAATGAAATCCTAAGGAGAGTGTCATGATCTGCTTCAGTAGTCACAGTGCATGTTGACATGCATGTTTCTTTTAGCTGTAATTCATATTTCCAATGTTGACGGCATTCATGAACCTCCAAACCATGTCAGTCCCACTACCATGCTTGACTAGCTAAATGATACACTTTTTTTTTAAAACTCATTTGTTTACCACCACACATGCTTGACACCATCTAAAGCCAATTTGTTTATCTTGGTCTCAAGAGAGATGAACAGACCAAGGATATGGATCGCTGGAACCATGTTGTGTGGTCTGATGAGACGAAGATAAACAAATTTGCTTTAGATGGTGTGCTGTACAGTGCCAATTCTTTCATGTTTCATTTGATGCAACTACTTTTGGACCAGTTAATTAGTCATGCAAGGTTGTTTTAATAGGGAACATGTGGAACAATTTGGTCAATTCTGACTTAAAGCACCCAATGCTCCCCAAGGCCAAGTTGAGCCAAACTAATGCTTACGAGTTGTTGCCGCGCATGTTGCTGACTTGGGCCATGTCCGGAGACAGGTCGGTATGAGCTCATCACAGGTGTGAGAAGAACATACTTTATTATTGAAACATGGTGGACTGTTCCTTTAAGGTCCTGTTATGCAGGAAGGGTGATAACAGGGTAGGCCTGCGTAACACAAGCCAATGGCCTCACACACTCGCGTCACTCGCTCATTTCCCTCACACATGTTGCTAAGCTAGTGAAAGTCAATGGATCCGTGTAGCACGGATCCATTGACTTTCACTAGCTTAGCGACATATTTCCCCTTTTAACTTGTCTTACAGCAAGACAACGCTTAACATGAAAAATAAGACACTTTACCACCTTTATAAACCCCAGCCAACGATTTTAACTGTATTAAGCCCCAAAATAGTGGCATACCCCTTTAACAACTGTTGTCAAAAACTGCTAGTTTGAAGATGAGCAGAGTAAGGGACAGTATGGACCAAGCAACACCTGCTAGATGCCTCACTTTGTGTGTGTGTGTGTGTGTGTGTGTGTGTGTGTGTGTGTGTGTGTGTGTGTGTGTGTGTGTGTGTGTGTGTGTGTGTGTGTGTGTGTGTGTGTGTGTGTGTGTGTGTGTGCACATGCGTGTGTAACAGAGTTTGTTGATGCTGTGTGTGTAAGAACGGATGTGAGGTGTGCTTTGATAAAACTGCCCACACACGTTAGCCGTGACAGCTGAAAGCGGTGTGTGTGTGTGTGTGTGTGTGTGTGTGTGTGTGTGTGTGTGTGTGTGTGAGAGAGAGAGAGAGAGAGAGAGAGAGAGAGAGAGAGAGAGAGAGAGAGAGAGAGAGAGAGAGAGAGAGAGAGAGAGAAACCCAAACAAGCAAGCAAACTAGCAAATAAATAATACATTCATTGTCAAATAAAAAAAAGACCCAAACTCATGCCCTGGCCGGCACAAAATACCAACAGCAAACAGTATGCAAATGAGCGCAAGTTTTATTTTTAGACGATCAGAGGCTACATGCCTACGCACTGAGTAGGGGTACTCATCAAACACATTTCAAACAGTAAGCTCAAACCTTCATGACGGGGACTTCCCGCAACAGAGCAAAAGCCAAGAATTTACTGAAAACTGGGAAATATCGACACTCTGTGTCATATGTCAACGCTCTGTACAGTAAATGTACACAAATAGGACTATACACACCCACTCAAGAGGCAAAAACAGACAACTGACTTGTAAATAAAACACCAAAGTACATTATTGTAATGAATCTACTTCAGACCACTCATTCTCATTTTATTATATTCTTTGAAATGTTGACATCAACACAAAGTACGCTGTCAACAAAAAAGCTGCCAAAAAGCTGCCCTTGTTCAACTTTTTAAAAAAAAGTGTTGCCCTATATCAACTCAAGATGACCAGTGTGCTGTCACTCAGCTCAATTGACCAGTCAGCCGATCACCACCATCTCTAATAGACAACAATCAGTTAACAAAACCTAAAGCTGGCACCAAACCAATGACATTTACCAACCTTTACAATTATATTAGTGGGAGTTCTCCTACCCAAAACGGAGTGTCTATAGTCAGGACGGCATTGGATGCGGTGTGTCTTCACGTTGCCTTGGTTTCCTTACGACGCTGCAAGTCTCTCGTGTCTCTCGCCCCCCCGTCACAAAGTTGAGTTTAAGACGCACGTCCGCAAGGCTGAGAGTGAAGTAAGTTCAGTTGATAATATACGGTAAAGGACAGTTCACTCCCTACCTCCCTCCTTCCCTCCCTCCCTCCCTCACTGAGACTCATGCCTTCTGAAGCAACACGCTCGTACACTTGACTTCCCGTTTCATTTGGTGAAACAGTGTGAGTCATCAGAACATGAACAGACATTTAGTGATAACCGGGTGAAGCGATAACCATGTGGAGCCTAGTGGGGAAAATGGATGACCCAATATTGAAAGATAGAAATTAGAAGGTTATCTATGCGTAAGAGAAGCCCTACTCATACATGAAAGTATGCAGTACACATTACTATAGGCTCTCTCCCTGTTTGTGTGTGTGTGTGTGTGTGTGTGTGTGTGCTGGGAAGCTGTTGAGAAGGGGTGGGGTGGGGGGGGGGGTAGTTCAAAGGTAACAAAGGAAAGTGTGTGTGTGTGTGTGTGTGTGTGTGTGTGTGTGTGTGTGTGTGTGTGTGTGTGTGTGTGTGTGTGTGTGTGTGTGCTGGGAAGCTGTTGAGAAGGGGTGGGGTGGGGGGGGGTAGTTCAAAGGTAACAAAGGAAAGTGTGTGTGTGTGTGTGTGTGTGTGTGTGTGTGTGTGTGTTTGGGGTCCTGGTCCTCATTACATTGTATGTATTGGGCTGGGGGCATTAAGATGACTTTGTCCTGGGCCTTGCCAAAGCTGTCAGTGGCACTGTGTGTGTGTTTGTGTGTCACTGATTCTTGAAAGTTTGGCAAAAACATGTTCCAGCAATAAAATGCTAATTCTTTTGAAAATCAACAAAATAAATCCAGCCAATAACCAAGGGGTCTGTTACACACATGTACAGTTGTTTGAAAGAGTTAAGTGAAATTGTATTATTATATAGTAATTATCTATTATTACTTGTCACGGCTATAAACCTGCCCACAACATGTAAAAATGGTTGTCCCAAGGACAGACATCAGCATTTCATCATTTGACTTAACCCTAGACCAGTCTTTTTTGGCATTCCTGTCCCCACTGTCAGTTCTTAAGTCACCACCGTAAGAAGGAGTTTTGGATATTTTAAATGAATGTGCTAACAAAATTTTCCTTAGGAGTTGTTGAATTAACTGATCGGAGAAAAGCCTGATTTCTGAAAAAAATGGGGAAATTGTCCTTTCTGAAAAGCCCTTAGTCCTTAGTCTACGAGGATATACCATTTTTTTTTGTAATTCACTGT
>NC_085873.1:24112701-24130201 GCF_034702125.1 Engraulis encrasicolus
CCCTTGAGCAAGGCACCTAACCCCACATTGCTAGAGGGACTGTAACCAATACCCTGAAAAATAATAGTTGTAAGCCGCTTTGAACAAATGAAAGCGTCAGCTAAGTGAAAATGTAATGTAATGTAACCTTGAGGTAGTGGTAAATCATCTAGTAGAAGAGTCTGGAGTCCTCATTTTCTTAACTAAATGACACATGTGGACTATCTATTAGCAGGTGTACCACTTCCTGTAGGTTAATATAGCCAGGTTTATCACTTAACCATTTTTTTGTTCTACCACAATGGAACCCCCCCCCCCCCCCCCTCATTGATCTATGTGCCTCTCTGTGTACCAGATCATTCCTCATCCACTAGAGGATGCTGTAGAGACTTGGTCAGAGAGGTGCGTCCTTATCCCGATCGACCACTAGAGGGGGTTAGATAAATGCGTGTGTGTGTGCGTGTGTGTGTGCGTGTGTGTGTGTGTGTGTGTGTGTGTGTGTGTGTGTGTGTGTGTGTGTGTGCACGCACGTCCTTCTGTGGATAGTGTGCTGCTGCTGCTACTGCAGCAGTTTGAACTCCTCCCAGGCGGCCTACTTGACCCTTTAATCGCCCATTTCAGCTTTTTATTCTATTTTTACACAGTGGAGCGCAGCAGCAACTATAGGCTCTCACGTGCCGCTGCCCAACACTTTGCCCTCAAATAGCAGACCTACTAAACGATCACCTCTCTTTGCCCTCAAATGACAGCTCTGTGAAAACGATCACCTCATTTGGCCTTCAAATGACAGTCCTAGTAAACGATCAGGCACCCCTCTTTGTCAAAAAAAAAAGATCAGTGATATCACTTTGCCCTCAAATGACAGCTCTGTGAAAACGATCACCTCATTTCGCCTTCAAATGACAGTCCTAATAAACGATCAGGCACCCCTCTTTGTCAAAAAAAAGATCAGAGATATCACTTTGCCTTCACTCTCCATCCCTACGATGATCAATCACATCACTTTGGCCTTGAATGACAGGCCTACAAATTGATCAGAGATCTCACTCTGACCTCGATC
Source organism: Engraulis encrasicolus (assembly GCF_034702125.1). Lineage (NCBI taxonomy): Eukaryota > Metazoa > Chordata > Actinopteri > Clupeiformes > Engraulidae > Engraulis > Engraulis encrasicolus. The sequence continues at coordinate 24,113,741 of NC_085873.1, forward strand.
ACACTCAGACTCACAGCTCTACTAAATGATCACACGTCTGACTTTTGCCTTAAATAGCAACCATAGTAAATGATCAGGCATCTTGCTGGTAAATTTCTTATCATATTTACAACAGGTCTGGGGTTCGTTTCTCAATTCTTGCCGTTGCTAACCGTCTTAAGATGTCTTACCTTTCCCTTGGATTTAGTTGTGAGCGTCGCTGTCGAGAGAGAGTTGAGTCGCTCGTACGAAGAACTTTGCTAACGACGATAGCAAAGGCGCTTTCGAGAAACGGACCCCTGGTTGCTTGATAACTGAATTCCACAGTAGGAGCTGTAACAGTTGGCTGACAGTAGGGCTAAAATTCCACACATACCTGTGACAAAGGACCAGAGGCAGAGAGGGCACACCCCCTGGTTAGTAACTATGACAACATATGCATTGTCACACCCCCCAATTGTCAATTAGCGATCCTGGCAGCCATTATTTGGAGCTAGACCTGTGCAATGTAAATAGATGAATAAATGTCAATAAAGTGGCTTAATGATGTGAAACTCTCCATTGATACACTATACAAGGACAATAGTTGAAATGTGCTGCTACATATCTACCTAACGAATAAGAAGTGATTTAAAAATGTATGTGTGGTTTAACATTAAGTATGTTTAGCCTGCCATTTCAAATCTGGTCCTTGATTAATGTGGTCCTTGGTCTGGTCTAAATACCTCATACTAAGCTATTTGCACTGTAAGTACTAGTAGAGTATATGAATAAGTGTTGTGTAGTGTGTGTGTGTGTGTGTGTGTGTGTGTGTGTGTGTGTGTGTGTGTGTGTGTGTGTGTGTGTGTGTGTGTGTGTGTGCGCGCGCACATGCATGCGTGCGTGCGTGCGTAATGGTGTGTGTGAGTATATGAATAAGTGTTGTGTAGTATGTGTGTGATGATTATGTACGTAAGTGGGAGTGCAGTGTGATTACGTTACCAAAGGACTTTAATCTGGGACGAGTGCTTCCTGGGCCGAGTCAGACGTGTGTGTGTGTGCGCGAGTGTGTGTGTGTGCTTCTGTGAGATGTATAGGTATGATTAGAGGCCTTAAGACAAGAGATTTACCACGGGCAAAAATTTCACACTCTAATTCTCTATCTCTCAAGGTGTGTTTTTTGGGAAGTACAAAGCATCAACCACACGCAGGCACGCACACACAGCAGCGGCATTGAGGAGATGTATTTCTGGGACTAGAGTGCATTGGGTTCACCACTTGATTAGAAGGTTATGCACTACACTCGTACACTGTACATCTGCGCACCGGCCCAGCACAGCTCGGCTTTGCACACCGCCTCAGCAGGCCTCAGCTTTTGCACCCCGGACCTGCGTGGCTTACACTTCAGCTTCCATTGGTTCCTAGAAAGCAACTCAAAAGACTCAATGTGTCTAAACCCGTCCACAACATTTAGCACAATGTTACTGACATAATGATAATGTTTTAACTAGAGACTCACTAGGGGAGTAAATAATAATCGCTTTGTATCGATGCAGTAGGAAATAAATGCCACTCATCTTAAAAAAATGCAATCCTAGTGACTATCCACAGGCATGCACACAAAGTGAAAAGTGTTACAGTGTGCACTTTACCATTTTACTGTAAATATAGCAACATATATATGTATTCATATATGACACTTCGGGCATTGTTTTTCAGTGCCTAGGGTGCTCAGGCTGAAAATGTCAGTTGAGCCAGTGCACTGAAAGTGCCAGGATGATCCCCTAACAATGGCAGACAAATGCAGTGCTTGAATGATGGACACTGCATGCACTATACGTCGGCCATGCTTGTATTTCCATGTCCTTCACCCCAAAGGACAATCGCACATGCAATACATTGGTTGGCATGAAAAGGTTGGTGTCCCATCAACATTACTTACAGAATTAGGAGACTGTTGACCAAACTCTTCTACTGAACTGAATGCCACATTTCCTCCTGTTCCTTTCCTTCTTCCTGTTATTGTCAACATGGCCGCTGTTTAGTGCGTGCAGTGTCCATCATTCAAGCACTGCATTTTTCCGCCATTTTGAGTGGATCATCCTGGCACTTTCAGAGCACTGGCTCAACTGAAATTTTCAGCGTGAGCGCCCTAGGCACTGAAAAACAGTGCCCGAAGTGTGAGTTTGGCCAACAGTCACATAATTCTGTAAGTAATGGTGATGGGATGCCAACCAAAGTATTGTATGTGTGCTAAGGCCGAGCTAATGCCATGCTCAGTCGTCACTTCCAGCGTGGGCACAGTGCATTGTGCTCAAATTTTTCCACGACACTATGCACTAAAGAAGCCGAAATCCTACAATTTTCACCATGTGCACTGACTGTCAGTGCACTGACACAGGTGCGTGATTTGAGACATAGCCAGTGTCTATGGGATAGGAGGGCTTTTGTACCGCCATGTTCGTAGGCCACCAATTCCAAAAACAACATTCGTAGGGTAGTCATATACTTATGCATTCCACTAACAACCAGAGAATCGTATATGAGAGTGAGATAAAGCCTTTCCTGAGTTTCAACACGATTGATTGATTTACATCACATTTGTCCTTCCAAGCTCAAGGTTCCCATTATATTGTACTATTCTTATTACAGACGACAGATCGGGAGCCACTTGGTGACTCTAGGGCGATCGACTGGTCAATCTTGGGGCAGTAGGAAAGAATAGGATGATTATACAGAAATACTTGAAATGCTCTACAGCAGTATGGTATTTGCTTTCAAATGACACCTGTCTTCCGATTGGATCACCACAGCATTCCCCTTGTGTCAAAGGCTTCGTGTGTGTGGTTTTTTTTTTTACGTCTTACGTCTCTGAACGTTTTTTAACGTCTTACGTCTCTTGAGTAGTGGCTGCAAAAACTCTCGTGACAAAGACGAAATCACCTCTAGCCTTGCTGTAGCTGTTTGGTCCCGCAACAGTGGTACCCTTTTTTTGCCCAATGTTAATCAACAGGTTTTGAAAGACTTCGTCACAATGTGAATATTTTTCTCTTCAACTCGACGAATCGCTGGATGTAATGGACACAGCTCAGCTAGCTGTGTTTGTCAGGATGGTGTTTGAGGATTTACCACTCACTCTTCTCCATTTGAAGGGAAGAACGACAGGCGAGGATATCTATGACATTTTAAAAAATTACATCCGAGAAAATTCACAGACTCGTAGCCATCACAACTGATGGTGCCCCAGCGATAGTGCGAGCTGGTTTCATTGCACTGTGCCGTGGAGATCCAGATTTCCCAGATTTAAACAAGTCCGACAGGCGGACAACAGATGCGTCCGTCTATGCCCGTTCTGAACCTTTTTTGCCCAAAAGCCCCCCCTGGCCTCCTCATAACCTGTCAAGGCAATTTATCAATAAGCCTACCATGTATAAGCCTGGATTTTGAAAAAGTACCATAGGATTTGTGAGCCTGGATTTGAAAAAGTACCATAGGATTTCAACAGTGTTGGGCAAGTTACTCAAAAACTGTAATGCATTGCTGATTACATGTTACTGTATTTTCAAAATAATCCCTTACTTAGCAATTTGGGGGCCTAAGGCGAATTTAGCTAGGGGGCCCATCGGCCCATCCATCAGCTCATTTCACATCACGCTTTTTGGACATAAAATCTCATTTCGATTTGTTTTTAGCACGATTTCCCATTAAAAAAAAAAAAAAAAATACAAAAAAACCCCCAAAAAAACAGGCAATCTTGGGTTACAACCCTGGACAGATTTCAATTAATATTTGCAATTTTGCATGCACCATTAAACAAACTCAAATGTGAAAATCTGTAATCCCCTTTTCACTTTAGTATGAGAGCAGAGTGATCCCCCCCTTCACTGAAGTGTTATTTTACGTGTGCATGCTTGCTGTCACCTATTTGAACTGACGTTGATGTTGGATTCATGGAAGACTTTTAAATTCCGCTGTGGGAAGTAGACAGAGTAGGCGACAGGTGCACAATCTTTTCTGACAGAACAGCGGTTTGCAGGCGTTTTCGTTTTCACGTGGGTATTGTCTACGTGGATGTTATAGACACCCTAAGTTCCAAAAACTAATCAAGGGAGACTGCATAAACCGAAAAGCCCGCTCTCTGTCAAACGGTCGCCTTGAACAAACCCTTTGAAAAGACGCGCATACGTAAGATAAACAGAAACACAGCCTTCACTCTCCCTGCGGTCGCTTGCCAGTGAAATCTAATCGAAGTATTGTAGTAACCTACTCCATACTCAATGCGCGAGTTGCTTTCTTGCCTGCATTTCTCACAGCATTGTCAAAAAAATCAGGGGATTGCCGGTGTTCGGGCTGAACATTGTTTTCTTCTAGGGGTGTTGTTTCTTTTGGGTGGTGAGTGACGCTGCGTGTAGCTAGGCCTACTCTGAACATAGCAAACGCTGTCTGCAAACGTCTCGTGCCTTCCTATTTTTTGTGCTCCGCTTGATGTTACTGACCATGAAGAGTTTGTTGAGTGTCGCTTGACAGTTATCCTCCTTATCTGTAGCCTAGACGTCGTTGTGTGGATGTTTAGGAACTCGCCTAGCGCATATGGCACAGGATGGAATATAGGCCTACATACTTCTGTGCTTCTGCGGTTGTGTCAGAATGCAATCAATCAGCTGCGTAGCCGGTTTGCTAACCATTATGATAGACATTTTGGCTTACACGCATGAGCTCCAGGCCAAACCGGAGCTCTGCCACCTTACTGAACTCGGCCACCTTGTGGACACAAGAGGGAATCACAATTCAGAAACGCATCACGGGCGGACGGACGGACGGACGGACGGACGGACGGACACCAAAGCCTCTTATAGAGATGCGTGGGACGCATCTAAAAATGATCACTGTGTGATTCACCAGCAGGCCTTGACTGGGAAAGTTGTGGACTTTTCGAATGTGATGACGTTGGTGGTGAAAGTGGTAAATTCGATTCGGGCTGAAGCCCTTCAACACCGCTTATTCAAGGCGTTACTATTATTATGGAGACCTACTTCTCCATGCTGATGCGCGATGGCTGAGTCGCGGCAAAGTGCTGCAGCAATTTGTTGACCTGCTACCAGAGATCGAGATGTTCCTGTCAACAAGAAATTATCTTTGTGAGGAACTCTCCGACGACGCATGGCTACTGGACCTGGGGTTTCTAACAGACTTAACCGCAAAACTGAACTTGCTGAACAGCGAATTACAGGGGAAAGATAAACAACTGCTCCACATGATGAGCTCAGTGAAGGCATTCAAGGCCAAACTCTGCGTCTGGACCACACAGCTACAGAAAGGGATTCAGACACACATCCCCAACCTGGAGAAAATGTCAAAGTCCATCAAAGGAAATTTAGAATTTCACCCCGAGCAGTGGAGTTTACTCGACGTTTTGGTGAGTTAGATGTCATTGACGATGTCGCTTCATTTCTTTCCAACCCTTTCATGCCTGTTAATGTAGAAGAGATGACAGCCAAATTCCAGCCAGTGTTTGAGCTCCCATGTGGGCTAGATATGGAGATCATTGAATAACAAACTGACTTAGAACTGAAAGCCAGGGACAGTGACTTTTGGGGACAGGTAAGCAAGGAGAAATTCCATGTCATCACTGTATGTGCACTTCAAGTGAAGGGTCTCAAATTTGGGTCTACCTACCTGTGTGAAATGGCATTTTCACAATTGAAAATAATAGCGTCAAAGCACAGGAATCGACTTTCAGACTGACACCTCATAGACTGCCTGAGACTGGCTGTCTGTGCCTATGAGCCCAACTATATGGCACTCATTGAAGGTGTTCAGTCATAGCTGTCGCATTAACCCCCATAGCACGCTTTTCTTACTGACAAACCCAAACATTCCTGTGCGTGCTAACACGCCAACTAGTGGTGTGGATCGGCACTGCCCTCACGATCCGATTCGATCACGATTCGGGAGGTAGTAGATCCGATTCGATTCGATTCTATTAGATCCAATCCGATTCGATTCAATTCTACAATGCATTGCAAAGCATTACATTTCTACTGAACGCAAAGCAAATGTTCAGCCATGATGAGGAAATACAAGTAGTCAGATACTGAGCAACAATTTATTGGCTGTTTTCTGTATCAGTCTGTATCAGTCTTGCAATGTTTTGAAGTGTTTTTATTTAATTTAACATTCATTTGCTCCCGAAATATCCATGGAAGTAATTGAAACTTAAAAAAATTGCCGGATTGATTTTGGAACTTGCCGGATCTGGATCTGGATCGTCCATGCCCCGGATCGATTCGGATCGCCGAATCGATCATTGTTGACACCACTAACGCCAACCCACACACTTGCATGCATACATGGACCTCACAATTCTGCACCACATTTCCATTCAAAATGTGAGAAAAAATTTTGAAAAAAATGTGACTGCTTTGATTTGCACATTTTCTTATTAATAACAATCTTATTCAGATTAAAATAAGATAAATAAAATCAGTCTGGATTTTTATTTCTGTCAACGCTGCAAGAGGTAGATCTTGCTTGCCATCTTGGCAGAGGTTGGGGATCACTGCTCTAGGGTATGCTCCTGCCATTTCCCTGCTGGAAAAAAGAGCTGGGGCCTTCAGTCTTCTCCTAGACCACAGCCTCTCCACCTTAAGACAGAAACGTCACTCACCACCTACACGACCACACCTGCTGCATGGCCCAGCCCATCCTTCTCACTCACCACCCACACCAGGCACACAACGATGTGGACCAGCCCGTCCTCCTCACTTCGGCCGCACCAGAGATCCCTGCTGAAGAGGAAAATACAAAGTGTCAGAGCATTCCAACAGTTGTCTGCACAACATGGGAACTATTCAGTGGTGGGCCTGAAGGATGAAGTCATCCGAATGGAGACTGGTCTCCCTAGTATGGCTTTGTTTAAGATGGTGGCAGGCCTGGTGGAGCGGTTCAGTGGATCCATCAATTATCACAGTGGGTGGAATGTGGAGGGTGTGAGCCTAGAGAACCACATTTTCATGGCCCTGATGAAGGTCCGCCAGAATTACACATACCTCTACATTGCGGAGATATTCCGCTGCAGCACTGCCGCAGTCAACAATGTGGTGACAACAATGGTTCACTTATTGCACAAACTGCTGCACAACACCAGGATGACTTCAGTGCCCAGTCGGCAGAATTTAAAAAAAAAACGTCACCAGAGTCATTTGTGGCCTCAGCTTCCAACTGCGGGATGATTGTAAACAGCACAGACATCCCAATGGAAGAGCCGTCCGAGATGGATAAGGCGAAGAAGACCTATTTCAGCTACAGAAGCATGCACTCATTTCAGGTCCTCATTTCCATGGCCCCAAATGCTGTCATCAACGTCTGCAACCACCTGCTCCCTGGGTCGGTGTTGGACAAGACCATTGTCCTACAGTCTGGAATCCTGGATGTCCTTGCTCCTGGAGACATGGTGTTGGCTGATGAGGGATTCCTGATTTCAGACATCCTGCCCAAGGGTGTAACAGTGAATATCCTGCCATTCCTTAACAAAGGAAAGTTCACAGAGAGTGAAATCCGGGCCACCAGAGAAATCGCCAGCAAACAAGGTTCATGTGGAGAGGGCGATTAAACGGATGAAGGACTTTAACATCCTAAAATTGATACCTCATTACCAGCGGCAGTCGGCCAATGTCCTGGTCCAGTTATGCTGTGCCCTGATGAATTTACAGACTCCACCGATGCAGGAGGTTGCCCACATCCTCACCACTTCATAATTTGTGTTTAATATTCCTATCTTTTCTGTTTAGTACGAAATGTGTAATAACACTATTCTTGTAACAGTTCAAGGATGGCACAACTTCTAGGTCCTTGCAAACGTACAATGTACAACGAACAATGCGTTTCGAAGCACCTTTTTTGTCGCACCTACCTCTTTATGATACGCCAAATGTTCTCTATAGGTGAAAGATTTGTACTGCAGGCTGACCACTTTAGTACCCAGAGCCTTCTCCTACGCATCGAAGAGGGGATGTCTGCGCTTCAGCCTTGTTGGTGCTCACCGTTGAGGACAGCAGTATCAAGACAAGCTGGGCTACTTCACAGTAACTAGACCCAGGGATGACTGGAGCACTCAGCAACTTTTTTAGAGGTTTTTCTTTATTATTTTGGTGCACAAAATGACTGACGTTTCGGCGCACCTGCGCCTTCCTCAGAGTCAACCCATACTGGTGATACCTTCTACGCAGCCATGATGTTGTGATTGCTGCAGAATGTGGCATTATCTTGTTGAAAAATGCATCCATACCATCAGTGATGCACGCTTCTGAACGGAGCGTTGATAAGAGTTTGGGTTTTATTTATCCTCTCTGGTCTTTTCCCGATTTTTCATAAAGAAGTTCAAATCGTGACTCATATGACCACAGAAGAGTCTTCCACCTTGCCACACTCCATTTTAAATGACCCCTGGCCCATTGCAAACGTCTGAGCTTGTGGAGCTTGGTCAGAAATGGCTTCCTCTTGTAGAGTTTCAGGTGGCACGGTGGATCGCGTCCACTGACAGTGCTTCCTGTAAGTATTCCAGAGCCCAATCTGTTATTTCGCTGATAGTGGCATTCATGTTTGAGATGCAGTGACATTTAAGGGCCCGGAGATCACGAGCATCCAGTAGAGTTTTGCGGTCTTGTAGTACACACAGCGATTGTTCCAGATTCTTTGAATCTTTTGATCATGTTATGCACGGTTGATGATGATAACCTCGAAGTCTTCGCCATTTTACGCTGGGTAACACCATTCTAGTGTGGCTCCACTATCTTTCTGCGCAACAATTGTGAAATCGGTGATCCTCTTACCATCTTGGCCTATGAGAGACACTGACACTCCGAGAAGCTCTTTTTATACCCAATCATGTTGTCAATTGACCTAATTAGAGTTAATTGGTGTTCGTTATATGCACAATGTCCCTTTTCCAGTCACTTATTACTATTCGTTCCAACGTTTTTGGAATTTTTTGACTCTCTGAAATTTTCAAATCAACATATTTTTCCTTTAAAATCTTATATTTACTCGGATTACACGTTTGACCTCTATTACCAATAAAATATTGACACTTGCCATCTCCACATCATTGCATTCAGTTTTTATTGACAATTTGTTTAGTGTCCCAACTTTTTTGGAATTCACTTGTAAAATGTATATTTTCAGTTCCAATACATCCATTTGCTCAGTGTGGTCGTCAATCAGTGTGGTCGTCCATTTGGGGTGGTTTGCACAAACCATGGGGAGTGTTGGGTAGGTCCAGTGTGGGGAACGTTGGCTGGTTTAGGGTGGAGTTGTTTGAGATTGCTTGTTTCAGAAGGAGATATCCAGGTTGAGGGTTGGATCATTGGCTTCCCTGATATTTGCAAAAAGGTACTGACTGGAGACGCGAGACAATGCTGATCCATGTCTCCCACAACGAAAAAATGCTGGGGGCAGTAAGGAATAAACTCAAAATATTCTTCTCAAAAGTATTCACACTCTATTTACACCTCAAAACTGGCCAACACAGGTAGCATATGCTGGTGGTAAAAGGTCTCTAGGAGGGAAAGATTGCCACTCCATAAGGGGTTTTTGGGGATGGTGAGGACCCTCTGAAATGGCCCAAAATATTCTGGGAGGACATCTCTGAATATCTCGTGGAAAACCCTGGGCCCTTCTCAAAAGAGAAAATGAAGGCATTTAAAAGCTTAAAGGCGTACGACTACTTTGTGTCAAAGTTTGACCAGTGTTTTCGCGGTCGTAACAAAACGTTGTCTTCCTTAAACCGGAAATGAGACCCAGGGAAGCCGAATCGAGAACTGAATCCCACCTACCTGGGTCATCGCTCGGGAAACCAGCGAAATTATAACAGCTCACTGTGACTGCAAAGCTGGGGAAGAACTAAATCATTATCTTAGATAATTTGCGGTATTTCCATTCATGTAGGCCTACATGTTGACATTGATGTATGTTGTTGTGACTAGGGATTTCCCCATTTTCGACCCATCACTGTTTTGACTGAAAAGATTTGCTAGCCAAAGCCAGATCAGTGAGCTTCCCTGAAAATAATGCATTGGATCTCTACCAAGATCAATGGAATACTTTTTCCCCTTGGTCTTTCTCATGTCATTGTTATAAACATGGGATGGAGTTGACATGATAATGGATGGTGATTTAACGCAATTCTTCAAATCCAGTCTAAAGCTGGGCTTACACTGTGCGACTTTTGCCCCGATTTTGCCCCGACTTGGCACTCGCGCGACTTTTAGGAAGTTGGGCCGATTTCTTGCTCAATCGCAGGTCAATCGTGAGTCTCGCATCGTGCAGTGTACATGGGGTAACGACAAGCGATTTCGCCTCACAATAGTGCAATCGCGGGGTCGCAAGAAAATAAAAACTGTTTGATATCCAGGTCGTGGCTCGTGCGTAAATCGCACAGTTAAAGCAGTGCTACGACCCGATTTGACACTTCACATGCACAAATGAATAGGGCCGTGCGATTTGCTGTTGAGCGCGACCTCATCTCCACCTCAGGTGCGCATGTTCCCTCCTCTGCATACCGGGGAAACATGCCTGTCGCGTCGCGCAGTGAGCATTTGGCTCGCATCCGGCTGTCGGCTCGTATAGTGTGAGGGCGTGAGTCGTGAGATGTGAACTTTTAAATAGTGAAATTCCATCGTGCAGTGTGAGCAGGAGCTTAATACCCACGAGCTAAAATATCGCACAGTGTATGCCCGGCGTAGCCCCTTAATGCGCGCCGTACCTCCAGTGGCACACTGTAATAGTCATTGAAATGTAACTACCATAGCACTACAATACTATGACACAACACAGGCCCTTTAGAAATGCACCACGACTTGGTCATTACCATACTGGTAACAACAAATTTATAAAGCCGCGTCTTAAGGGGTTAAGAGAATCATGCAGTCATGTTGTGGCTTTGATGTTTAAGGTTGAAATAGCGGTCAGGATAGGACTCACAACAGCTGCGTGCGGAAAGGGGTAGGGGTGGGCAGAAGGTTAGAAAAAAGTATTAATTATGTTTGATGAGAAAAAGGTTGGATAGTGTTAACATGTTTGACTTTAAGTGATAGCAGTACTCCATTCTGAAAGGCAATGAATCAAATCTCACCTGTAAGCTAGGTCCATGTTCTGTAGCCCCAACCTCAGCTTCATTACTTGATGCCAATATGGGTGGTCTTCACGCAGCAAATAAGATCCCCAGCTTCGCAAAGGAGGCAAAAAGGTGTGGAGGAGGTAGCCTCTGAGATGGTCCCATTGTGGTGGCTGTATGGGCACCTCCAACTGACCTCCAACAGTGCATCAGGCTACACAAGTCCATCAGGAGACGCACCAAGGACCCTTGACGGGGTCAAGTAAAGGCCATACTCTTGGACTTCCTTTTGGTAGGCCAGCTTGAAAGCCCTAACCCCCTCTGTCTCATTCACTATCCCCCAGTTTACAGCCAACACACTACCTAGCTGGTATCCCTCAAGGACCCTCTTCATCAGGGACTGGCATGGAGTTGCCTGACGAAATGGCAAAACGGCAAAAGTTGCTCGCCGTCAAACTGCCCTGACGGTAGAGCTGCCACTGAGGGTTCCAGTCCCATGGTGGCTGTCTGGATGGTGGATCGCTGCTCTTCAGTGAGTGTCATGGAGGCAAGGATGGCTTCCAACCCCTCACCCGTCTTCTCCCGCAACAGCTGTGGAACCGTCAGGATGGCCAGATGTTCAGACTGTGGCTCCTGAGCTAAACGCCAAGCCATTCCACACTGTGTGCCTTGGAGTGAAGCTCTAAACCAGTCCACGTCCTCAGAGGTGACATCCCTGGTCAGTGGATTGTACACGTCTGACAGCTGCAGGTATGGCCATTGTTGTGCTGGACTTGCTCCACTGACACGCAACATCTTTGGCACTTATGTTGTGGATGGCATGAATAGCCAGAGCTGCTGCATGGCTACATCTATTTTCCCCCGTTAGGCATTCACAGGCAGAGCTGAGGATGGTCTGATTGTCTCTCAACAAAATCTGTGAAAATACAAGAAGCAAAACTAGCTAGTTATCGCCCATGCCATTGCAAAGCACACGTTTCTCAAACAGAGGCACTGCATTTTAATTATAGCCTACCTACCACACCATAATTAATATACTGACAGAAAAACACAGGGTCTGTATCATGACTTTTTGAATTAATGACTGCAATACCATCGAAAATAATGCTTACTCTCTGGTACCTAAACTATGACAGACACTGGCAGACAGAGATTCGGATATGCTAGCCCGCATGTAATGGAACAATGTATTAGCTGTCGTGGTTGGAAACTTACCGAAACCTTGTACAGCTTGTCTAGCATGCTGGCTCACACACGACCAAATAGTTTTCCCCAGGCAAAGCTGGCACTTTCCACATGGCCAGAATTATAATGGTTTTGTGCCAAGTTTATGTTTTTTCCTTCATCCTGGAAGAACGAGGTGAAGCGACAGAGATACAGGCATCCTGTCAAACTGTCAAACTTGCCTGTGACGTTACTTTCATGAGACGAAGTTCTAGTCCCTTAACTACCTCACAAACTAGCTCTTTCTATTCCACCACTGTCATATGTGAAATCCAGAGCATGTGTCAAATGGAATCAGAAGTTAGCTTGACTAGCCCTATTCAGTTCCACTCAACATGTAGCGACTTACAGCCACATGGACCAGAAGAAGAAGGGCGTGACTTACAGTAGGCGCCCCATTAGCATCCTACCTCTAATGGTTGTAGAGATGAGGCCCTCCAAAGTTTGGGTGCCGTACCCACTTTTCAAGCTTGTGAATTGCATACAAAATTTACAAGCAGATTTAGACAAGTTAGAAGGAAAATACAGGCCTAAAAATTGCCATGCCACCTCAATATCACTCGGTCTGTCAGATGGTTTATCAGGGTTCCCACGGGTCATGGAATTTCTGGAATATCATGGAATTTCATAAAAGCTTTTCCAGTCATGGAAAGTCATGGAATTTTACCATTTTGCATGCACACTCATGGAATATCATGGATTTTTTTAACAGTTGTGTAGAAGCAAAATCTTTTTTGTTCGGTGTATAACATTGTTTGTGCTTCGCCAGAGACTGGAGAAATTATGCTCAAATTTACTCACATAGTGTTAGTTTAGATATTCACATCTTGTTTAGTTATCGTCTGTCTTTCTTGTGTGCGTCCAGAAACGTGAGTGTCACTTCCTTATTTGGTGTTTTGATGCAGTAAGATGTACTATTAGGCAAGATTTATGTGTAAACATTTTGACATTTCAATCGCGGAAGTAATTTTCTACCGCAAATTAATTAGCGCGAGTTGCTCGCGAGGTACAGTGTTACATTTTCTATCTGCCGTCGTGATATGGTGTGTTTTCATGCTTATGGTGTTGATGTATATGTAAAATGGATATTTGAAATCATTTTTATTCGATTGTGAGAGGAAACATTGCCGTTTTGGGTTGCTACAGTTGGCTAATTTCCTCCTAACTATTAACTCATTGGCTGCCTTGGCCGTCGAATGACGTCATTTCGAATAGTGACGCCCCCTGCCTTCGACGTCGTTCGCCGATAATTGCGTTTTTTTTACAGCCAGGCCTCGAGGACGGTCTGACCTATCTTCTGTATAAATTTCAAGCCTCTAGGCATTTTCTAACTGTTCCTGTAGGTGGCAGAAGTGTCCTTAGGAACAGTCAAGGCAGGGCTTTAGTTCAGACCAGGAGGAAATGTCAAGACAAAAACACCCCTTTTTTACTATTATAATCTCAAAAGTAGCATACTGTAGCAAAATCATTTTTGAAAGTAAAGCACCTGTGACAGTAGTCTACTTTCTTGCCCTCTGATTTTAACACAGGTAGGCTACTGATTTTAGTGTCAGAGCCTGACCAAAAAAATCCCTTCCTCTCATGACCAAAATACAACCCCCTGTTGCTATCTAGCTAGAAGGCATTGTAGCTAGCTTGCCCAAAATACACCATGAGATGATCTGTGTGGCAACCTTTCATTTTGGATAATGTGATCAGCCTACACAACATCAGGATGATGCTTACAAAATATCATCTAACAGGAGAATGCACAGGACTAGTGGTGATCTTGGGAATGTTTGGCTATAAAGTTTGCTACGCTAGCTAGCTAGCTAGCACGAAATCGCTAACAACTTAGACAAGGAGCAACCAAGGAGCCTTGGTAAGTCAACTATTTTTACTCATTCTACAGTTATTTTTGATGGATCTGTATAGTATGATCAGCTTACTGTATCATCAAAAAAGACAGGGGGGTTGCAGATTCTTGGAACAGAGTAGCCTTTGTGTCTGGTCAGATGCAGTCAGCTCACATGAGAAAGCATTGCACTTAGCCTCAGACCAGCTAGCCTTCACCACTCCAATCGGCTTGTGAAATGTTGGATATGTGATCAGTACTTTATCAAAAGAAAATTCATTGAACAATATATGACAAGATCAATATAGCAGAACCATGATGACAGTAATCATCAATCTGCAAATTGTCCGCTCTGCCAAAGAAGCTGCAGTAAGCTACGCTAAGCGGAGCTGCCTGCCTGCCTACCTGCCTCCCTCCCCCACAAGACACAACACGGTACTATTTCTGGAGGAAATAAACCAGCTGTGATTCGTTCTCCAACGAGGGGAGAGAGAGCACAATCAGAGGGAGAGGGAGAGGGAGGGAGTTCCCGGAGTTAGGGGCACCTACTGTCATGATCCATTCTGCGCGCCAGCAACTAAACCAAAACACCCTTGTTTTCGAGTCCACCCCCGTTATATTTCAGTATATTAGGTTGAAAAGGTCATACAAACGATCTTTTGTTCAGGCTACAGATGACAGAAGACTCTGTAATAGCATCTGATAGGTTTGGAGTTGTTAGGACGATGCCATTATGGGCAAAAACGTTTGCAGTTCTAGTTCTACTTCAAATGACATTTTCTCAGCTTTTTGGCAAAAAAGCAGCTTTTGGCGAATTCCACTTAATTTCAACAGATGATTATGAAAGAACGGAAAGGGGTAGAGAGACACCGTTTTTTTCTGATGACAAATGAGCGTCTAATCTGTGTTTTGATAGGTATGGTGTTGACATAGACACAGTACTCAATTTGTTGTGAGCCTACAAAAAACGCCCAAAAAGCTGAAAAATCTCTGGCACTCCTAGTTACTCTTTTATGAAAATGGCTGACAGCTAATGAGTTAATGGAGCATTTTAGTATTTAGCTAATGCATATTTCTCTGAGCTGTGAATGCTGGCTTGTTTCATGCTAATTTCATATTCAGTATTTAGGAGTAATTTTCTACTTTGTCACCCCCTTGAACATTTGGAACAAGTGTGCATTTTTACAGATGCCCTTCAGTGGCCTCAACTTTCTGCAAATAGGCCCTAACTTATTATTCATCATAACAATATACCGGTATTAATAATATAATAGAATGCAATGTAATATAATAATGTAAGTAATAGGCCTATAATATAATATCATGTAATATGTTATTATCACATTTCACATTTCAAAGTGGGCTTTCGTGTTCTGAAGTTTGAGAACGGCTGCTGTAGAGAGTAGTCGAACGAATACCACTGATCAGAGAACAATAGAACATGTATATGTCCCTGGTTCTCTGAGGGAAAATGAGAGCGAATACTCTCTGATATTTCCTTCTCGTCCAGAAAGCTCAGTGATCTCATGGTGGAAGAGGAAGTGCGCAAGTGCGCGCTGCCTTTTATAGCCCCTCTTGGAAGGTGGCAATGCGGGGCCTAGCAGAATTTTTGCCTGTCGGTGGTGATTTAATGGTGTTCGGTGGATGTCCCCTGCAGAGCAGACCTCCCGTAGAGAGTAGTCTCTCTCATTCTCCTTCAGAGAACCAGGGACATATGTGTCCTATAGTTTTCTGACCTTGCATAAATCCCTCTTTTCCTGCAAACATAATGAAGATGATGATAGAAAGAAACAGAAAACAGATTACAGTTTGCAAATGCACAGAGAAAAAATAAAGTTGGCCTCCTGAAACTAAAAACCTGAAACTTAAGAGCCTGAGAACACCACACTAACCTTGAAACATGGGGATGGTAGTAGCCTATCATGTTCATAGGGTTGTTTTGCTGCAGAAGGAATGGGCAGTTTATTTCAAGGCTGCAATTCAGCTATAGGCCTACAGCCTACAAACAATAGATCCACTGACAAGTGTTGTGCATGTAGGAATGCCTGTTGTCCTAATAAAATCCTTAACATTATTTTATTTGTTTCTCCTGTACCTTTCACCTGATTTTATCCACTTCAACAATATGTCTGGCCTTGCCATCCACTCGAGTTCTCATTGTTCTACTGTATGTCGTAGCCTTGCGCACCATCCTACGTACTTCCGCCAAGAGACTTGGCTCTGCACTACGTCTGGTACCTGTTTTCTGTGGAGCGATGTTGAGCGGCAGGATTTGGCCGGTATTCTGACAGGTAGGATGTTCTACGGTAGGATGTTCTGTCAGACATGTTTG
>NC_085873.1:24135201-24140201 GCF_034702125.1 Engraulis encrasicolus
ATTAGTAAAGGGAGTGATAGATGCAGATCAGAGAAGAGAGAGGGATAGAGAGGGTGAAAGAGAAGAGGAGATGGAGAAGGAAGAGGAGAAAAAAGGCACATTCAAATCAGTCACAGTGCATGGACCCCCGCAAGCCATAATGCTTTTGCATAACCACATCATAGTGTGTGTGTGTGTGTGTGTGTGTGCGTGTGCGTGTGTGTGTGCATGCCTGCGTGTGTGTTTCGGTGTTGTTCTTGTGTGCCCTACAACACCCTGCTTTAAAGTCTTCGGTGAGAAGTGCACTGTTCAACATGTTAAACAGGTTCTCAAGGCTCCAGAGGGCAGACTCTGCTCTCTCCTTCGTTCTTTTTCACTCCATTCTCCTCTCCTTCTCTCTCCATTGGTCTCTCTCTCTCTGTCTTTCTCTTTCTCCTTCTTCTTCACTCTCTCTCTCTCTCTCTCTCTCTCTCTCTCGATTGACATCTCAACGTCTCCATTGGTCTGCTCTGTCTCCCTCTATTTGTGAGTCTGTGTGTGTGTGCGCGCGCGTTTGTGTGTGCGTGTGTGTGTATGTGCGCGTGTGTGTGTGTATATTGTGTTCAGACTGTACCATCAGCACATACTGAACTGATTGATCTGCATCTAGGGAGACACCAAGGGTGCCTACACGCGTGTGTGTGTGTGTGTGTGTGTGTGCGTGCGGTCGTGTGTGTGCGGTGTGTCTGTGTGAGGTTGAGCAAGTCAGTTCCACATGACATGCTTCTCCCACACCCTCCTCATTTCAAAGCAGTTGCCTGAAAAAGCCCATCCATGTCCGTCACACGCACGCACGCACGCACACACGCACACACACACACACAAACACACACACTCACACAGATTTGTATTGGTTGCTTTCATTTTCACCAAAGAACTCTTCATATGCAGTGTGTGTGTGTGTGTGTGTGTGTGTGTGTGTGTGTGTGTGTGTGTGTGTGTGTGTGTGTGTGTGTGTGTGTGTGTGTGTGTGTGTGTGTGTGTGTGTGTGTGTATGTCCATGTGTGTCCGTGAGTGGTAGCATTTTCACGTGACAGAGAACAATTCCCATGCAACCTCCTGAGTCCAGTCTCGAACCAACTCATGGTGGAGCTAGGGAAGCTGACAAGGGGGGGGACAAAGGGGACAGAGAGGGGGCCCAAAATTGGGACTTCATTACATTTTATGTATTGGATGGCGGGCCCTTGCATACGATTTTGCCCTGGCCCCGTCAGTGGCTCTGGGTGGAGCCATCATGGTGCAAGATTTATGTAGCACATTATCATACATAAATGTTAGGGCTGTAACGATATTGTATCGAACCAAGAAATCGGGATACACAGAGTCACGATACTGTATCGCGATACAAGTAGGCAGTATCGTGATACGCCCTTTAAAGGTTTTATTACCCATTAGTCCAGAAAATAACCTTATGCTTTCATGTGATAGTGTTTCCAAACTATGTACATTTCAGAAATCGTGGGATGTATCGAACTGTAGGTCAAAAATCGAGATACGAACCGAATCGTGAGTTGAGTGTATTGTTACAGCCCTAATAAATGTCATTCAAGGTTAAAGAGGAAAAAAAGAGAAGAGAGAAGACAACTATGATAGAAAGAAGAAAACATAGGACATAATACAGAGAGTAACAAACTATGACTGAAGGTAGATTATTATAGAGAGAGAGTAAATCGATAACTTTGCTGAAACTCAGCTGAAATTAAAGCTGTGTGTGTGTGTGTGTGTGTGTGTGTGTGTGTGTGTGTGTGTGTGTGTGTGTGTGTGTGTGTGTGTGTGTGTGTGTGTGTGCACTCTGCTTCGGCTTTGCTACATATTTATAGCTCTCTTTGTCTGCTATGGATAATATCTCAACGGAAAAATTAGACATTTGCACGTGTGTGTGTGTGTGTGTGTGTGTGTGTGTGTGTGTGTGTGTGTGTGTGTGTGTGTGTGTGTGTGTGTGTGTGTGTGTGTGTGTGTGTGTGCTTGCACGCAGCTGCCATCGGTCACATTCAGGCCATCTGCAAAAGACAGTTTTTTACGAATGTACAGTATGGGCAAAATAAACTGCAAATGCTGAAACACACACACACACACACACACACACACACACACACACACACACACACACACACACACACACAAACACACACACACACACACATCTCTGCGCTGCGCTGCGTTGACTGGATGGTTTGTTTGGGGAGAGAAATGAGCTGAGGAGAGGGCATCTGGGTACGAAGTGCGAGGATCATTTGCTTTGGTATATTTGTGCGACAGGGCTGCATTTGAAGGCCATGTATACATACACACACGCACATAGAGACACACACATAGAGGCACACACACTTTCTCACACACACACACACACACCATCTCTCTTAATCTCTCTCTCTCTCAATCGCCCTCTTTCTCTCTTCCACTCTCTATCTCTGTCACACACACACACACACACACACACACACACACACACACACACACACACACACACACACACACACACACACACACACACACACACACACACACACACACACACACACACAAGACACCTACCTCAAGAAGGCCAGGTATTTTTGCCTACAGGAGTAGGAGGAGGGAGGAGGAGGCGTCAGGAGGAGGCCGCAGTGCTAATTTTAGCCTCGCGGAGGTCACCTAGCGCAGGGAGGTGCCGTGGCCTCCAATTAGAGCAGGCCTGACCTCCTAAACGAGCTCGTTACCGCACAGCTCCTAAACGAGATCGTTAAGGCAGCGCAGAGCAGCACACCGCACTGCATCCTGGGAGAACGGCTCAGCTTTTTATGGGACACCTTCTTTTTTGGAGGGCTGCTTTGTGTGTGTGTGTGTATGTGTGAGTGTGTGTGTGTGTGTATGTGTGTGTGCATGTGTGTGTGTATGTCTTTGAGAGGAGTGTGTATTGGCCCAGTTATTGAAGAGAAACGTGTTAGAGATGAAGTGTGTGTATGTGTGTGTGTGTGTGTGTGTGCGTGCGCGCTTGTGAGAGAGAGATTGAGGGGGTTGTTAAGGAGTGCTGAAAGTGTTAAAGTCATGAGTTTGTGTGTGCGTGTGTGGTGTGTGCGTGTGTGCATGTGTGCGTGTGTCTTGAGTTGGGGGTCTTCCACACAGTAGGCCTCATCTCAGGTCAATCGTTCAATCGGTCAGCGTGTGTGTGTGTGTGTTGGCGCACGAACATGCGTATGTGCATGTACATATGTGAATATGGTATGTATGTCAAGTATAGTATCCCTGAGGATGGCATTGCAGTGTGTGTGTGTGTGTGTGTGTGTGTGTGTGTGTGTGTGTGTGTGTGTGTGTGTGTGTGTGTGTGTGAGAGAGAGAGAGAGAGAGAGAGAGAGAGAGAGAGAGAGAGAGAGAGAAATAGAAAGAGAGAGAGAGAGAGAGAGAGAGAGAGAGAGAGAGAGAGAGAGAGAGTGTGTGTGTGTGTGTGTGTGTGTGTGTGTGTGTGTGTGTGTGTGTGTGTGTGTGTGTGTGTGTGTGTGTGTGTGTGTGTGTGTGTGTGTGTGTGTGTGTGTGTGTGTAATGTACAGTGTCCCAGAAATAGGAATGTTACAGTATGAAGCACCAACCCACCCTGTACCTGGCCTCCGGGTGACTCCCCCACTGTGTTTTCCTGTGACCACTTAATGACCCAAGACTGACTCCATTGCTTTGCCTTCTCCCACCCCCCTCTCCCACTCTCCCACTCTCCCTCTCTGTCTTCCCCATCCTCTCTTTCAGGCCTCTGCCTTCTCTCTCTCTCTCTCTCTCTCTCTCTCTCTCTCTCTCTCTCTCTCTCTCTCTCTCTCTCTCTCTCTCTCTCTCTCTCTCTCTCTCTCTCTCTCTCTCTCTCCCTCTCTCTCTCTTTCTCTCTCTCTCTGTCCTCAGTGCCCCCTGGGTCATCAGGATCACCTGACCTTGTAATGTCCCAGAAATATATGCTTACGCCATGGCGCGCCCTTGAGACACACACGAACGTGCGCACACACACACACACACACACACACACACACTGATGAGACAGCACAACCATACAGTACAGTGTACCCTTCAGCTGTGCATTGAGGACAAAACGCACAGTGGCTTACACACACACACACACACACACACACACACACACACACAAACACACACCGCAACCTTGCTCAACCACCGCAACCTTGCTCAACCTCACACAGACACACCGCACACACACGTACGCACGCACGCACACACACACACACGTGTGTAGCAGTAACGTGCAGTGAAGTTGATGGCTGGTGAGGCACTGACTTTTCCAATATCAGATTTTCAAATATACAGCTACATTATTAGTAAATATTTGCCAAATAGGCCTACCGATATCGATACGTTTCATATGTCATAGCTTTCTTAACATAAGGTAGGCCTAAACATAGGCGGCGCTACAGCAAGACTGTTGGGGAAGCTAAAATAATAATAATAAAAAATAAAAATAAAAAAAAGTCATCGGAGAAACGGAACATTTCCATGCGCAACTGAAACACATATCCATTCTGGCTATTATATGTTAAAACGGCTTGCCATATGCTTGTGCCGTGCGCCAATGGAACTCTCAAACGCGACAGGCACACACACACGCGCGCGCACACACACACACACACACACACACACACACACACACTGAAGGCAGGGGAGGAAGACGGCTAGTTGCCAGACCATGGACTATTATCTCCCAAAAATGTCTCGAGCAATCAAATCATACACACGAATGTCCACAACTTTGTTTCTATTGACATTTTCATGCGCTATGTCACTCTACCTCCATCAGACCAGTATCAAAACTCGCAATCAAACTCGCAAAACTAATGACGAGGCAAAATGCGCACACACCGGGGGGAGACAGGAGAGCAAAGAAGCCAGCTGATTGACCATAGGTACCATGGCCAAAAATATCATATGGGTCTATCATATCCAACAGACATATCAGATGTCAGTTTTGCAGCCCAAATAATACAAATATGCTGTGATTTTGAATTTCTAGTTGA
>NC_085873.1:24152701-24157701 GCF_034702125.1 Engraulis encrasicolus
CCTTTCTTCCTCCTCTCCTTTTCTACCTCTTCTTCTTTCTGCATCTATTATGCCTCCTTTCCAATGCTCCACTACTCTTCTCTCCTCTTTTCCTCTTTCTTTCTTTCTCTTCTCTTGTCTGCTCTCCTCTCATCCCCTCTCCTTTTTTCCGCCTCCCTCACCTCCTGTCTTTTCTTCTCCTCCTCCTCCCTCACCTCCTCTCTTTTCCTCTCCCTCTCCTGTCATAAATTTCTTGTGTGTGTGTGTGTGTGTGTGTGTGTGTGTGTGTGTGTGTGTGTGTGTGTGTGTGTGTGTGTGTGTGTGTGTGTGTGTGTGTGTGTGTGTGTGTGTGTGTGTGTGCGCGCGCGGGCACATAAAACTGGTGTTAGCATATCATGATGCAAGCTTGAATTCTGCAGGGCTTGAGGTGATGAAAGATTGAAGAGGTTTCAACAGCAGCCTTTGATCAACTCTCCTCCCCTCGCCCTGCCCACCCTCTCTAACTTTGACTTGCTAGTGCGCGCGTGTGTGTGTGTATGTGTGTGGGTGGGTCGGTGGGTGGTTTGTTTTTCTCTCTGTCCACCTTCATTTAAGTGTGTTTGCTTGTTTGTGTGTGTGTGTGTGTGTGTGTGTGGGGGTATGTGTGTGTGTTTCTGTTTGTTCACCTTCATTTATGTGTGTTTGTGTGTGTGTGCGTGTGTGTGTGTGTGTGCGTTAGGGTGCATCAGATGCCCCCTATGAAAAGATATTGCCTTGGCCCTATAGTAAAAATGTTCTACACCCAGTAGAAATACACTGTGTAAAATATTTTGAAATTTGGATGAAGTCTACCGGGGCCACCAGCCCCATGAAAATACAAAATAATGGTGATAGTCAGAATCTTGGAATAGAAATGGACATTTTGCTGCATAAAGCTACCCAATAAAAAACATATTGTCTCAGCTCTGTGATAAAAATGTTCTATGCACAGTAAAATCACTCTGTGTAAAATATTTTGAAATTTGGATGAAGTCTACCGGGGCCACCAGCCCCATGAAAATAGAAAATAATGGTGATGGTGATGGGCAACCTGGATTCCAAAGCTGAAGTCCAGTGCCACATATTCCAAATGACATACCCAGTTTTACCTTTCCAGTTAGGGCAATTGGACAGGTAAAACCAGGTAATTTGAAATCTGTGGCACTGGATTGTAGCTTTTGAATCTAGGTTTGCCATTGTCTTAAAACAGAGGTGGACAAACCGCGTGACACATTTGCCCCGGCCAATATAATGAACCAGCTGAGCCTAATTACCACTTAAGCCAGGTTGATGAGGTAATTAGTGAGATCACCTGTATTGGGAGCACAAACAGAAGGAATATCTAAGCAGGTTGTGTATTCAGTCGATCCACTTACACAGACTTCAGTCTCAGGACAGACTGATGGTCAAACTGCTATATTTAGGCAAATTTGCTCTTTTGCAACACAACATCAATTCCTTGCTGCCTTGGACCACTGCTAGTATCAAGCAAGAGATTGCAAAGATGCATGACTGTTATATTTGTGTGTTTCACCTGTGGGCCTACAATTCATGGAGGAACATCTGTACTAAAGCTGTGAATGTTCCTTGGAATGCCTAGGCTACAAAGCAGTCAATACAACTGTATTGAAGAGTGCCATTACTTCTTTATCCCATCGCCTGTGGTAGTATTTCACTTTACTCCATCAGATGAGTACCATAACTTACTGTACCTGAGAGGCCCTTGGCAATGGACTCTGGACCTGGTGATACCCATGACATACCTAGAAGCCACTTAAGTACAGGTTTTGGGAAGCCACTCTTTCCAACATCACATACAGTTGTATTGTATGTACTCTATTGAACTACTGCAGGGATTTCTTAAAAAAACACAGGTCATTCCAAGGAGCATTCACAGCTTTAGTACAGATGCTCCACCAGGTATTAACAGCTACCTGTACAATCTTGTAGGCCCACAGGTGAAGCACACAAAAGTCATACAACTTCGCAATCTCTTGCTTGATACTGGCAGTGGGTCAGCTGGTTCATTATATTGGCTATATTTGGAATATGTGGCACTGGACTTTGGAATCCAGGTTGCCCATCACTATCACCATTGTTTTGTATTTTCATGGGCCTGGTGGACCCAGTAGAATTAATCTAAATTTCAACACATTTTCCACAGAGTGATTTTACTGTGCATAGAACATTTTTTATCACACAGCTGAGACAATATGCAGCAAAATGTCCATTTCTATTCAGGGCTGGACTGGGCGATAAATAGGGCCCGGGCACTTTTGGATTTAAGGGGGGCCCCTCATTATTATTAGTGCCGGAGAACTGACTCACCGGTGGGCCCCGCACCCTCATGGGCCCCTATTTTCAGTAATGTAAAAAAAAAAAAAAAATGGGGGCCCACCGGGAAATGCCCGCCATGCCAGATGGCCAGTCCAGCCCTGTTTCTATCCAAGATTTTGACTATCACCATTATTTTCTATTTTCATGGGGCTGGTGGCCCCGGTAGACTTCATCCAAATTTCAAAATATTTTACACAGAGTGATTTTACTGTGCATAGAACATTTTTATCACAGAGCTGAGACAATATGTTTTTTATTGGGTAGCTTAATGCAGCAAAATGTCCATTTCTATTCCAAGATTCTGACTATCACCATTATTTTGTATTTTCATGGGGCTGGTGGCCCCGGTAGACTTCATCCAAATTTCAAAATATTTTACGCAGTGTGTTTTTACCGGGTGTAGAACATTTTTACTATAGGGCCAAGGCAATATCTTTTCATAGGGGGCAACTGATGCACCCTAGTATACGTGCATGTCTGGCCACATGCTTGCATACCTGTATGTGTGTGCGTGTGCGGCTGTGTGTGTTTGTGTGTGAGTGTGTGTGTGTTTGTGTGTGCGTGTGTGTGTGTTTCTGTCTGTTCATGTTCATGTATGCGTGTTTGCTGGTTTGTTTTTGTGTGTGTGTCTGTACACGTGTGTGCATACCTGTGTGTGTTTGTGTGTGTGTGTGTGTGTGTGTGTGTGTGTGTGTGTGTGTGTGTGTGTGTGTGTGTGTGTGTGTGTGTGTGTGTGTGTGTCTGTGTCTGTGTCTGTGTCTGTGTCTGTGTGTCTGTGTGCATGTGTAGTGTGTGTGTGCATGCACTTTTGTGTGTATTCATGCATGTGTGTGTCTGTATCTGTGTGCATGTGTATTCATGTGTGTGTGCATGTGTGCATTTTGTGTGTATTCATGTGTGTGTGTGTGTGTGTGTGTGTGTTTCAGCCGAGGACAGCTTCGACTACAAGAAGTTCTTTGAGCTGGTGGGGCTGAGTGCCAAGTCAGATGAGGAGGTGAAGAAGGCCTTCCTAGTGCTGGACCAGGACAACAGTGGATACATAGAGGAGGAGGAGCTCAAGTGAGACACACACACGCACGCACACACGCACGCACACAGACACGTTGCAGACACGAACGCACGCACACACACACAAACGTTGCAGTACTGAAAACAGCAGATACATCATGCATGTACTGTGTGTGTGTGTGTGTGTGTGTGTGTGTGTGTGTGTGTGTGTGTGTGTGTGTGTGCACGAACATGCGCGCGTGTGTCTGTGTGTGTGTGTTTGTAGGTTTGTTCTGAAGGCCTTCTCTCCTGATGGGCGGGACTTGACTGAGAAGGAGACCCAGGCCTTCCTGTCAGCGGCCGACCAGGATGGAGACGGCAAGATCGGAGTGGACGGTGAGACTTAGGCCACTCCCATTAAGAGTACTCTCATTTGGCCACTCCCCTTTGGAACACACCCTTAGGCCACTCCCCTTTAGAACACACCCTTAGTCCACTTTCCTTTAGAATGCACCCGTAGGCCACTCCTCTTTAGAACACAGCCTTAGGCCACTCCCCTTTAGAATTCACCCGTAGGCCACTCCCCATTAGAACACAGCCTTAGACTACTCCGCTTTAGAACACTCTCCTTTTTGGCCACTACCCATTAGACCACCTCGACTGTCCCTCGTTGATTAGGCCACTCCGCTTATAATAATAATAATAATCGATTGGTTTTATATAGCGCTAATATAACTAATGTAAGTACTCAAACTACGATTGGGTATGTAACGCCCCTCATAGGTTGCTTTCACTCCCCTTTTGCAGGTACTGTCTCCCAAATTGGTTGGTGTCCACACATTGGCCTTTGTGTAGAGTTTTACTCTGTGCGTAATTCCACAAAAGCAATACAGAAAAGAGAAAAAGAGTCCCACACAAGAGCTGGATGCAATTACGAAAAACCTGTATCCTGAATTGCATCAAGCTTTTGTGTGCAATTCCTTTTCTCTTCCCTGTATGTACACTAGGGCTCTCCACCCTCTAAGTAATACTCCTCATATGTTCCTGTCACATCTTAGGCCACTCCCCTCAGGCTGCTATGAAAGGCTCCCAAGCTAATTAATGAACTAAATGTGGCAGAAATGTCATATATGGGTATGACCCGATTGTTCAAGGATGTACATAGTATGTCTGACCTGTATATGAACTTGTGTGAATTGACTGTGACCCGAATGCGAGTCTAGTGTGTGGATGTGAATCCCAACGGGATGACAGGTCTCATTATAGGCCCTTTTCCACTGCCCGTTTCTGCTCGACATGGCATGACTTGGCTGCCATTTATTGTGTTTCGATTAGTCAAGGCACAGTACAGCTCAAGAACAAGCCCTTGTCTTTTTTGGCCGGCTGAAGCGAGCTGAGCGGGTACTGTCACTGCCTGCTACCCAGAATGCCGTGCGTCAGCTCACTCTTACCGGTGAATCGAAAACCAATCATGGAGGCCACCCGATCAACTGCCTTGGACTTCTCTTTCGTTTGGCACTTTATGACTTTGATATTGAAATCGAAGGCAGAAATCAACATTGTAGTCTCCAAATATGATATCACTCAAACTTGTATAGCCTAGATCAGATAGATTAGATATCTGTCGGCCTTACATTTGTTGACTAACCTACGTAAAGTAATGCTATGTGACAGCGCAG
>NC_085873.1:24165201-24167701 GCF_034702125.1 Engraulis encrasicolus
TAGCTGATTAGCTAAATCAAACATGGCTATGAGTTATGTTTCCCTGCATGCAATAATAATATTCACAATAATCATCATACTATGACCAGCAAGAGTGGCGTGCAATTTCATGACCCACCTCTTGAGGGCACTCTCCCCAAGGGCACCTCTTCTCTGCCCGTCCACTGCTCCTCCCTCATCCCCATCTGCAAACACAACAAGGTCCACATGTCACATTTGTCTCTTCAGTATAATGAAGGTGGGAAAAGAAAGATGAAAGATAGGAAGGAAGGAAGGAAGGAAGGAAGGAAGGAAGGAAGGAAGGAAGGAAGGAAGGAAGGAAGGAAGAGAGAATAATGGAAAAGAGGAAACAAAGAAGAAAACAAGTCCGACAGGCGGACAACAGATGCGTCCGTCTATGCCCGTTCTGAACCTTTTTTGCCCAAACGCCCCCTTGGCCTCCTCATAACCTGTCAAGGCAATTTATCAATAAGCCTACCATGTACTGTATAAGCCTGGATTTGAAAAAGTACCATAGGATTTCAACAGTGTTGGGCAAGTTACTGAAAAACTGTAATGCATTGCTGATTACATGCTACTGTCTTTTCAAAATAATCCCTTACACTACATTTAGCAATTTGGGGACCTAAGGCGAATTTAGCTAGGGGGGCCATCGGCCCATCCCATATCACATTTTTTTAAAACATAAAATCTCTATTTAAAAAAATAAATAAATAATAATAATCAAGATTTTTTATTTTTTTAAATTACAAACATAAAAAACAGGCAAACTTGGATTACAACCCTTTCTGGACAGATTTCAATGAATAGGCTATTTGCAATTTTGCATACATTAAATAAACTAAAATGTGAAATTCTCTTTTCACTTTAATATGAGAACTGAAGTGTTATTTCATGTGTGTGCATGATGCGGTCACCTATTTGAAGTGACGTTGATGTTGGATTTCATGGAATACTTTTAAATGCCGCTTTGGGAAGTAGACAGAGTAGGCGACAGGTGAACTGTCTTTCTGTCAAAACAGTGGTTTGCAGGCGTTTGCGTTTTCACGTGGATATTGTCTTCGTAGACCGTTACAGACACACCGTAAGTTCCAAAAACTAATCAATGAGACATTTACTGCATAAACCGAAAAGCGCGCTCTCTGTCAAGCGGTCGCCCCGAACAAACCCCTTAAAAGACGCGCGTGCGTATGATCAACAGAAACACAGCCTTCTCCCTGTGCTCGCGTGTCTGTGAAATCTAATCGAAGTATCGAAGTAATCTCCTCCACCCACGCTCAAAGCGCGAGTTGCTCTCTTGCCTGCACTTCTCACAGCATTGTCAAAAAATCCAGGGGATTGCCGGTGTTCGGGCTGTTGTTTTCTTGAAAGGGTGTTGTTTCTTTTGAGTGGTGACGCTGTGTAGTCTAACAACACTGAACATAGGAAACGCTATCTGCAAATGTCTCATGCCTTCCTATTTCTTGTGCTCTGCTTGGTGTTATTGACCATGAAGAGTTTGTTGAGTGTGGCGCTTGACAGTTATCCTCCTTATCTGAAGACGTCTTTGTGTGAATGTTTAGGAACTCGGCTAGCACACATGGCACACATGGATGGAATATGCATGCAGACTTCTGTGCTTCTGCAGTTGTGTCAGATAATGCTATCAATCAGCTGCGTAGCCGGTTTGCTAACCATTATGGTAGACGTTTTGGTTTGCACGCATGAGCTCCAGGCCAAAACTGAGCTCTGCCACTCCACTGAGCGACTGCCACCTTGTGGACACAAGAGGGAATCACAAGAGGGAATCAGAATTCAGAAACGCATCACGGGCGGACGGACGGACACCAAAGCCGGACGGACGGACGGACGGACGGACGGACACCAAAGCCTCTTATAGAGATGCGTGGGACGCATCTAAAAAGAAGAAAAAGGACTATGAGAGGGAAAGAAAAAAGGAAGGACAAAATAAGGAAGGAAGGAATGAATGAAGGAAGGAAGGTTGTAAGGTTGTGTGTGTGTGTGTGTGTGTGTGTGTGTGTGTGTGTGTGTGTGTGACCTGTCTTCCCCAGGTACCTGTTCGCGAGAGGGGGTTCGTGGTCGAGCAGCCCGTGTCGCACCCACGCGCTCAGTCCACTCCTCCGCTCGCCGCTGAAGACCGCCCCCTGTCTGTCAAACAACAAACCACACATTATAAGCCTGAAATGTCATGAACCACACATTAGCCTGGTCAAACCGCACATCATATACTGTATAACATAGCAGATACCACGCCTTTGTATAGACAGGTTTCCATTTTACAAACATTTGCGCTGTGAGGAGGGGCAAGATGCTAAGAAGCCAATCACGTGAGTGCATTTTTGAGTGACAGCAGTTTCCAAACAATCAGAGGTTGCAGAGGGATCCTCATCTGCTCGCGGAGACAGGAATGTTTGTATAGAAGTATTGGAAGGAACGGCTGAAGTCAGATCACCACCATGTTTAGCAAGTACATTTAGAGTATAGTGGAAAGCGCGCACAT
>NC_085873.1:24172701-24175362 GCF_034702125.1 Engraulis encrasicolus
CACCAAACTTTGGGGAGATGATCTACATATGGACATCTATGAATGACATAATTTTTGTGTCATTATCTGGTATTATGACGTCATTATGACATCATCTGTTTATAATACCCAAAATCTCGCCATAATGTATTTTCCATCAAATTTAGGTAATGCACTTAAATTTTAATGATTATATGCTTCAGACCACTTTAATGTTCACAAAGCTGTCTGATGCTAATGGAAATAGCAAAAAAATATGAAAAAGGAACAATAATGAGACTTAGATCAGTGATTTTCGGTCAGACATACCTGTCAGAAAACCGTTGCCATGGCAACGGCAAAAATGATAAACATAATCTTTTGGTACTAAACTGTAGGCAACTAAATGTTAGGAAAAAAGTCACCAAGTTTCGTAGTCATAGCTTAAGTCGTTAAGGAATTATACTACATCAAAGTTGGTGCGGGCACTTTTAGCCCCCCCCCCAGTCTGGATAGGGTTAATCTAGATTAAAAAAAATAATCTATGCCCACCCCTAAAGTAAATACATTTTATTTATGAAGCACCTTTAAAACAGAGCGAAACTGACCAAAGGCCAAACCAGAGGCTGGTTAGAATAAAAAAAGATAAATAAATAAAGCAAATAAAGCATATTAGTAGCACATTTTAAAAGCATTCCAATAAACAAAGAAAAACATCTGCATGCAGTGTACAGTTGAAGCACTGACATTATTGACTACTGTAAGATACATAAAGTGAGCTTAAAACAATTTAGATACGCAAAGTGTATAAAAAAGTGACATAGACAGTTATTTTGGGATAGTCGGAACTGGATTGTAGCTTCTAAATCCAGGTTCCCAATCACTGTAGAAATATGAATTGAACTGCAGTGTTTAACCTCTGCACTCAGGTCACCTACCATGCCGTCCAGCTCATTGGTCAATCTCCTCTGGCTCTCTGCAATCTGGATGATGACATCACCTGTAAGGGGAGGGACATGTTTATGACACCCAGTCTTATTGTCACACGTGTGTGTGTGTGTGAATGCACGGCACAGTGCTGTTAAGATCATTTGTTTCAAAATCAAATCCTTTCCCTTGTAAATGATGTCCGTAGTGTTATTTTTCTTCATGAAATCTGATAAGTCCTTGCACTGTTAGGAACTGTAGTAAAGTGACAAACACACATAAGCACACGTTGTTCTTGAATAGAGATCTCATGGGTTCCAACAGAATGGCTGTCAGTCATCAGGGGCCAATGGTTTTGTATTTTTGGTTGTTTGTTTCAAATTTTCCCTTACAGGCCCACAATTTAAATGGGACGACCCACCAATGTATCCTTCATATACAGTGGACTGATACCATCATAACTGTAGTATGGGGGTGGGGGTGAAGAGCTAGCCAATGCCAAAAATGCCCGTACCGGTTTGTTGGCCAGTCTAGCCCGGAGAATCGTAAGTGACCCTTATGATCAAGGTTCCTATGACGCTATTTATCGATATTTATGACTGCCGGTAAGTTATCCGCCACACATCGTGCTCTTCCTTCTTGTTAGTGCGTCTCTGAAGTCATCAAGCAATAAAGGGAATAGATTGCACTCAGTGTTTTATTCTTTCTTTTTCTTTTTATTCACACATTTGTCACTGATGAAGGCTCCTGCAATGACCCTGCAATATGTGAATGAAAATAAAAAGAAAGAAGAAAAAACTGAGTGCGATCTATTCCCTTTATTACTCGATATTTATGACTAGAAATGGGACACTGTGTAGTGTGTGTGCATTTACAATTTGAGACACCATTGTCCAATGATGTCCATTGTCCATTGTTCCAATTCTCTTTATACATGCAGCACAACCCAATGTCAAAATCTGATATGATTTTTAAAGTCGTGTATAGTTCAGTCACGTAGTTCGAGCCCAGCTTGACTGTGGCACTTGGCTAAGGTTCTGGGAGGAGTCGTTATTCAGTTATAAATCAATGGCCAAGTATATTTCCAGCTATCAGTGTATGACTACTGCCACTGTAATTTAACCCTTTAATGCATAAGCCATTGGACTCACACTAATGCATAACATGGGTCTAAATAGACCCGCATTCATTTCCAATGTATTTCTGAGCATTAATCATGTATTCTCTCACACAACTTCTAAAACCAATACATTTTATCCCATAATTCTTCTAAAAGTAATTACATAGGTGGTCCTTAATTCAAAAAAGTATTTTTTAAAATGTTCTTATATTTTTATTTTACAAATGAACATGAATTTGGAATTAAATCACTAATTTATAGACGTGGACTGAAAATGGCCCGCATTCATTTCTAATGGAAGTCTTAATCTTTCACTATAATAACTTCCACAATGAATGTATTTTAATAGCTAATGGATTAAAAGTTGTGATTTAGACTGTTTTTAATGCACAAAATGGGTATTATTTTTTGTATCTTATATAAATAAACACACAAATAATTTCCCCCATTATTGCAGACATAGCCTAAGTCTGAAGTGTTTCACGTTAGGAACTAAAATATATTTAAAAGGATTCCAGTCAGGAACAAATAAACTGACCACTGTTGACCACTGCTGACCTATTGGATTTAAGCATTCCAAGTCATGGATATTTGTGTAATAAGAGACGGTGTGATCGGAGGAGCCCATTAGCCTATATCAGGGGATAAATTAATGT
>NC_085873.1:24177962-24180462 GCF_034702125.1 Engraulis encrasicolus
GTAAATACTTGAAATGGCATTTTGGCTTCCAGCATGTGCTAAACGTAAGTATTTGAAATTGACTTGAAATCCTGGCTGTAAGTCATTGCAGTTCCTCCAGTCTTTTCCTTGCATCCTTTTCTTGTGATGAGAGGCTTGATGTTTTCGATGATCAATGACGTTGCTTACAGTTACAGCTACTCTTACAGCTTACATTTACAGTCCATTATTTAGTACTAGGCCTACATACTTTAATTTTTTTTTTTTTATATGCTTTAAAGTACAGCTTTTTATGGAGCAAATACAACAGGTTGGAACTAAAACGGTTGTATTTACAACTAATTAAGATATCACAAGATAAGATATCACAAGATATCATTAAAATAATATTATTGTGATAAGCAACACATAAAAAACTAGAACGGGCACTCGGTAGAGCGCAAATCTTCGCCTACGCCACTTATTTTTTTCTGGCCATCTTCAGAGTGTGGGGCATAACATTCTCCAAATGTTGGTGTTAGTTTCATTTAAATCGGACCGATTTAAATTTTTATCGTAATATTACATTTTTGGCCCATTCTTGACCTCTTATTCAATTCAGCTTGCACACGTTGTTCTGGCATATAGTGCTTGGCAAAGAAAAGTCACTGGAGTCACATAGACAAAAATGAACAATTATCATCTTGATATTAATGTTTTATTCCACATAACCAGCTTATACATTTATGAAATTTTGATGTCATTTTCATAAAAATCGGTCCAGAATTGACCGAGTTAAGATGAGAAACGTGCATTTCGCAAGGTCTTGACCCCACTGACCGTTGACCCCCAACCGCTAAAAAACGTATGGACACCACCATGACGTGTGGCACATCACAAAATCGGGAATTGAATTCTGCACATCTTAGCACTGGTTTCAGGCAAATCAGATGCCAATTAACCGAGATATCGCAAATTTACGTTTTTGACCTTTTCGTGACCTTGACCTTGACCTTTGACCCAATCACTCCCAAAAAGTAATCGATTGTTCCTTGGGTCATGACCAATCATCCCACTAAATTTCATAAAAATCGGCTCAGTTCTGTCTGAGTTATACGAAGTACAAACAAACAAACATATTCACAAATAAATAAAAAATAAATACACAGCGGTCAAAACATAACCTTCGCGACAAAGTCGGCGAAGGTAATAACACATAAAAATACAACAGTTGAAACGTGCTTTCTCAGTGCTTATGGATTGCTTTGGTTTTGCTAGGTGAGTTAAAAAGATGCACCCTTAATTATTACGATAGACAGAATTTGAAGTGTTCTCTCCCAGTGCTGGTTCAAAGTCTGCAAAATATCCTGGGTAGTGTTTTCTTGCACTTTATTCCAAGTCCAAAACACAGACACACAGACACAGACACACAGACTCACAGACAGACAAACACACGCACACGCACACGCACACGCACAGACACACAGACACACACACACACACACACACACACACACACGCACACACACTTACGTGAATGCAGGTGCAGGTGGAGGGGGAGGCGCCTGGTCCAACGGCTCCACATACGCGGCAGGAAACCAGCCCTGTCTGCAGACACATAAGGGGGAGACAGCACAAAACACAATGATGAAACCACAAATATGGCGGTAAGGTGTGTGTGTGTGTGGTGTGTGCGTGTGTGTGTGTGTGCGCGCGTGTTTGTGTGTGTGTGTGTGTGTGTCTGTGTGTGTCTGTGTGTGTGTGCGTGAGAGAGAGAGAGAGAGAGAGAGAGAGAGAGAGAGTGCATGTTCGTTAGTGTATACCGATTGCTGTGTTTGGCACATCCGTCGAGCCAGCCGTTGAGGGGCTGTGGCACCTGTGCAGACATAAGGTCTGTATGTGTGTGTGTGTGTGTGTGTGTGTGTGTGTGTGTGTGTGTGTGTTTTTGTGTGTGCGTGTGTGTGTGTGTATGTTTGTATGTGTGTGTGTGTGTGTTTTTATGTGTGTGTGTTTGTGTTTGTGTGTGTGTGTGTGTGTGTGTGTGTGTGTATGTGTGTGTGTGTTTTGGTGTTTGTATGTGTGTGTGTGTGAGAGTATGTGTGTCTGTCCGTTAGCGTATACCGATTGCCGTGTTCGCCACGTCCGTAGAGCCAGCCGTTGCGGGGCTGCTGTATGAGCACCACGATGATGTCATCCCTGTTGAAGTCCAGTATGGTGGGGTTGCCCGAGGGGGCGTGGTTCACTTTGGCCCTCATCAGACGGCCCGCGGCCAGCCCATCACCAACAGAACTGGAGCGGGAGCGAGTGGGCTGAGGAGATGGTCCTGTGTGAGTGAGGTGGGGGTGAGAGAGAGAAAGAGGCTAGAGTATTTAATTAACCCACACAAGGTAGGATGACGTCATTTGCGCGGTGCCCGTGTCATGCCTGTCTCAAAATCTACACCGCAATGAAAAAATACTGTTCAAATAAACTTGCTGTGAGAAAGGTTTTCATCATGTGGTGTGTAAAATGATTTTTCCTATGAAAAGTGTTACCCACGACA
>NC_085873.1:24190462-24192962 GCF_034702125.1 Engraulis encrasicolus
ATAGTTCAGTCACGTAGTTCGAGCCCAGCTTGACTGTGGCACTTAGCTAAGGTTCTGGGAGGAGTCGTTATTCAGTTATAAATCAATGGCCAAGTATATTTCCAGCTATCAGTGTATGACTACTGCCACTGTAATTTAATTTGACAGTGAACCTCTGACCAACTGGACTTTAATCAACTCAACAAACACCTCTGGAAAAGTTGTGATAAGTAAAGAAGCGGTTATCATTGGAGTGTCCCTGGAATCTCCTCGGAATCTCCTCGGAGTCTCTCTGGAATATCTCTGGAATATCTCTGGAATTTCCTTGTAATCTCCCTAATCTCCCTATTTCACATATGCACACACACACACACACACACACACACACACACACACACACACACACACACACACACACACACACACACACACACACACACACACACACACACACACACACACACACACACACACACACACACACACACACACACACACACACACACACACACACACACACACACACATACTGAAGCCAATCTACCATACAGGCACATACAGTAACACTCTAAGTAACAGTGTGTGTGTGTGTGTGTGTGTGTGTGTGTGTGTGTGTGTGTGTGTGTGTGTGTGTGTGTGTGTGTGTGTGTGTGTGTGTGTGAGAGAGAGAGAGAGAGAGAGAGAGAGAGAGAGAGAGAGAGAGAGAGAGAGAGAGAGAGAGAGAGAGAGAGAGAGAGGGTATGTGTGTGTGTGTGAGAGAGAGAGACACAGACAAGGGTTGGCAAGACTTACCGAGTGAGTGTGAAGAGAGAGTGTGTAAGGCTTGATTCCCCATTCTGCCAAGAGCAGTGAAGTACTCCTCACTGATGCTAGCAAGAGCTATACACACAGAGACAGAGAGAGAGAGAGAGAGAGAGAGAGAGAGAGAGAGGGAGAGAGAAAGAGACAGGGACAGAGACAGAGACAGAGAGAGAGAGAGAGAAATAAAAAATATAGATTACATACATGGCCTACATGGTTAGTTTCCTTAAGAATAATTTCATTTATGTTTAATTTAACACAATTATTTCACTTGTTTAATTTTAATATTTGCATTAGTTTAATGAAATACATTTGTTATTGTTTTTCATTCCTTTTCCTTTAAAAAAAAATACATTTTTTTTATATATATATATATATTGTTTTTCTTCTGTATCAGCTTTAGCAACAATGATTGCATCATTCATGCTAATAAAGCTTTGTTTGATTTGATTTGATTTGATTTGATTTGAGAGAGAGAGAGAGAGAGAGAGAGAGAGAGAGAGAGAGAGAGAATAAGGAAATGCATGTGATAATACAGCACACTTACCAGACTGTATGTGTAGGCCTACACCAGAAACGACCACAGTGCCCAAAGCGAGTGAAGTCATTATTTGTCTTTGGAGGGCCGGAAAATTTGGTGAAGCGAATTGAGCGAATTTCTGAAGTTTTTAGTCAATTAATATTACTGTACGTAATAATCTATGACATGGCTTCGCAAAAAAACAATTGGAATGCAAGAGCCAAAGCCATGCTGAGATTAGCTAAGTCTATTGGCTAAGAATATTTTCCGACAACCATTGACCTAAGCCAAACATGTCAATATCAGAGCGAATACTGCACATTCATGGCGAAACTTCTTCAATGACCTCGGCTACCTGGTCGGTTTTGTTCGTATCTGGTGTACACACACAGGAATATTCTTGTAATAATACTTTTGTAATACTACTTGTAATACTTTTGTATGCCAAAATCAGGGATTTCAATCAGAGCACACACACACACACACACACACACACACACACACACACACACACACACACACACACACACACACACACACACACACACACACACACACACACACACACACACACACATACACCTAGATATACGTAGTGTTATGTTACCACAGTGTTACCAGTGTAATATCACAGTGAGAGAGTAGAGAGCCTATTTGAAATGCCATGATAATGTCATTCAGCAGAAAACAAAGCTTTTTGTAATAGCATTAAAATGCATGGTGAATTCACTAGTTTATACCACTTATACACTACCGAGAGAGAGCAAAAACTAAAATAATGCAGTCATGTGATTTTTTCCATAGCAACCAAAATGTTTACGTTGCAACTGGCTCTGATTACCATGGCAATCGGCATAGTAACCAGTTTATTTATGATATGGCAGCCGCCAAACATGACCCAGCAACAGCCTTGCTATCACGTCCATGTTACAGCTAGCTGTTCTGTCCCTCAGTACAGCATGTCCTTATTGCTTTACACACCTCTCCCTAACAACTCCTATACTCCTCTCCTTTGACGTGGTGTATTTGCTATATGTTATCCTACCTACATGTTTAGGTACAGCTTGCATTTTTTTTAATATATTTTTTTTACTTAGTCATGGTATCACAAACATCACATGCTTCACAAACTGAAAAATAACATCAACCATTTTTTTTTTCCACATCATGACTTTGTTTTGTCTCCACCCATTCCTCCCT
>NC_085873.1:24197962-24202962 GCF_034702125.1 Engraulis encrasicolus
TGTAAAAATGTATTTATTTATTCATTGCCAAAATGTATTTAGTCACAAAATTGAGGCAAGATCCCCTTCACTAGTTGCTAGTAATGTTGTATCAGCATAAAATGCAAATGCTGATGCAAAACTTACTGTATGTATACTATATATTCTATCAAATGGTTACATTGGTTATATTTTTGATAATTAGAATAAAGTGACCAGTTTCCGACAGCACAACAACAAAAATGGGTCACCATATAATGTTCGGGGAAAATGGTGGGTCCCAAAACAATTCCAGTTAAGAACTCAGAGGGCTCTAGAGGACCCGGTGTGATCAAAAAGACGACTGACAAACCATAAAAGCCTACTTGGACCAGAAAGATTGCAGGTTATTTGTGTAATACACTCACAATATGAACAAAAACAGAACAGAGTCCTTTTGCTGTTGGTTTTCTTTTTGGTCCATTTAAAGAGGACTGCGTTCGGTTCACTTAAAGGGGACTAGGTGAGAAAATGGCCTTAGATGTCCCTACAAAGAAGTCTAGATGTGTCTCTACAGAAGCCTTTGGATCTCTTGGTATTACTTCCCGCACGGCCAAAGTCCTCATCATTTTACAGCTCTGGTAATCATTTCTCTATAGTGACAAGAGCAGCTGTGGGCCAAGGCAAGACAAGGCAAGGCAAGGCAAGGGCAGTTTTATTTAAATATTACAGCGCATTTCATACTACAAGGCAGCTGTTCTTCACATAAACAGCAGAATGTTAACTTAAAGTCATATGGAATTAAAACATTTTAAAAAAGAACCTGATGGAGGGTAACATAACATTCCATCTGTAGTACGTAAAAGAGATGCAAACCACTACTCTGCAACCTCTCTGTTGCCATGGATATGGCAGGAGGTGGGTCCAGGAGGGGTGGTGGCGTGGTAGGGGGGTGGCACAGTGACCCACATGGCAGAGGCCTCAAGTTACACTTAGGCCTCATATACCTTCCCCTTGCTCTTGCGGAACACTTCAGTGCGGTCGGCCCGGCAACCATCCATCATAGCAAGATGTGTGAGTCTGGAATTCTGCGTCAAAGCTACTAGAGTACTATACTATGCATTTGGCTCTACAATCCTTGCTCTCGGCTCCCTGCTTTTAGTAGCGTGCAACTCAGGCACAGGAGCAGGTAGTGGCTTCAAGTTACGCTGATCCCTGTAAGCCTTCTCCTTCCCCTGACCCTGCCAATGCAGTCCCAGCAACTGAGGCCCCATGCACAGTAAGGCAGACCCATTTGAAAACGCACAGTAATGTATGCGTTTATGCCTCCCAAAGAAGCATAAAGAGGCTACAGATCAATTCAGCCAATTCAAACACCGTTGAAGTGGAGAAATCTGAAAACGCCACCTTCGCTAATAGCAGAACATTCTGGACATTATAAAAATAAAAAATGATGGCGTGGACGGAAATCGTTCCTATTACAGAAGTATGTATTTTAAAAATATATTTATTTGGCTTAATGAGTAGCCTACATGGCTTGAGTCTGGAACTCTGGAACATCCTGCTGCCTGCTTTCCGTAGTATGGAAGTCAGAAACAGGATCAGTATCACAGCCCCTTTAGAACAGCCTTGCCACTCTGTATTAAGCCCCATTGTACCGGCATTTTTGGCAGCTGGTTCCACCGAGATTTCCACTAGGGGCATCGGCGGAGACCAAAATGAATGGGGCCCATTGGAGCTACGTGCTAAAAATGATCAATGTCATCCAAGTCTCCTCAACATTGCTCAGATTTTAATGTCGTTCTGAAGACTTTAACAAGGGTTTTACATCAAAAGTTTAATTAAAAAAGTACCCGTTTGATTTTTTACAGGGGGAGTTTTTGTTGCCCACTACCTGCTAGCATTTTGCTAAGTGTGTGACGTCATAGACACTTAAAATCTGTTTTTAAGCATATGTGTGGCTCAAAAAAATCAAAAACTCAGCCGTGGGTATTTTCTACACGCTCTTTCGAAAACAACATTCGAATTACAAGAGAAAACGTCATATATTGAGATAAAGGCATGAGGGGTTTTGCTCCATAGGACTCCATGTGGATAAGGGTGGAACTGCAACTAAATTTGCCTCGTTCGTAAACCAGAAATGCCCCATGAAACCAACCAGTGATGTATCTGGTCTTCCTAGAAAACCTGTGTCAGTATCATATTGGTAGCAATGGAGCTGAAAAACAAGAGCAGTACTCTACATGTATAATATCACTGGCATTGATGTGAACTCAGGCAGAGGAGCAATGTATTGTTTACATCTGCTCTGTGGATACGGTACATATACCGTAGGGACAATAATCTTCAGATTACAATGGTATGCGGACAGAGGAGCGATTTTCTTCAGGTAATGTAGAAATCAGTGATATGGAATGCATAGTATGTATACAAAGTGTATACTATAAGTACTATGTACTATGTACTATGTAGGAGCAGTATTCTGTCATGAGCCTGCTTACACGCCATACTGAAGGGAAGGAAACAAAATGTGACCTTTGCTTTGCATGCTATTTGAATGTGCTAGCGCTCTCTGTGAGTTGTTGGAGTTGTTGGAGTATTCTTTTTTTTGGAAGTTACCAGAGGGACCAGAAACATATACATGCCTGTATGTCACATGTATTTCTATAGGCCTATAACAGTGTTTCTCAAACTTTTTCAGACCGAGGACCACTTTGTTCCCCTAAAAATGTTCAGGGACCACCTGTCAACTGAATTGTGATTTGATGGGTGCTAATTTGACACTGCTCATTTCAAAGCAGATCACTTACTTTTTATTCACATTTACAAGCCTGTCTTATTGTGGTGAAAACATGACTTGAGCTATGTTTAGTTTTGTAATATTGTTACAAATATAGGCTACTGCTAGTCTGGCCGTGCTTCTCTGTGGAGTGCCTGGAGCAGTAGAATTTTGATCGCAACGCCCCCCCAGAAAACTGCCAGTAATCGAATACACCCCCCACGTGGGGACGAAAGGGGGAGGACGCTCGTGACAATGACGTACACATCTGCGCCAGAGCCATTGGTCTGCGTTATGTTGTTGTTGAGTAACTGCCAGCGATTGGGTAAGAGGTGTCCAATAATTTCAAACCATAACTGAGTGCTAACTTCCTGCTTCCTACAATCGCTTCAGAGCAAACAAATGCCAGACCACGAATACGAAATGAAACGGTAGTATTATGGGATGGTCAGGACCAGGCTAGGCTACTGCTAGCTTGTCTTCGAAAAGTAGAAATCCCCTCGCGGACCACCTGAGCTCTGTCGCGGACCACCAGTGGTCCCCGGACCACACTTTGAGAATCACTGGCCTATA
This sequence comes from Engraulis encrasicolus, assembly GCF_034702125.1. Taxonomy (NCBI): domain Eukaryota; kingdom Metazoa; phylum Chordata; class Actinopteri; order Clupeiformes; family Engraulidae; genus Engraulis; species Engraulis encrasicolus. The sequence goes on from NC_085873.1 coordinate 24,201,273, forward strand.
ACATGTCTAATTTTCCATTATACTTTGGAAATGAAACGAATTTCAACTGGCTATCGGGTTTACAATGCTCTTTCGAGTTCAGTTTGGCCAACCTTGCTGCACCCCCACATAAAAACCAGAAACAGGAGACTGACGCGTGAAAGAAATGAGAATTCAAACCCAAATGCTTACTGGCAGTGCAAGTTAAGGCTAACCACACAATATACTGTTGGCATAGATTGATTTTTGTGTAAAAAAGAAAAAATAAATAAAAAAGATGTTAATCGCCACCAGGTTAGTGATAAATTAACACTGTTGGAGTAGTGCTTTCAATAAAACATTGAACGATTCAACCAGAATTCAACATGTTAGTTATTATTATTACCTTCGCCAGAAGGTTATGTTTTGACCGCTGTGTATTTATTTATTTATTTATTTATTTGTGAATATGTTTGTTTCTTTGTACTTCGTATAACTCACACAGAACTAAGCCGATTTTTATGAAATTTAGTGGGATGATTGGTCATGACCCAAGGAACAATCGATTACTTTTTGGGAGTGATTGGGTCAAAGGTCAAGGTCAAGGTCACGAAAAGGTCAAAAACGTAAATTGAGCTGATTTTTATGAAATTTAGTGGGATGATTGGTCATGACCCAAGGAACAATCGATTACTTTTTGGGAGTGATTGGGTCAAAGGTCAAGGTCAAGGTCACGAAAAGGTCAAAAATGTAAATTGAGTCGATTGTTATGAAATTTAGTGGGATGATTGGTCATGACCCAAGGAACAATCGATTACTTTTTGGGAGTGATTGGGTCAAAGGTCAAGGTCAAGGTCACGAAAAGGTCACGAAAAGGTCAAAAACGTTTTTCTTTGCCAAGCACTATATGCCAGAACAACGTGTGCATGCTGAATTGAATAAGAGGTCAAGACTGGGCCAAAAATGTAATATTACGATATTCCAGTCCGATTTCAATTAAACTAACTCCAAAATTTGGAGAATGTTATGCCCCACACTCTGAAGATGGCCAGAAAAAAATAAGTGGCGTAGGCGAAGGTTTGCACTCTACCGAGTGCCCATTCTAGTTAGTTAGTGTAAACACTGTGCTGTAGTTAAAAAAAATAACACTGTTAGAGCTTTGAATAGGCCTAAGAATTCTAATAAGATGCTAGTGACGATGTTTGGTGTCATCCAGAACTCTCCTGGGTCGGGGTTGGGACTGGGGTGTTTCTCAACGGGGGCTATACAGACCACCAGGGGGCGTTGTGGAGGTCTAGGGGGGGGGGGGGGCGTTGAGAAGGATACAACTGAGAGGGGGCTGTGCTTAGTTGCCATTGGGAGGCATTTAGTCCATTTCATTTTTTAACACTAAGGGGAGAGGGTGTTGGCAGAGTTATGATGAGGTCAAGGGGGCGTTGGCATGCTTATGATGGTGTCCGGGGGGCGTTTGTTCAAAAAAGGTTGAGAACCACTTCATAAGCACATTATTGTGAACCTCAGATGGTCAACGTTGTTGTGAATCATCCCTTCCCGGAACCCCACTCAATGAGAAGCCTGGCAAAGACCAGCCTGGAAGGGATGCCAAAGACGCACAAGACGGCAGGACGTTCAGAGACGTTTACAGCTTTTTTCTCAAGGGGGGTGCTAGAGTCCCCCAGGGGACATTGGGGAGCCCTAGGGGGGCGTTGAGAAGGATACAGCTGAGAAGGGA
>NC_085873.1:24207962-24229663 GCF_034702125.1 Engraulis encrasicolus
ATCACTTAGTAAATAATCATGAAAAGATCAAATGTGAGAATGGGCAGGACAGTCACAATGGGCAGCATATAAGTTGCAGCATAATTTACCTACTCTGGCCACAATCCTGCATTGTACCACTAAACACAGAGACCAGGGGGACTTTAAAACATTGCAGACAACTCAGAAAAGGGGCCTAATATTCAAAATAGTGCAATTCTTGTCTTTTAATATTTTTTTTTGCTTTATTTAGGCTATTTATTGATGGGGGCAGGGGGTCAACTTGACAGTGAAGAGTGGGACAGGATCACGAGTGGGAGAGAATTGGGTCTTTGGGACAGGAATCAAACCCAGGTCCCTGGCGTAACAATGCAGTGCAACAAGTGCACGGCGGGGCCAGTCCTGTAGCCTCTTACTGCAGATGGGGTTGCCGGCGGGCCTATTCACTATTTGCTGAAAATACTCAACTACATCATAACAACATTGCTATGACAGTACAGAGAGCCTTAAGTAACAGATTAAGACATAGCCATTACAATTTTGGTGACAGTAACATTATAACATAGGCTCTACGCTAAGGGGTTAAGGGCTTTTGTGTCATCATAACTTATAGGACTGTGGAGAGCATGACAGGAAGAGAGTAGAGATGGCAAAGGCTCGACTCGAACCTATATGCAGAGGGCTTAGCATAGGCCTACTGCGTGCCCCCCAATAGAACCGGTTTCAAACATTGCATTTAGCTGACGATTTTGTCCAAGGCGACTGATAGTCATTTTCAATTGCAGGGTATTGGTTACAGTCCCTGAAGTATAGGGTTAGGTGCCTTGCTCAAGGGCACCTCAGCCATGGAGTGAGGTAGGAAGCGAGAGGGTAGGATTAGAACCTGCAACCATCTGATCTGAAGCCCATCGCCTTAACCATTAGGTCACTGCTGCCCCATTACATAGGCTGTTATAAAGACAGTTCAGCTCTAACCCCTACCTCCATCCATCAACCTACCGGTACACTGTAACAAATAGCTGTTTATTTACGGCAATTCTGCAACAGCATTCTACTGTTTTTCGAAAAAACAGACAACTACTGTGAAAATATTACTTTGAGTCACATATTGAGCATAAACAGTAAGTACTGCACAATAGCAGTATTCGCCGTTGTGGAAAAAACTAGAGATGCACCGGATCCTGATTTTTAGGATCCTGCCGGATACCAGATCCACTGAATAAGATCCTGCCGGATCCGGAACCGGATACCGGATCCTACAAAAGGGTCGAAACATATAGTCTACTCGCACACGTGGGCCCTTTTTATTACGTTGGCGCAAACTATTTTTTAGACTCATTGGCTTATTGCCACACTGCCTGCAATAGCCGCTTCCAAAGGGATTTCACTCCATGCAGTGATTGGGGTTGTGAAAGACTGAAAAGCCTAGGCTAGACATGCACCAGACCCTGATTTTTAGGTAACATGCCGGATACCGGATCCACTGCTTAAGATCCTGCCGGACCCGGACCCTGTGAAAAACTCTATTATCCTGACGGATCCGGAACCGGATCCGGTGCATCTCTAGAAAATAACAAGTTATTTTAGGCAGCACCATTGAAACCCATTCATCCTCCACTTGTCCGTGATCACCATCAAACTTCAATACCACCTGAAGAACTGAAGTCATTCTGACTGGTTAAAGATTATCTGATACTATCAAGCATGATGAAACAATTTCTAAGGAAATGCAGCAAAGTGTGTGTAGCACATGCATTTTGATAGAGATGAAAGTGTGAATGGCTGAAACATTTTAAGAACTTGTAACACTCTAGCCTGCTAATCAGTGCCTGGCCTCACCTGAGTAGGGCTGTTATGCTATTATTCAATTACGGGCGTCACCTGCCAAGGGCCTGATGACTCTGGTCACATGGTACTCTTGCACCTGTATATAAATCTGGACTATCAACACTTCAGTTGCTTGCCTGCCTGCTGGCTGGCCTGCATGGCACAGCGTAGCACTTGTTTGCCTACAAGCTTGCCTACAAGCTTGCTTACATGCTTGCACACTTTCCTCTTTGTGAAAGCTTGCTGTATGTGGCATCATTTGTGGCATTGTTGCATATAATGTGCCTGCTGCAAATTAGGCATTGCTTTGAGAGCTAGCTTGTAGTGCTGCTTGTTTGCTGTGCTACTTGGTGCAAAATATTTTTTTTAAGACTGACCAATGCTATATTTATCATTGGCTCATCAAGAGATACAGTAAAAAGCCCACCTTGCACACTATCATTGTAACATAGCACTGCGTACTCTGAAATTTTATTCATGCCCACACTTTCAAAGGACCACCGCAAACCATTTTCTTAATACAGCATTGCGCGATAGCATCATGCTCAAGGCACTCCAGTCATGGTGAACGATGGGAGGGTGGGGTGGTAACATGGCCAGGGTACCACAGTTATGGAGAATGATGGGTGGGGTGGGAAGTTGCCATGGCCATATTCATGAATACAACTATGACCCAGTATTTGCCTGTCATCACACAGTACAATTCAACTTTTTAACTGAAATGTACTGTTATTTTTCTGTAGAGTACTGTTATTTAACAGTTCAATTGCTGCTGAAAAAATGTTGTATACTGTGATACATTAAACAGCAATGAGCTGTATTTGATTTTTGGTGTGAAATAACAGTAGAATTACAGGTAAATATAATTGCCAGTAACTGCCGTTATTTTGCAGGGACATTTTCTTAGAGTGTACTTATAGCCCTTTTACACATAGACGATTGTGAAAACACTTCAGCTTGTCAACCATAGTATGATGCAATCTTTTTTTATATAAATATTGCTATAAGATCCACATGCACCAACTGACTGGAATGGTGGGGGGATATTGGGAACTCAATAATGGTTCCCTGTCTGTATATCCATCCATGTATTCTTACAGTCAACCCGTAACGTCGGTGATGTGATCCCTCATATACACTCTGCAGGAGAACACTGTGGACTGCATGAGATTGCCATCGCAGGCAGGCTATATATCACTAAACAGGCGCGAGGCAGCTCCCTCTCCGCCCTGCGATTGGTTGCTGCTGGAGAATTCCACCCCCATCCTGCTCGCGCAGTCCCAGCGGTAATTATCGGAGAGGAGGGAGATGCTTAGCAACACACCAGGCACTGGCACGCGCGGACAGCCTTCCAATGACATCCTGTAGGCTATCGTCGTAATTCTACACCCTAAAGAGAATATCGATGAACTGAAATCAAGAGCGCCGTACTTCTGTCGGTATGAAAAACCGTCTGTTTGCGAACTGGAATGTTATGGTCTTTGCCGTTTGAGAAGCTTGGACAACCACTCTACTTGCCCTCCTAATCGCTCATTCCTCTTCACTCGCTTCAATTTTTAAATAGCCATTGCTCGGTTAAACCGCCAACCTGAAGTTCATTGTTGTTATTTTGGCCGCCGGTATGGTGGCCTTCATCGGAGCTGTCATCTGTATCATCGCTGCCGTTCACACCGGAGCCTCCTCGGCCGCCCTGGCTCAGCCACTGGCGGATAACCAGTCGCTAGCCCCGGACGCAGGTGCGCAGACCCTGGCACCCGGCGGGAAGGTGCCCGCCCGCGCAGGACCAGTGGACGCTCTCCATGGTCCTGACTCCAACGGCCGGGAGCTGGGAGGCGGAGAGGCGCCGACCTTTTACACGGTGACTGGCACCACAATGGGCGGACCCGGAGGGGGCGGTGAACAGGTGATCTACAGCCGCCTCATCTGCACCCCCGTCCCCGCCGGCGAGTGCAAGCCCAAAAACTTTCAGCAACAAGCGGACGATCCGACTCTGTACGCGGGCGAAGACTCGGGCTACCTGCGCACCACGGCGGACCAGCTCCGCCAAACTGTGCTTCAGCAGAAAGACGAGATCCTCACCGACCAACGCACCATCCGCGAGCTGACAGGGAAACTGACAGAATGTGAGCGGGACATGGGGATGGCAAATGGGGAAAGCCCCGGAAAGAGTGCGGCGGCGATCTGGGGTGGCAAACGAGCCGAGGATGGCCACATTATGGTGAGAGACGAGGCGCCATCTGAGATGCTGGCTGCGCGCGCTGTTCAGGAGCTCGAGCAAGCCATCAATCAACTCAGGGGCCGCATTGAGAAGCTGGAGGTGGGTAATGCGTCGCGCGCGGGCTCCCATTTGCTCACTTTTCTGCAGACCACTTTCTTTTCAGAATAACATAATGCTCGGGCTACTGACTACGCTGTTATTTAGCCCATACTATTGATTCAGTGTTGGGACAGTTGTAACAAAGTGTTGGGCGTACGCAATATCATCCTCTGGTCCAGCTTGCAATTAAGCCTGATATGACGGGCAACATGCACCGTGCCTTGCTGTATGATTAGGACTACATTAGGAGATAGGGTGTCAAATGGATATCAAACTGGGGCAGCCCGCCGATGTGCCAATGAAGGCTAGCAGACTTGAGCTGTAAAACTTTCCAGACAGGTGTTAGAAACTCCCTTTGTATTTCTGCTCACGTATAGCTCGTGCTCGGGAAGTCTCTGTTGATTAGCTGTATGTGGCTTCGTTTGGGCGCACGTGACAAGACAAGACATGGCGCCTGGCGTGGAAGCGAGAAATCTGTCTTTACCGTCAGTCAGTTTATTAGCGTGTAGGTTTATAGAATCCTGTGTGTATTCGTGACAATTTGTTATGAAGGAACGGTCGCTTTTGCGGCATTTTCATCAAGCCCCAACACCTAAGCTTAATTGCCTGCCTTGTCACGTAAATCCTTCTCAGGGTCATTTCCACCTCAAGAAATGTATTTCTTTAATCATGTGACTAAATCTGCAGGCTAGGCTACTTGTGCATTAGACTGGCAGAATTTACTCCCTCGAGCTCTTTCTCTCATTCTATACCTCTCTTCTTTCTGTCGTTCTGTCTCTCTCGCTCTCTCTGTATCCCATTTTCCCTCCCTCTATTTCTTTTCCCCTCACTTCTTCTCTGGTCGAGTGCTTTTCTCTTGGTATGTGCCAAATCGGTGCATATCAAACCATCATAGGAGATTGCATAATATAGGCCTACTGGATAGTCTGTAACGATATTGTATCAATATCGAACCGAGAATTCGAGATACATAAAGTCCAGATACTGTCACAGAGTGCAAGATGGCAGACATTATACACCCTTTCAAAGTTCTGTTACCCTTCAGTCCACAAAACAAAAACACAATATGATGTGATAGTGCTTCCAAGATTCAAATCAACATAATTATTAGCCTGCCAGTAAACTTTTCAAACTTATTAGCAGCCTGTTGTAGGCCCTACCCTATTTTACCTATCAACTAGTTTTCCTTCATAATTTTATTTTATAATGTTGCCAAATGTGAAAAAGACATTAATTCATTGAAAAAGATAAATAAAATAAAAATCACGAGTGTATCGAACAGTAGGTCAAAAGGCCCTATCTTATGACACAGATGACATGGTGTTTGTGTAACATTATTGCATTTATTGGCCCTAATTACACAAAACAACATACAGTACTAACAAAACCATATGTATTTTGAGTATAATATGGGTAGGCTAAGTAAATATTTATAATTATATCTGATTATATAATATTATGTAAGTGTAGACCTATCTGATTTTAGAGCAATTAACGTTACTGCTAAATCAAGATATTCCCAATGTCTCAATTGTACTCTGTACTGAACTTTACTGTACACAGTCTCCCCTACCTGCATGTTGTTGGCACCTTTATTTGCCACAGACATGTAAGTGCCTGCCTTACATGTCAAGCACTTAGAGCATCATAGGGATCACAACACTGCAAAGTCACTATTTGAGGAGAAGGGTGAGAGAATCCTGGAATGGTGTAAAATGTAACAGAGTGGCAATTCTATTGATATTGTACTCTGTATGTATTATGTTTAAGGCAGTCGAACAAAATCCCGGATGATTTTGAAATCTCCCCTGGACATTTTTTAGGCCTCAAACGTCTGGTCACCCTACACCTGTTTGTGTCTGTGTGGGTGGGTGTGTGTGCGGGCTCACGTGTGCATGCATCAATGTGTGTTTGTGTATGTATTCCATCATGCTGGTGTGTGTGGCCCTGCTTACGTGTGTGTGTGTGTGTGTGTGTGTGTGTGTGTGTGTGTGTGTGTGTGTGTGTGTGTGTGTGTGTGTGTTGTGTGCACATTCGCGTTTGTGCGCGTTTGTGTGTGCAGTAGACTAGAAAAAAACAGTCCTCTCTCCCCTCTCTCTTGCAGTCGGAGATGGCTCCCCAGGGCCACAATCACACAGCCGCCCCCACCATCGCCACCCCGAGCAGTGGAACCCCCATGGCGGTAGCGGTGCAGCAGGCCGGCGTGCCGCCTGCCACCCCTGGTGGCGGCGCGGGGGAGGTGCAGCAGCAGGTGGAGGAGCTGGAGGGGGAGCTGGAGAGGAAGCTGCAGCAGCTGGAGCAGGAGAGGAGGGCGCTGGGGCAGCACGGCCAGAAACACCGGCAACACATCGACCAGCACATAAACACCGTCCACCAACGCCTGGCAGGACTGGAGAGGGGTAAGATGGCATGGGGGGGAGAGGGGTATGAGAGGGGGTAAGGGGGTGGAGACAGGGTGTGAGATGAGATGGAGAGAGAAGTGGGGGTGAGAGAGCAGAGGGAGAGGAGGGCGCTGGGTGCACTAACGACTGGCAGGACTGGAGAGAGGTAATATGACGGGGGGGGGGGGGGTCGAGAGGGGATATGGGGGGTGGAGACAGGGTGTGAGATGATATGGAGAGAGAAGTGGAGGTGAGAGAGGAGCAAGAGAGGAGGGCGCAGGGGCAGCACGGCCAGAAACATAGGCAACTCATCGACCAGCACATACACACCGTGCACCAACGCCTGATTGAAGCGGTAAGAGAGGAGGCTACTGGGTCAACATCGGACAGAAACACGGACAGCACATCGATCAGCACATACAGCCCACAGAGACTATGGCAGGACTAGTGAGAGCTGTAAGATTGGGCTAGGGGTGGAGCCTCGTTCACACACGTCGCTGTTAGTTACTCGCTCAGCGAATGAAGTCAATAGAATGTCTGTGTTCCACGAGACGAGGAGGCGAGTAGGCGAGTACTGTACAAGCGATGCGATGTGGGCGGATCCCAAGTTGAAAATATTTTAACTTCGAGCGAGGCGAGTAAGCGAGTAACCAATGGGAATAGAGTAGGCGAGCGAGCGAGAAGCTAGTAACTAGTAGCGTCGTGTGTGAACGTAGCTTGAGAGGGGATGAGGGGAGGAATAGAACAGGGGTAAGAGAGAGTAGCTAAAGAACAGGGAATTGGGGCAACACGGTCAGAAACACAGACTGCTTATCGACCAGAACATACACATCACAGGACTGGAGAGAGGTGAGATGGGATGGGGTGGTGGTGGTGGTGGTGGTAGGGGAGGGATATGAGAGTTAAGATGGGGACAGAGATGAGATGGGGGTTATGAGAGGGGACGGGGGGTACCCTTACGAAAGCCAACCATCATTAGGTGAAAATGGACCTCTCCTCTCATCTCATTGGCCCCTTGACTCATTTTCCCTCCTCTCCTCTTGTCTGATTGGTCCCTAGACTCTGTGGCTCCACATGGCTTCAGGCTGTCCTTCCCACCAACAAGCAGCAGCAGTAGATTCTCAAGCCCTCATGGCCACGTGTCGGCCCCCACACACAACCGCGTCACGACCCCCTACGCCCGGGTCACGACCCCTGTGCCCCCGCTGCATGCCCTGACGGCCTGCCTGTGGCTGCGCCCGCTGGGCACGGGGCTGGGCACCCCGCTGTCCTACGCGGTGGCGGGGCAGCCCAACGAGCTGGCACTGCTACTGGGCAAACACCACACACTGGAGCTCATCATTAACGATCAGGTATGACCTGCTGCTTCTAACTTTCTTTTTGTCTGGGGGGGGGGTTGACCTTTATTATGATAGTACAGTGAACAGTGGCACAGTAAATGAGCGGGAGAGAGAGATGGGAGAGAATCAGGAAACAACCTCGGTTCGGAATCGAACTTCAGTCCCCAGCGTAACAACGGTACAGTGTCCGAGGAGCACCAAAATTCTATTTTAAAGTAGAGTAGTAGGGGAAAGGGGAAGGACAAAATTTACATTTTTTTAAGGGAACACTCCAAACGGAGGAGTACAAGCAGTTCCACAGAATGCCTTGTGAGTCACTTGAAAGAAGCTGAAGCTGACTTGCCCTTTGAAAGCAGTTCGCAAATGTTTTTTGTCCTCCATTAATTATAGTTGTAGCCCCTTAATGCACGCCGTACATCCTGAGGCACGCTGTACTACACCACTGTGACAGTGCACAGGGCCTTTGGTAATACATTACAACTTGGTCATTGCACTTCTGGTAACAGCAAATTTATAACGCAGTGTCTTAACGGGTTAATATTGTGTCATTACCTCTTCATTACCTCATTTACCATCATTAAGCTGTTGCTACCACATACAAATGCCATCCTGTGCCACGCTATGTGGTCGTGTGTGGTGCTGTGCCGTTTCATGTCTTCCTGTGCCAGCCTCTGTCATCCTGTGCCATTTTGTTTATTGCTGTGCCAGTGTTTGCCATCTTGTCTGTTTCTGTTACTCTTTGTGTGTTCCTGGAGTCTTGTGTGTTCGTATGCCATGTCATGCTATTCTGTGCCATCCTGTGCCACATGGTGCCATGATGTGCTATTCTGAGCCATCAGTCATCAGCCATATGTGTTCCTGTAGTCTTATAGGTTCCTGTACCATGTCAAGCTATTCTGTGCCATCTTGTGACATGTTATGCTATGCGGTGCCATCTCGTGTGTTTCTGTGGCATCTTGCTGTATGTGTGTTCCTGCGTGTTAGCGTGCTAGTTTGGGCCCACCATACCTGTCAATGTTGACCTTCAAAAAACAAGAAAATTCCCAGATTTAACCCCCCAAAAAAATGTGACATTTTCCACAGGCCAAAATACACACTGCACAATACACGGTGGGTTCCACTCGTGCGTGGCCAGTCAGATACAAAAAAAACCCACTGCCCATGTTTTAAAGGAGCATGTTTGTAGCTTAAAATGACTGAAATATGAGTTTCTCTTTGTTGTATTCTCACTCAAATGGAATTGTAAGCAACTACTGCGTAGCAAAACATAGCCGATCTTTGTGCTGGTGCAGTCTGTAATGAGGTAAGTTCTCCCGGTTTGCTGTTTAGGCTTGTGTGCACCCTATGAACACACAAACACCTGCAGAGCTCGAGGGTGAGAGCTCGCATTTTTAAGGAAGGTGAATTATTGGCATTTTCTGGCATAAAAGCTACTGGCCGGTAGCCATTCATAGCTGACAGAATAAGTAGAGAGGGTTTGGGTTGTCAGGCTAACTGGCAGGGCCATGGGGGTGAATTTCTGGACCGACACTTTTTTTTTTGAATGCAAAAAATCGTGAAATAAGTCATAAATAGGGAGTTTCCTGGGAAAAACGGGAGGGTGATAGGTAGCCTATGGGGTCCACCTGCACTATCTGTGAGGCATAGAAGTTTTACTACTCAGTCTGGTAAGGCACATATCTAAAAAAGAAATCAAACCTTCCCCTATATTCCCAATTAATTTCAAGCATTTCAAACAGCGTGCCATGCCGTGCTATTCTGTGCCATCTTGTATCACCCTGTGTCCATCGTATGTGTCCCCATATGGTCCAGTGTCATTCTGTGTTCAGTGCCAGCCCAGAGCTATTCTGTGTGGACCTGCCAAAATTATCACATGCTGCATGTTACATGAATTGTGCATTAGAAACCATAGTTGTTGACAATGATGACGATAATAACAATATTATACTTAGTGTATTACAACATTTAACATATTTATTTTAACATTAATAAGTAAGTTTTACATCAGGGTTAGTATTTCTATTCACTTTTGGGGCATAGTGGTTGGCCTGCCGCATGTGCTGTACATGACAACAAAAACACTTTCGATACTTCGTATGGTGGTACCATTTCCTCCGCAAAGGAGGTTATGTATTTTGCCAGGGGTTGCATGTTTGCAAAATAGTGTGCCATGGGGCATGAATGTATTTTTCAGATATAAGGTATCAAAAGGTTTCAATAAGGTTTCAAAAGGAATCTTCAGAGGCGTGATGGCTCAAGCTGATTCTGAAGTGTTTTTTGTGCTTTTATTATAGCAGGACAGTGTGAAAGGAGACAGGAAATGAGAGAGAGAGAGAGAGAGAGAGAAACTACCCAGGTCGGACTTGAATGTGGTTCCCCATGAGAATGCAAGCCCCTATCTGTGGGGGACTTTACACGCTGCGCTGAGAATGAATTTATGAATTTGTGAATTTGTTAATGATCTGAGCAGAGGTCTGGTGATCTGAGCAGAGAGTCTTTGCTCAACGGGTGCTTTTCTGGTAGTATTACTTGCACCCCTCGTGTCATCCGACTCCTCCCTCTCTCATTCCCCATACCTCTAGGTGGCGCTACTGCCAGTGAACATATCAGTGGGCGTGTGGCAACACATGTGCGTGAGCTGGCACAGGAAGGGCGGGCAGTGGAAGGCGTACCAGGGGGGCAGGGTGTGCGGAGAGGGAGCCGGGGTGTCGCCCGGACACACCATCCGACCCGGAGGAACGCTCATCCTGGGACAGGAGCAGGTGAGAGAGAGGGTGTGTTTGTGAGAGAAAGAGGAAGAGGCTGTGAGAATGTGTGTGTATGTGTGTGTGTGTGTGTGTGTGTGTGTGTGAAAGAGAGAAGGGGGAGAGTGTGTGTGTGTCTGTGTGTATGTGTGTGTGTGAGAGAGAAATATATTGTGTGTATGTGTGTGTGTGTGAGAGAGAGAGAGAGAGAGAGAGAGAGAGAGAGAGAGAGGAGAGAGAGAAGAGAGAGAGAGAGAGAGAGAGAGAGAGAGAGAAGGAGAGAGATGAGAGGGGGATGAGGACGAAAGAGTGGAGGAGAGACGGAAGANGAGGTGAGAGGAGGAGGAGAAGGAGAGGAGAGCAGAAGAGAGGGGATGACGGAGAGGTGAGAAGGGAGAGAGGAAGAGGGCGGGAAGAGGTAGAGGGGAGAGAGAGAGGAGATGGGAGACGAGAGAGGAGAGATGAGAGGAAAAGAGACGACGGGAGAAGAGAGAGGACGGGAAGGAGAGAGAGAAGAGAGAGAGGGAGAAGGGAGGAGATGTGGAGGCAGGGAGGGAGAGAGAGGGAGGAGAGGGAGAGGAATGAGAGGGAGAGAGCAGAAGGGAGAGGATGGAGGAGGAGAGAGGGAGAGAGGGAGGACGAGGAGAAGGAGAGAGAGGAGCGGAGGCAGAGAGTGAGTGAGGTGGGAGAGAGGGAGAGAGGAGAGGAGGGAGGGAGAGAGAGGAGGGTGGGGGAAGAGAGAGAGGGGGAAGGTGAGGAGACGGAGAGGAGAAGGGAGGGAGAGAGAGGAGGAGGAGGAGTGAGAGGCAGAGAGAGATGGAGGAAGAGAGGAGTTGGGGAAGGAGAGGGACGGGAGAGAAGAGGAGGGAGAGAGGAGGAGAGGAAGAGGGGGAGAGAGAAGGAGGGAGGAGACGAGAGTCAGATCGAGAGGAAGAGAGAGTGGAGAGAGTGGAGGGAGAGAGTAGGAGAAATGGAGAGAGGAGAGAGGAGAGGAGGGGATAGAGAGGGGAGGAGAGAGGAGAGAGGATGGAGGACGTGAGCACGAGAGGAGAGAGAGGAGGGAGAGAGAGAGAAGAGGTGTCTGGAGAGGGAAGGAGAGAGAGAGTGGGGGAGGGGAGAGGGGAGGAGGGGAGAAGAAGAGAGGCAGGGAGAGGAGAGGGGAGGGGAGAGAGGGAGGGGAGAGAGGAGGAGAAGAGAGAGTGAGGAGGAGAGGGAGGGGAAGGGGGAACAGGGAGGAGAGAGGGAAGGAGGGAGATGTGAGAGAGAGAGAGAGGAGAGGAGGAGGGGGAAGGAGGGGGAGGAGAGGAGAAGAAGGCGAGAGGAGGAGGGAGAGAGGGAGACGAGAGAGGGAGAGAAGGAGAGAGGGAGAGGGGGAGGAGAGAGAGGGAGAGGAGAGAGAGGGGAGAGGGAGAGGAGAGAGAGGAGAGGAGAGAGAGAGAGAGGGATAGAGAGGAAGGATAGGAGAGGGGAGAGGAGAGAGAGACGAGAGAGAGGGAGAGAGGAGTAGGGAGAGGAGAGAGGAGGGAGAGAGGAGGGAGAGAGAGATGAGAGAGAGGAAGGAGACAGAGAGAGGAGGGGGAGGAGGAGGGAGAGAGAGGAGATGGAGGGGAGAGAGGAGAGGGGGACGGGGAGAGGAGGGGGAGAGGAGAGCGAGGACGAGAGGAGGAGAGAGGAGGGAGGAGGGAGAGGAGGGAGGGAGAGTGAGGGGAGAGAGGAGGGGACGGGTGGAGGATAGAGGGAGAGGGCGGGGGATGAGAGGGAGAGGGATGAGTGAGAGCGAGAGAGGAGAGAGGGGGATGGAGGGAGGAGGAGGAGAGGGATGGACCGAGAGAGGAGGAGGAGAGAAAAGGGAGATGAGAGAGGAGAGACGAGAGAGGAGAGAGAGAGAGAGAGGAGAGAGGAGGAGGAGATTGAGAGAGTGAGGAGAGAGGCAAGGAGAGGAGAGGAGGAGAGAGAGAGAGGAGAAGGGAGGGGTTGGGTGATTGGAGAAGAGAAGGGAGGAGAGGAGAGAGAGGAGAGAATGAGAGAGGAGGGGGGAGGATGGAAGGCGAGGAGGAGAGAGAGGATTGAGAGGGAGAGGGAGGGAGGAGAGTGAGACTGAACGTGGGAGACGAGAGAGTAGAGACGGAGAGATAGGTGAGGAGGAGAGTGAGGGAGAGAGAGAAGGGAGAGAGGGAGGTGAGAGAGAGGAGGGAGGAGATAAGAGAGGGAGAGAGGAGAGGGGGAGAGAGGATGAGGAGGGAGGAGAGAGAGAGAGACGGTGAGAGGAGAGAGAGGAGGAGGAGGGGAGAGGAGAGAAGATGGAGGAGGGACGAGAGGGTGGGAGAGGAGAAGAGGAAGAGGGAGCGAGAGAGAAGAGGACCGGGAAGGAGAGTGAGAAGGAGAGGAGGAGAGGGGAGTAAGAGAAGGAGGGGAGGAGAGAGAAGTCGGAGAGGCAGGGAGAGAGAGGAGAAGAGGAGGAGAGAGAGACGAGAAAAAAAGGAGGGGAAATGAGAGAGGAGAGAGGGAGGGAGGAGAGAAGAGGAGAGGATGAGAGAGAGGGGTAGGGGAGAGAGGTTATGAGGGAGGAGATTAGAGAGAGAGGAGAGACCGAGAGAGGAGGGGAGGACGCGGGTGGAGGGAGGAGAGGGATGAGGGAGAGTGCTGAGGAGAGGGGAGAGAGAGAAGGATGAGAGAGAGGGAGGAGATGAGGGAGATGGGAGAGAGTGGGGAGACGAGAGGAGAGGAGAGAGGGCTGAGAGAGAGAGCGGCTGGAGAGGAAGGAGGGAGGAGAGAGAGAAGAGAGAGGGACGGGAGAGAGGAGAGGAGGGGGAGAGAGAGGAGAGAGAGAGTGGAGAGATGAGTCGAGTGAGAAAGAGGAATGGGAGAGAAGGGAGAGGAGAGTGACGGGGAGAGAGAGAGAGAGGGAGGAAGGGTAGATGGGGAGAGGGAGGGAGGAGAAGAGAGGGAGGGAGGGAGGAGAAGAGAGTGAGGAGGAGAGAGGGAGGAGGGAGAAGAGAGGGAGGGAGGAGAAGAGAGGAGAGGAGAGAGGAGAGGAGAGGTGAGTGGGAGGAGAGAGTTGGAAGGAAGAGAAGGGGACGAGTAGAGGAGAGGAGTAGGAGACGAGAGAGAGGTGGATGAGAGAGGAGAGAGGGAGGAGGGAGGATGAGAGTCGAGAGAGGAGGGAAGAGAGGAGAGAGTGAGAGGAGAAGCCCGGTTAGTGGAGTGACGGGGGATTGGAGGAGGAGGTGAGGAGGAGTGAGAGAGAGGTATGGAGAGAGGAGAGGGAGGAGAAGAGTGTGGAGAGGAGAGGGGAGGAGGAGTGAGAACGGGAGGAGGAGAGAGGAAGGGAAGAGAGTGGAGAGAGAGGGTAGAGTGGAGGATGAGGTGAGGGATGAGAGAGGAGAAGGACAGGAAGGGAGACGACGGAGAGGAGAGAGGTCAGGAGGTGAGGAGGAGTAGAGAGAAGGAGAGAGATCGAGAGAGGAGTGAAGGGGAGAGAGAGAGAGTGAGAGGCGGAGAAGGAGAAGAGAGAGAGAAGGAGAGGGAGAGAGGGGTGATGGAGGAGAGAGTCGAGGGGAAGAGAGGAGAGGGAGTGAGAGAGAGAGTGGAGATGAGAGATGAGGAGGAAGGAGAGAGGAGAGAGGATCTGAGAGATGAGAGGAAGGAGTAGAGAGAGGAGAGAGGGAGGAAGAGTGAGGGGAGAAGAGAGAGAGAGTGGGGAGAGGCGAGAGAAGGATGTCGAGAGGAGAAGAGGAGAGAGAGACGAGTGAGAGCGGGAGAGGAGAGTGGAGGAGAGAGAGAGAGGGGGGGAGAGAAGAGAGAGACTTAAGAGAGGAGAGTGAGGGAGGAGGGGGAGAGAGAGGAGGAGAGGTGGTAGAGAGGAGGGAGAGAGAGATGGAGGGGAGATTGAGGGGAAGAGAGATAGGAGAGGTGAGAGATGAGTCGCGGGAGGAGGGGAATGAGAGTGAGAGGGTTGCGGAGAGGAGGAGGTAGAGAGAGAGGAGGGATAGAGGAGGAGAGGAGGAGAGGAGAGGAGAGAGAGAGGGGAGAGTGGGGAGGAGGGGGAGAGTAGAGAGGAGGAGGAGAGGGGAGAGATGGCTGAGAGAAGTCCGAGAGAGAGGGTGAGTAGAGGAGTGGTGGTGGAGAGGGGAGAGAGAGACGGAAGAGAGAGAGGGAGAGGAGGAGTTAAGGAAAGAGAGGGAGAGAGACGGAGCGAGAGAGAAGTTGAGAGAGTGAGATGCAGTGAGGGAGATGAGAGGGGAGTGGGGGGAAGAGAAGAGGAGAGGAGGGGAAGGAGAGAGGTGAGAAGGAGGAGAGAGGGAGTGGGAGAAGTAAGAGAGAGAGGGACTGGGGTGAGATGGAGTGAGGTGAGTGGGGTGGTGAGAGTGTGGGTGAGTGTGGGTGGGGGAGAGAGGAGTGATTTGAGAGAGTGGGGATATGGAGGGAGATAAGAGGTGAGGATGAGGAGAGAGAGGAGGAGAGGAGAATGGGAGTGGCAGGAGGATGAGAGGAGAGGTAGGTCGGGGGTAGGGTGAGAGTGAGGGAGAGAGGAGGTGGAGGAGGAGAAGTGAGTGGGAGATTGAGTGCAGGAAGGAGGAAGGGACGAGGAGGAGCGTGAGGAGAGGGAGAGGAGAGGAGGGGAGAGAGAGAAGAGTTGGGAGAGGAGAGGGAGCGAGATGGCAGAGAAGAGAGAGAGAGGGGAGAGAGGTGAGAGAGGGGGTGAACGGAGAGAGATGGAGATGGAGAGAGAGAGATGATGCAGAGAGAGAGAATGTGTGTGTGAGTGTGTGTGTGTGTGGCCTTAATATTTTTGTCATTTCGGGGTCCTACAAACAGGGTTGCTGTGTCTGCATCTTGTCACCACGGGAATACTCTCAGGCCCATCCCTCTCTCTTCTCTCTCTCTCTCTCTCATCCTCTCCCTATCTGTACAAATGTTTCGGACTATCCATTGTTCTTTTTCTACTGTTCTTTATTTCCTCCGCCCATGTCTTTCATTTCTATTCTTCCTCTGTTTCAGCGTTCTTGTTACATCCTCTGTTACTGCGTCTTGTCACCTCATTTGTCTTTCCTCTCTCCATGGGAGGCTACACCTTCATTTTACGCCCCTCTCTCTCTGTGCCTGCTTCTGTATCCCTTAACTCTTATTCTTCTTGGACTGCTCCCTTACTCATTACTCTGTTCTCTATCCTGTCTGTCAGTTACGTCTTTCAGTAAACGTACGTCTCAGATACGTGCTCAACCTGTGTACATCTCTGCCCCACCTCCTTCTCTCATCTCTCGTTCTCGTTCCCCAGGCTCAACTGTCAATATTAACACTTCTCTCTCTCTCTCTACTCTCTCTCTCTGTCTCCCCTCGCCTCTCTCCTGTATTGGATGTAGTGGGGGGGAGGTTTTCGACGCCAGCCCGGCTCTGCAGGTTTTGGCGAGCTGTCCCAGTCTGAACGTGTGTGGGGACGGGGCGCTTGCGGCCGTGCCCGAGGTGTCCGCCCTTGGCCCAACTGCACTCAGGGGCTGCTGGGTAACTGTAGTAGTTCCCTGGAGGTGAGCATCACCTGGAGGCATTGGGCCGGAGCCACCAAGGAACACGGGGAGCCGTGTCGCTTGCCTGCGTCCAGTGCCAAGCAGTGAAGCCTGGGCCTGTGGAGATGGGTGTCCATGGGACCGAAGCCAGCAAGCAACTCTGTTTAGACGGAGTTGTTGTCTGATTATTTATTTATGTTTTTAATGGAGAGGTCTCATTGATGTATTTGTTATAATTATTTAGTCAGGAGATGGTCTCTGTCGATTGCGTAGCCCAGCCTTTCTCAAAACTTCACGATACACCAAGACCCACTTTGAAATGTGAGAAAAATTATGGGGGCCCACCAAACCATTGGCGCATATAGCCCGGCGTAGCCCTTTCACATTCCCCTGGCCTTTCCTCCTGTCTCTGTCAGGGTTTCCTGCTTAGGCCCGGGGTAGACTTACAGTCGGACATCCAGTCATTTTGTCAACTTTTCACTGATAATCAGGCAGTGCAGCCATATTTATTTTGGGAATATTTATGCTGTGTCACTAATGCATGCTAATTGTCATAGTACAAAATAAAGTAAAAGTGTTTCCCCATTTTCAAAATGTCTTCGGTCTCTGCAACGTGGGACTTGAGTATCATGCCCGACTTACATAATATACAATCCGCTCCTCACCTCTCTCTAATAAACCAATGGCCATAGTAGACTACAGGATGGATAATAATAAAATACAACCAACAATAATAATAGTAGTAATAATAATCGTTTAGAATTTAATACTATAATAATGCGTAATATTAGAAGCGCCTTAAGAGAACACTTAAGGATTCTGTACAGAGGTAAAAACAACAGTAATAAAACAGGACTCAGTAATAAAAAAGAAAAGGAAAAACATAAGGCCTTTTATCACCTGCACTAACAGTATTACAGTTAACCAGGGGCCCAGTTGGGCAGAGGTGGGTTATCCAGGGGTCTGTTCAACAATAGGTGGATCGTAATCACAGGGCTAAGAGTCCGTTAGTTGGTAGTTGGTTAACGAGGCTATGCCGTTTGCTTGCTGGATAGCGGGGTAACCATGCTAGCATCCTCCGTGACTGGAATCAGGACAGTGAGCATGGACCATGGATATGGTGGCTGATGGGAGTTTAGAGAAAGCTAATGGTGGGTTGACTTCAAGGGAGCAGTATATAGTTATGTTAGCCACCTAGGGTATGGGATCTCAGATGCAAATAGGAAACGTCCTCATGGTGACAGCCTTATTGGAAGATCAATGCTGTGCTTGGAGAGTAAAAAACCTTCGAGCTACTGTCTCATGGTACCTGCTTCAGTTTCTGACGTTGAGGGTGAAAACAATGAGATGTGAACCTACTGCTTAAAGCATTACAGTGGATCGAGCAACCTGGATTCGCATTTTGCCTTGTCCAATTCAGGTCATGTTATCATTCAACCAAGTCAATTATCCTGGTTGACATTGGAACTGGTAAAAACAGGTAATTGGGAATATGTGGCACTGTGGAATATGGTCTCTAACTGAATCAGGTTGTGCCCACAAACATATCGTCTATGTGGGTGATGGCCATTTGCTGTGATTTAACTATCTATCTGATTGTCATAGTCACATGAAGAAAGAAAGCAAAAAAAGAGTGTCATACGTACGCGCCTTATTTAATTTTATTTATGGTATCCATTAGAATAAATATATGAATGGTGGGAGTTAGAAGTGGGACAGAGGCGAAGGATGCTGGTTTCCAGACAGCCAATAGGAAGATGAGGAAAGCAGGGTTGTGAGTTTAACATGATTGTGTGATTTCGAGGGTGCTGGTAGTGCCAGATTGTAGGGCTTAAAAAAAAACTTCCGGACAATCTAGTGTTGGCTCCCAAGGTATATCTTCACGTTGTGTCAGATTCTTTTCTCGTTGCCATTTTCTTTTTCCTCGATCAAGATATTTTCTAAGAATGAATTTTGTTGTATCTGAGAGGTGCCCTATATCATGGACAGTTCGTATCGAGGCCATGTTTGAGACCCGACTTTGTATTGAATGTTGATGCACTTGTGTTGTCTAATAGTGTGGGAGGTGTAGTGCAACGTTTTTATATGGAGAGAAAGGTTCATCTTAGTTATCACAAGGTCCTGCGGATGTCAACTAATGTCAAGATATTTAATTTTTTAAAATGGTAAGGTTTAGCCCAGTGGGTTCATACAACATGTCGGGGTAGGTCGTCGTCCTGTGTTTGAAGCCATTGTGGGTTCCTCAGACACTACATCACATGTTTTCAAATAGGCTCCTTACACTGCCACTAGGCATTAGTCAGCGATATGATGCGGGTAAAGAATGGCCCTATATAGCACAGTATGTGGTTGTGACCTCAATATGCTAGGTTGACTCTCCAAGTGACATAATATCACTTTAATAATGTAATATAAATTTTAATATGTATATATCTTTTATTATCGGTCCAATTTGTATTTCATTTTTATCACTCTTCTATAGAGGGTTTCATTTCTTCCCCCCTAAGTGTTGAATTACCTCTTTTTGGGGCAAAACGTACTGTGCAAAAATACAGGGCTTGTGTAGTGATGGCAGGAATTTGGTCGTGACACCATGCACAAGATAGTGGTGTAAATGTGCTCCTATGCCTAGGTTGCCAGGTTACCATCCGTGTGACCTTCTGTTCAGTAGGCTAGAGGTTAAAACTAGGTTACCTTGGCACGGCAAGTTACCATGGGCAACCATGCTCGTTTTCAAGAAGAGGTGTTTAAAAGTAAGAGTAGAAGAGTACATGTATGGTGTTAAGTTGACTAAAACACTAGGCATATGATCATTACCATAGCTGTTACACCTGTTATTCCACTATACCTAACAAGGTAGATAGTAATAACTGCAAACCCCCCCCCCCCCCCCCCCCCCCCCCCCCCCCCCCCCCCCCCCCCCCCCCCCCCCCCCCCCCCCCCCCCCCCCCCACCCCCCCCACCCCCCTCCACCCCCCCCCCCCCCCCCCCTCCCCCCCCCCCCCCCCACCCCTCCACCCCCCCCCCCCCCCCCCCCCCCCCCCCACCCAACCCCCCCCCCCCCCCCCCCCAAATTTGATCAGACCAGCGCAGAATCAGGTACACTCAGTGCAGTTGGAAGAAACTCACCTGTGTTGGAAGAAAATTGTGGAAGTTTTTTTACTTCTACTTTTTATTTTTGTCATCTCTTTTTAGTGTGTGTGATTTCTAGACGCACATCACGGTTTGCACAACGGTTTTTATTTCTTCTTTGTCCTATTGATTAACCGCCATCGTGCTACCTCTGCGCTCTGCTTCTGCAATCCGTGTTGCTAGGTTTTCAGCCGCTGAGGGGCCGCCGCCTTCTCTCAGGGCTGGGACTGCCCACCCACTGCTAACCCAGGCAGCCCTCACTCCACCGGTCATAAAGGTCAAGCTGAATATTAAGGAATAGCCATACTTCAGAAAAATATGTAGAAAATAAGTACAATCCACTACACAATGGCACAGTGTGTATCTCTGACCTGATCTACACTATGCTCATAATGCCTGTGTGTGCTGCATATGGTCATTATTAGGAGAGACGGGAGAAACCGCCACAAAACAGGAGAATAGCACATGATCAGAAGCCACAACAACGAAGAACAGGAACACATTGTGCGGCACACAGGGCGTTAGAAAATCGGTTGCACACAATGGTCAGTGTGTAGTGTGTGTGTTTGTGTGTGTGTGTGTGTGTGTGTGTGTATGTGTGAGTGTGTGTGTGTGTGTGTGGAGTGTGTGCGTCCATGTGTATGCGTGTGTTGCATGTTCAATACCAATGTCAACACATGCCTTTCTTTTATTATTGTCTGTGCACTCTGATAATGTATTGCAATGTTATATATTTGTTATAATTGATTATGAAGGTGCATTTTACACCGTAATATATTAATTTGCTTGTTTTTCTTTGGGCCCATAACAAAGCCAGCATTGTCTAAATACCGATGAGTGTGCAATAACATACGGTACGGTTGTCTGTGACTTGTTATGATTTCTGTACTACTAGCTGCAACACAAAAGGGTGCAGTAGTAAACGCAGCTTCAGGAATTATCTATGGCCAGGATCTTTGGCTCCTTTACGCTGAAGTATTACGCTGAAATATATTATATATACGTATTATTCTCTTATGCATTATTTCTTTTTCTATATAAACTTGGATGGATACTTGAGTGAATGTTCCTCACAATGCATCAACTTGATGTTACGTAAAGTGTCTGATGTACATGGGTGTAATGTGCTTGTATGCAACGCAGAAATATAATGTTAATGTACAGGTTTATATATATTATACAGATACCACGATATTCTGTGTGATCCAAAGCAGTACTATAAAGACCAACACACTTCACTCAGCCTACAGGGACTGTGCCATCTAGCATGAGTTCGGCATATGAAACCGGTAGCGGAATTGCACACAGGGGCCACTTCATAAGGACTGCATAGGTGATTGATAATAAGGCCCCCATCAACAGCAAAAAGGCTAAAATGCCCAGCTCGCTGTACCCCAATGTTGCTGTGTATAATGGGAAGAGGTCGCAGACAGATTAGAGTCCTGAATGACATTACTGGTCCCGGACAAGATCTGTCATCCAGTATAGGGAGGAGCAATGTGTAACATTATGGATGTGTCCTGCACACACGCTCTCTCTCTCTCTTTCTCCACACCTCCATCTTTGGCTCCCCTCTCTCTAATAATGTCTCTCTCTCTTTCTTACTCTGTCTTTCTCTTTAAGTTCTAGTTTTTTTACTATGGCTATGGACAGACAGTGTTGCCAAAGCAAGTGCCATGAAAATACTGACTGATAATCTCTCTCCTCTCTCTCTCTTTCTTTCCCTCTTCTCAATCTCTATCAAACACACACTACAGCACACACACCACACCACACCACATCACACACACACACCACACACACACACACACACACACACACACACACACACACACATACAGTGGAAAGGCCTTTGAGATTTTCTTGTCCCTTTCTCTGGTTGCCAACCGCTGTGCTGTGCCATATAGGTCTGATACTGTTTGTGTGTGAGGTGATGGTGCCTCACACACACACACAACACTCGCACACACACAACACACACACCACACACACACACACACACACACAAACACACACACACACACACACACACACACCACCTACACACAACACAGCCAGTGTGTGTATTGTCTCCTCTCGGGGCTTGTTTCACACCCGCCAATGACATGTATTTTGAAATAATTATATAATAATGAAGTCTCTTTGACCCGAGAGGTCCTCCTGTATTGACGCTGCTGAACATTGCAGATTGTGGATATATATACTGCATCTGAATGTTGTTTTAAATATTTTTTTCTGTCTTCGTTTTATTCTTCTGCTGTGATGATGTACAGTAGTTTTTTGTATGTATGTTCCACTGCCTCGCTTGATTTCATTCTGTCCGTTTTTTGGAAGATGAACAGTTATTACATATACGAATCTATATTGGTTATGATTAACATATTCACTCTAAAAACCCATGGACTTCACTGGTGATTTGTTCCACTGCTCACTTGAATGTTACATATCTATGATTGATCTGTAGATATGATTGATTC
>NC_085873.1:24229758-24244758 GCF_034702125.1 Engraulis encrasicolus
CATAACATACAGTGTATCTGTCTTTCAATCATCTGTCTATTCTTCCATCTTTCCACCCTGTCATCCATCCATCCATCCATCCATCCACACTTTCATCCATCCATCTATCCAGCCATCACTCACCCATCCACCCATTCACTCACCCATCCATCCACCCTTCCACCCACCCACCCATCCATCCATCCTTCCATACATCCAGCCATTCAACCTCCCATCCATCATCCGTACAGTACTGTCACTGATTCTTGAGAAAGCGGCTAAAACATGTCTCTGCAATAAACTGCCAATTCTGTTGAAAATAAACTACATTTTCATGAACAAAATGAATCCAGGTAAAGACACAGGGGTCTGTTACACAAATGTACAGTCGTTTGAAATATTTAAGTGTAATTTTATTACTTTTCATGGCTATAAACCTGCCCACACCCTGTAAAAACAGCTGTCCCAAGGACAGACATCATCATTTCAATTGACTTAAAATGTAAAAATCACTGATATTATTGAATAATATCACCCTGATGTGAAAGTCCATATTGAAGTGGTTCTGCAGATATGCACATAGTGCGTGTAAAGCAATATTTACTACTATTTTCTGATTGCTCAAAGTGTGTCCAGCATATTAGTCACCACCGTCAGATTTTTTTTTAAAAAGACAATAAAATCAGGTATGCACAAGGTCATTGTCATTACTTAGGACCCCGTTTCAAACCTTTAGCTCTACTGAATACTTCACCATCAATGAAGCTCCTGTAAGTTTACTAATTTTGCCTCAATTTGTTAATTTGTTTGGACACTGGTACTGTCCCAACCATAAACTGTCAACACCGTCGGGGGTTTTAATAGTATTATGTTACATTAATGTTAATTATATATACATTTTCAGAAGCGGCATGAAGCCCCTAAGAAACAGAGCGAAAACGAAGTGGCTAATGTGAGCAAAAAATGCACAATATGTAAAAGAGTGTTTTTTTGTCTCACACCGTCAGATGTCACCACCGTCAGATTTTGTTCCGCTCATCATCTTGTTCCATATTTTACTAAATTGTGCTGGTTAATGAAACATTACCAGACATGTTAGTAATAATTGTGACCCAAACTTATACTCCAGCCTCCACTGAAGTGCATTTGGAGGGTTTTTTGTCACAAAACCTGACGGTGGTGACATCTGGTGTAGTTCACAAAAAAGCATGTGTTTTACATGTTTTTGACAAGTTTTAAGAATATGCTTCCAATAAGTATCTACAATTATGTTGAATTGTAAAAGTAATTCACTTAAATACAGTAAACATTTTTTTTTTTTACTTCTAATTCTGTCTGACGCTGGTGACAAAACCAAGAAAGAGCCCATTTTATGAAAAATGTAAAACATGGGGAGCTTGGCCAATACATTCACTGCACAGCCAAGACCTTCATCTATGATAATACACCTCTATATTTTGGATTTGAACAACTTAAAACCTGTTTATGCCACATTTTCAATAATCTAGGCCTACTTCCTAGAGTATCTAACAAATGAAGAAAAAACTCGTGCACAAACATACTGTGCACACACAAAAGTAAAGTGTTTATGCTAGATGTCATTGACTTGAGAGGGCTATTTATTTTGCTAAATGTAGGTAATAATTAGGTCACTTTCACCACCTTCAGATTACTGTCACCACCGTCAGTTCTTAAGTCACCACCGTAAGAAGGAGTTTTGGACATTTTAAATGAATGTCCTTACAAAATTTTCCTTTGGAGTTGTTGAATTACCAAAGTAATTGCAAATTTAAGCCTACACGAATATTTGTGAAATTACAAAAAATTGTTTGATCTATTTAGGCATTAAGTAAGCATTGTCTGACAGCACATATTTTTAAATTAGAACACATGAAGCTGTATCAAAATAGAATGAAAGTGAATTTTCAACATTTAAAGGCGTATGTGTGAACCAAAAAACACACACAATCACTTAAAAACTCCAGATACATATGCAACCAAATCAATACACTTTTTATTGCTTTTAAATTGTGTCTGACGGTGTTGACAAAAAACAAGGTATGATCGGAGAAAAACCTGATTTCTGAAAAAAATTCAAAATGGGGAGATTGGCCTTGTGCATTTCTGAAAAGCCAAGACCTTTGTCTACGAGGATATACCATATTATTTTGTAATTCACTTCGTTTTTTTCTTTCGAGATTACAACCTGTTTTAGCCACTTTCTCAAGAATCAGTGAATTGTCATATGAGGCTGCACAACATCGTCTTTCAATTGATGATAGTCTCGTGTTTTTGATAGCTATAATCCCCCACCACCTTTACCAACAACAGTTCTGTGAGAAACGCTGACATGGGTCTACAAAGAGACCTAGATGTCTTATCAGTGTCTTTTAACTGGTGGGTCGGGACACCAAAGTGGGTCATGGAGGAGTCCTGGGTGGGTGGGTCGCGTACTGTAGCTGTGGTGTAAAAATGTATTTATTTATTTATTGCCAAAATGTATTTAGTCACAAAATTGAGGCAAGATCCCCTTCACTAGTTGCTAGTAATGTTGTATCAGCATAAAATGCAAATGCTGATGCAAAACATACTGTATGTATACTATATATTCTATCAAATGGTTACATTGGTTATATTTTTGATAATTAGAATAAAGTGACCAGTTTCCGACAGCACAACAACCAAAATGGGTCACCATATAATGTTCATGGAAAATTGTGGGTCCCGAGACAATTCCAGTTAAGAACTCAGAGGGCTCTAGAGGACCCGGTGTGATCACAAAGACGACTGACAAACCATAAAAGCCTACTTGGACCAGAAAGATTGTGGGTTCTTTGTGTAATACACTCACAATATGAACAAAAACAGAACTGAGTCCTTTTGCTGTTGGTTTTCTTTTTGGTCCATTTAAAGAGGACTGCGTCCGGTTCACTTAAAGGGGACTAGGTGAGAAAATGGCCTTAGATGTCCCTACAAAGAAGTCTAGATGTGTCTCTACAGAAGCCTTTGGATCTCTTGGTATTACTTCCCGCACGGCCAAAGTCCTCATCATTTTACAGCTCTGGTAATCATTTCTCTATAGTGACAAGAGCAGCTGTGGGCCAAGGCAAGACAAGGCAAGGCAAGGCAAGGGAGGTTTTATTTAAATATTATAGTGTATTTCATACTACAAGGCAGCTGTTCTTCACATAAACAGCAGAATGTTAACTTAAAGTCATATGGAATTAAAACATTTTTAAAAAGAACCTGATGGAGGGTAACATAACATTCCACCTGTAGTACGTAAAAGAGATGCAAACCCCTACTCTGCAACCTCTCTGTTGCCATGGATATGGCAGGAGGTGGGTCCAGGAGGGATGGTGGCGTGGTAGGGGGGTGGCAAGGGGGGTGGCACAGTGACCCACATGGCAGAGGCCTCAAGTTACACTTAGGCCTCATCTACCTTCCCCTTGCTCTTGCGGAACACTTCAGTGCAGTCGGCCCGGCAACCATCCATCATAGCAAGATGTGTGAGTCTGGAATTCTGCGTCAAAGCTACTAGAGTACTATACTATGCATTTGGCTCTACAATCCTTGCTCTCTGCTCCCTGCTTTTAGTAGCGTGCAACTCAGGCACAGGAGCAGGTAGTGGCTTCAAGTTACGCTGATCCCTGTAAGCCTTCTCCTTCCCCTGACCCTGCCAATGCAGTCCCAGCAACTGAGGCCCCATGCACAGTAAGGCAGACCCATTTGAAAACGCACAGTAATGTATGCGTTTATGCCTCCCAAAGAAGCATAAAGAGGCTACAGATCAATTCAGCCAATTCAAACACCGTTGAAGTGGAGAAATCTGAAAACGCCACCTTCGCTAATAGCAGAACATTCTGGACATTATAAAAATAAAAAATGATGGCGTGGACGGAAATCGTTCCTATTACAGAAGTATGTATTTTAAAAATATATTTATTTGGCTTAATGAGTAGCCTACATGGCTTGAGTCTGGAACATCCTGCTTTCCGCAGTATGGAAGTCAGAAACAGGATCAGTATCACAGCCCCTTTAGAACAGCCTTGCCACTCTGTATTAAGCCCCATTGTACCGGCATTTTTGGCAGCTGGTTCCACCGAGATTTCCACTAGGGGCATCGGCGGAGACCAAAATGAATGGGGCCCATTGGAGCTACGTGCTAAAAATGATCAATGTCATCCAAGTCTCCTCAACATTGCTCAGATTTTAATGTCGTTCTGAAGACTTTAACAAGGGTTTTACATCAAAAGTTTAATTAAAAAAGTACCCGTTTGATTTTTTACAGGGGGAGTTTTTGTTGCCCACTACCTGCTAGCATTTTGCTAAGTGTGTGACGTCATAGACACTTAAAATCTGTTTTTAAGCATATGTGTGGCTCAAAAAAATCAAAAACTCAGCCGTGGGTATTTTCTACACGCTCTTTCGAAAACAACATTCGAATTACAAGAGAAAACGTCATATATTGAGATAAAAGCATGAGGGGTTTTGCTCCATAGGACTCCATTCATTCTGGTCTCCAAAAATTGAGCGCCCATCCACGCCACCATGTGGATAAGGGTGGAACTGCAACTAAATTTGCCTCGTTCGTAAACCAGAAATGCCCCATGAAACCAACCAGTGATGTATCTGGTCTTCCTAGAAAACCTGTGTCAGTAGCAATGGAGCTGAAAAACAAGAGCAGTACTCTACATGTATAATATCACTGGCATTGATGTGAACTCAGGCAGAGGAGCAATGTATTGTTTACATCTGCTCTGTGGATACGGTACATATACCGTAGGGACAATAATCTTCAGATTACAATGGTATGCGGACAGAGGAGCGATTTTCTTCAGGTAATGTAGAAATCAGTGATATGGAATGCATAGTATGTATACAAAGTGTATACTATAAGTACTATGTACTATGTACTATGTAGGAGCAGTATTCTGTCATGAGCCTGCTTACACGCCATACTGAAGGGAAGGAAACAAAATGTGACCTTTGCTTTGCATGCTATTTGAATGTGCTAGCGCTCTCTGTGAGTTGTTGGAGTTGTTGGAGTATTCTTTTTTTTGGAAGTTACCAGAGGGACCAGAAACATATACATGCCTGTATGTCACATGTATTTCTATAGGCCTATAACAGTGTTTCTCAAACTTTTTCAGACCGAGGACCACTTTGTTCCCCTAAAAATGTTCAGGGACCACCTGTCAACTGAATTGGGATTTGATGGGTGCTAATTTGACACTGCTCATTTCAAAGCGGATCACTTACTTTTTATTCACATTTACAAGCCTGTCTTATTGTGGTGAAAACATGACTTGAGCTATGTTTAGTTTTGTAATATTGTTACAAATATAGGCTACTGCTAGCTTGTCTTCGAAAAGTAGAAATCCCCTCGCGGACCACCTGAGCTCTGTCGCGGACCACCAGTGGTCCCCGGACCACACTTTGAGAATCACTGGCCTATAACATGTCTAATTTTCCATTATACTTCGGAAATGAAACGAATTTCAACTGGCTATCGGGTTTACAATGCTCTTTCGAGTTCAGTTTGGCCAACCTTGCTGCACCCCCACATAAAAACCAGAAACAGGAGACTGACGCGTGAAAGAAATGAGAATTCAAACCCAAATGCTTACTGGCAGTGCAAGTTAAGGCTAACCACACAATATACTGTTGGCATAGATTGATTTTTGTGTAAAAAAGAAAAAATAAATAAAAAAGATGTTAATCGCCACCAGGTTAGTGTCGATGTAACACTGTTTTGTAGTGATAAATTAACACTGTTGGAGTAGTGCTTTCAATAAAACATTGAACGATTCAACCAGAATTCAACATGTTAGTTATTATTATTACCTTCGCCAGAAGGTTATGTTTTGCCCGCCGTGTATTTATTTATTATTACCTTCGCCAGAAGGTTATGTTTTGCCCGCCGTGTATTTATTTATTTATTTGTGAATATGTCTGTTTGTTTGTTTGTACTTCGCATAACTCAGTCAGAACTGAGCCGATTTTTATGAAATTTAGTGGGATGATTGGTCATGACCCAAGGAACAATCGATTACTTTTTGGGAGTGATTGGGTCAAAGGTCAAGGTCAAAATGTTTGTTTGTACTTCGTATAACTCAGACAGAACTGAGCCGATTTTTATGAAATTTAGTGGGATGATTGGTCATGACAAAAGGAACAATCGATAAGTTTTTGGGAGTGATTGGGTCAAAGGTCAAAGGTCAAGGTCAAAATGTTTGTTTGTACTTTGTATAACTCAGACAGAACTGAGCCGATTTTTATGAAATTTAGTGGGATAATTGGTCTTGACCCAAGGAACAATCGATTCATTTTTGGAAGTGATTGGTTCAAACGTCAAAGGTCAAGGTCACGAAAAGGTCAAAAACGTAAATTGAGCCGATTTTTATGAAATTTAATGGGATGATTGGTCATGACCCAAGGAACAATCGATTACTTTTTGGGAGTGATTGGGTCAACGGTCAAAGGTCAAGGTCACGAAAAGGTCAAAAACGTAAATTGAGCCGATTATTATGAAATTTACAGGGATGATTGGTCATGACCCAAGGAACAATCGATTACTTTTTGGGAGTGATTGGGTCAAAGGTCAAGGTCACGAAAAGGTCAAAAACGTAAATTCAGCCGATTTTTATGACATTTAGTGGGATGATTGGTCATGACCCAAGGAACAATCGATTACTTTTTGGGAGTGATTGGGTCAAAGGTCAAAGTCAAGGTCACGAAAAGGTCAAAAACGTAGATTGCGCCGATTTTCATGAAATTTACTGGGATGATTGGTCATGACCCAAGGAACAATCGATTACTTTTTGGGAGTGATTGGGTCAAAGCTCAAGGTCAAGGTCACGAAAAGGTGAAAAACGTTTTTTTTTGCCTAGCACTATATGCCAGAACAACGTGTGCATGCTGAATTGAATAAGAGGTCAAGACTGGGCCAAAAATGTAATATTACGATATTCCGGTCCGATTTAAATGAAACTAACACCAAAATTTGGAGAATGTTATGCCCCACACTCTGAAGATGGCCAGAAAAAAATAAGTGGCGTAGGCGAAGGTTTGCGCTCTACCGAGTGCCCATTCTAGTTTATTTATTTATTTGCGAATATGTTTGTTTGTTTGTACTTCGTATAACTCAGACAGAACTGAGCCGATTTTTATGAAATTTAGTGGGATGATTGGTCATGACCCAAGGAACAATCGATTACTTTTTGGGAGTGATTGGGTCAAAGGTCAAGGTCAAGGTCACGAAAAGGTCAAAAACGTAAATTGAGCCGATTTTTATGAAATTTAGTGGGATGATTGGTCATGACCCAAGGAACAATCGATTACTTTTTGGGAGTGATTGGGTCAAAGGTCAAGGTCAAGGTCACGAAAAGGTCAAAAATGTAAATTGAGCCGATTTTTATGAAATTTAGTGGGATGATTGGTCATGACCCAAGGAACAATCGATTACTTTTTGGGAGTGATTGGGTCAAAAGTCAAGGTCAAGGTCACGAAAAGGTCAAAAACGTTTTTCTTTGCCAAGCACTATATGCCAGAACAACGTGTGCATGCTGAATTGAATAAGAGGTCAAGAATGGGCCAAAAATGTAATATTACGATATTCCGGTCCGATTTCAATGAAACTAACACCAAAATTTGGAGAATGTTATGCCCCACACTCTGAAGATGGCCAGAAAAAAATAAGTGGCGTAGGCGAAGGTTTGCACTCTACCGAGTGCCCATTCTAGTTAGTTAGTGTAAACAGTGTGCTGTAGTTAAAAAAAATAACACTGTTAGAGCTTTGAATAGGCCTAAGAATTCTAATAAGATGCTAGTGACGATGTTTGGTGTCATCCAGAACTCTCCTGGGTCGGGGTTGGGAATGGGGTGTTTCTCAACGGGGGCTCTACAGACCCCCAGGGGGCGTTGTGGAGGTCTAGGGGGGGGGGGGGCGTTGAGAAGGATACAACTGAGAGGGGGCTGTGCTTATTTGCTATTGGGGGGCATTTAGTCCAGTTTATGTTTTAATACTAAGGGGGGCGTTGGTAGACTTATGATGAGGTCAAGGAGGCGTTGGCATGCTTATGATGGTGTCCGGGGGGCGTTTGTTCAAAAAAGGTTGAGAACCACTTCATAAGCACATTATTGTGAACCTCAGATGGTCAGCGTTGTTGTGAATCATCCCTTCCCGGAACCCCACTCAATGAGAAGCCTGGCAAAGACCAGCCTGGAAGGGATGCCAAAGACGCACAAGACGGCAGGACGTTCAGAGACGTTTACAGCTTTTTTCTCAAGGGGGGTGCTAGAGTCCCCCAGGGGACATTGGGGAGCCCTAGGGGGGCGTTGAGAAGGATACAGCTGAGAAGGGACAGTGCTTGGTTGCCATTGAGGGGCATTAGTCTATTTTATTTTGCAATACTAAGGGGGGTGTTGACAGGTGTGTGATGAGGTAAAGGGGGTGTTGGGAAGCCTTTGATGGGGTAAAGGGGGTGTTTGTACAAAAAGGTTGAGAAGCAGGCCTACTGATTTAAACTCCTACCTCCCGTCCTTTGCTGTAGCCCCTGCTCTGTGGCGAAAACAATAACGTTTCCCCCTATCCCCACTGTCAACTAATGCAGAGCAACATCTGGGGGGCTTTTGCCCCATTCAACATCCCAATCGCAAATTAGACAATGGCCCTTGAGTGACAATGTTGCAAGATATGTAGCCTGCGTTAGTTCTGCCAGGGAGACTCAGAGCACCTGTGCATTTCGCAGAGCCAATCAGCGGCTGCCATCGCCTTTATAGCGACGTGTCTAAACTCTCCTTTCTTGCTGGCTTTAGGCATGGCCGGTCCGAAATCTGCGCGCGCCAAAACTTTGTTTACTGCAGTTAAATGTTTCCTTTCTCGTAGTTTCAGGAGCATTATCGTGCTGTCACATCTCCCACCTCTCCACTCACGCCCTTAATAGAAGGCTCCCGTACGTTTCGCTTGTCCTCGAGGCTACTTTCATTTCGATTCAGTTTTAGGATCTCGCCATGTCTGGGCAGCTGGCTTCGGCGTCTTTATTACACTTCAGGGGTTTTGCTGGTGCTACGTTTTTCTCTCTATCACTAAGCGCTCTGTCATACTATCACGTCGACTTCTGGTTCGGACGCCCGCAGGGATAGTAGTTTTAGGAAGGTTGGCAGCGCTGCTTTCTGTGGTCACATGTGCGTAAGTAAGCGAGGCTTGCCTCTCATCGTAGCTTAAAATGTATTGCTTTCATCAACCTTGGCTATAGGTTCTCAGTTTATAGTCACGCGTTTACTTTCTTCTTCTTTGTCTCGTTTCCCGTTGCCGCTGTTTTTTCTCCCCTCTGACTGCTTAAGTTAAATTGTGGAGTGCTCCCTGTAACGACTTACTAGTCGCGTTGCGTCCTCCTTGCCGACCTAGAAATATTCATAACTGACTCTTATGGTTGTCGTTTGACTGATCGCTCGTGCACTGGTCTGTAGCCTTCGTGGCGTGGTGGCAATGTGTTATGCGTCACGGTGCGTTATGTGTAGCTACTAGAGTCGACGTTCGCCCTCTATTTTAGTCATGCAATTCACTCACGGGGTTCTCGTTCCTAAGAATCGGCTCGTCATCTCTATGGGAGCGGCTCATTGTTGACCTGCTACATTTTGTGTAATCCGTGTAGGCCTACTTATCTGTTTCCGGTGAGGTTGCCCACGCGGGGTCTTTGGAGTAGTGCTGGTGGAGTTATTCGCTGGCGCAGTGGCATTAGACCTACCTGATTAATGATGTGAACCAACTGGCTATATCTACAGAATGATTTTATTTATTGCAGACATGATCTTAGTGTATGGTCGGATTTTCCTCCTAGTTTTTATTTTCAGCTATTTATTGTCTTGATTTTGATTTATTGCCTATTTTAGTTTGGCGATACTGTATTTCATGTTAATTCTTGTGCTTTCGCGTTTTTCTGTTGCCGTCACATCATATCGCGGTGTTAGGCCTTCATGGCCCTCGGTCCTTCTATTTAGACCTGGCTGCTGGCTCTTTGGTCAACTGCCTTCTTTGTTTATTCTTGAAAATACTTTTTGCATAACTAGAGGTTTATATCTATCATTTTCAGATGTGGGTATTCTGGCTCCTAGGTAAATTACTTTAAATGTTCATAGCCGTGGCTATAGCTCACTCTGCTTTTCGCTCACGATTTAGAGATATTGTGCCGTGGTTTCGCATGCCAGCACCCACGTTTCTCTCTCTCCGTGTGGCATGCTAATTAGCTCTGCCCATTGCCGGGACTCAGTATGCTTCCGCGCAGTAGCCTAATCTGTGGGATTAACCACACATTAAAAGATGTGTTGATAATGGCCATGTCCTTTCGTTCTAGGTTCACTACTGGCGATTGCACGCTGCATGTTCCGAGTACTCAGCTGTCAGACTTATCGCATCCACGTTTGCAGCTGGAGCCCTTTCCACCAACGATGCATAGTATCGTATCTGTACCTCTCTTTCCTCCGTCTCATAGGTTAATTCAATCAGCACTGCGCCGCTGCCTGGAGACCCGCGCGACTCCGCTTTTAACTGCTTGGTGGTGCATGGCTTCCCGTGGCTCACTTAGTAGTTGCCATGCAAATGGGCCCGGGATTCTTTTGGGGGTATCAACAGGCCGTACAAAGCATTAACTAGCTACACCCTGGTCTACAATTTAAGGGCGCACCTATCTAAGTGCATTTTATTTCAAATTATTGCAATTGCTTAACATATGATCGCTTTTTCTTTCACGTGCCAAGCATGACTCTACTACTCCTCGTACAGTGAGTCATCCATCTGAAGTAGTAGGA
This sequence comes from Engraulis encrasicolus, assembly GCF_034702125.1. Taxonomy (NCBI): domain Eukaryota; kingdom Metazoa; phylum Chordata; class Actinopteri; order Clupeiformes; family Engraulidae; genus Engraulis; species Engraulis encrasicolus. The sequence continues at coordinate 24,240,550 of NC_085873.1, forward strand.
CGAAATTGATGAATTGACTATCTTTGATATGAGTATCCAACCCTTTAACCATGCACAAGTTCCAGTTAACCTCTCTGCTCTCGTAGGCATGCCCAGGCCCTCTACCGCACCAACGAGTCAACCGTTGCAATTTGTTCTCGCTGCTAATTTCACCCGTTCTCTGTTATCTCATTGCTGTCTCATTCTCCTCTCTGTGTACATGCTGCATTCCAGTACAGTTAGCAAACCACAACGTCTGCCTAGTCGTGGCAAGGAAGGGAATGCTCGCCTAGCTATGGCAAACTGTCATTGTCGCTGACTGTAAACTCTATCTTTCCGTTCCAGGTGCTCAGATGGTCATGCTCGTCCACACGTTGGGGCCCATCGCTACCCATGTGCGTTTCCTTCCGACATGTATTTCCTTATTTATCACAGGTCAAAGGCCTGGTGCACTCTCAATACGTCATCAGAAGGCCTACAGGACGTCATTTGGGATCCGGTTTTATGCCAGTGACCCTGGTTACCCTAATTAATTTTCACTCATCTCTATTCTCCTCCCATAAGGTAGAACATCTAAGTCCGATACTCTCGGGACTGGCGTCATGGTTACTGTTGCACATCACTGTGCCTCTTTCGGTCCTCATGCTCTATACTGCACTACTTTTCCCCTTGATTCAACACTTCTCAGTCCTCACCACCCACCGGCAGGTGCATGTTTCTGGTCTTTAACTCCAAGACCTGAAATTCCAATACGCCTTCAATTCGTATGATGTTAGGCATTCAATTTTGTGCGCGCAGCAGGGATCCAGGTCACCCATGGCAGTCTCTGCACCTCTATTTACCTCTTAAAAGTCATAGCATAATCCATGCCAACGCGACTGACTCACGCTACCCATCACCCTCGGTATCTTGCACACGCCCATCATATCACTGCGGTGGCCCGGTTTCTCCCTGCCGATGTCCTTAAGCTCAAGTTCACTCCGTAACGGCCTATAAGGTATCCTCCCTCACAGGTGTTGGTGTTGGCTCTCGTCCCGGTAACCATTCACGCACGCTCGTTGCGCCGTTTAGCCCTCATTACGCACTGCTCTCCGTGAGAACGTCTGTCTGCCTTTGTCCGTTATTTTCTATCTGTTCCATACGTATGTTTACCTTCTATTTCACTGCCCCCGCGAGGCTCAATCACTACTTCCCTCGTAGGCACGCGCACTCTGCGCCGATTAGAGTTGATCTGTCATGCTCCCCGTGAGAGCGCCTGTCTGCCTTGTTCGTCATTTTCCTCCTGTGTTGTATGTCAATGTCCCTACATGTTTATGCCCACGTGAGGCAAGTCACTGCTACCTTAGTGCATGCACGCGCAGCGCCGATTAGAGTTAGTCTGTCAATGCTCACCATGAGAGCGCCTGTCTGCCTTGTTCGTTATTTTCCTCCTGTGTCGTATGTCAATGTCCCTACATGTTTTACTGCCCACGCGAGGCAAGTCACTGCTACCTTAGTAGGCACGCGCACGCAGCGCCGATTAGAGTTGATCTGTCATGCTCCCCGTGAGAGCGCCTGTCTGCCTTGTTCGTCATTTTCCTCCTGTGTTGTATGTCAATGTCCCTACATGTTTACTGCCCACGTGAGGCAAGTCACTGCTACCTTAGTGCACGCGCACGCAGCGCCGATTAGAGTTAGTCTGTCAATGCTCCCCATGAGAGCGCCTGTCTGCCTTGTTCGTTACTTTCCTCCTGTGTCGTACGTCAATGTCCCTACATGTTTATGCCCACGTGAGGCAAGTCACTGCTACCTTAGTGCACGCGCACGCAGCGCCGATTAGAGTTAGTCTGTCAATGCTCCCCATGAGAGCGCCTGTCTGCCTTGTTCGTTACTTTCCTCCTGTGTCGTATGTCAATGTCCCTACATGTTTATGCCCACGTGAGGCAAGTCACTGCTACCTTAGTGCACGCGCACGCAGCGCCGATTAGAGTTAGTCTGTCAATGCTCCCCATGAGAGCGCCTGTCTGCCTTGTTCGTTACTTTCCTCCTGTGTCGTACGTCAATGTCCCTACATGTTTTACTGCCCACGTGAGGCAAGTCACTGTTTTCTTAGTGCACGCACACGCAGCGCCGATGCTCTCCGAGAGAGCGCCATGTTTTACTGCCCACGTGAGGCAAGCCACTGTTTTCTTAGTGCACGCGCACGCAGCACCGATTAGAGTTAAATAAATAGTTTTAATTTAAAAAAAAAAAAAAAACGCAGCGCCGATGCTCTCCGAGAGAGCGCCTGTCTGTCTCGTACGTTATTTTCTTTCTGTCTCGTATGTCTGCCTATCTGTATTTCACTGCCCCCGTGAGGCTCAATCACTGCTCCCTTCGTAGCCACGCGCACGCTGCGCCGACTAGAATTTATCTGCACTGCTCTCGTTAGAGCGCCCCTCTGCTCTGTCAGCCGTTTCCTGTTCTGTAAACCTGTGTCCTGTCTTTTCCCGCCCCCGTGCGGTGCATTCGAGTAATCGCTCCTCATAACGGAGCCCGAGACTCTGCACTCTGTTTCAGCACTCTACGAGAGTGCCAAGTATTGCCTGCACTCCGCTAAACTCTGTCTGTCTGCTGCTGTCCGCCTGTCTGCCTTGTCCGTTATTTTCTCTCTGCTCTACATGTCTGTCTATCTATTTCTCTGCCCCTGAGGGACTCAATCACTGCTTCTTAGTAGACATGCGCACGCTGCGCCGATTAGAGTCTCTCCCTGCCCCCGTGTGGCGCATTCGTGTAAATGCTCCTTATAACGGAGCCCGCGCCTTGCTGGCGCGTTACTAGCTCAAGCTCATGCGGCCCCAGCTGTAGCATTATATGCCACAATCGGGTGCTGCTTTACAATTCACAAGCACTCAAAGCGGTACCTACTAGTTATGGCCGAAAGTACTCTATTTCACGTTTTCGAAATGTGGCCATGCAAATTCTTATCGAATAGCCCTGCTATAGGTTATTACAAGTGTGCCACTCTCCGTGAGGGCCCTTGCTTCGTGTTTACATGTACTGCCCTCCGTGAGGGCGCCCTGTATAAGTGCATAAGTGCCCTGCATAAGTGCCCAAGCTGCAACCACTGGTGGTGGTGTAGGGGATTTCCATGTCCACTTCTTCATGTGGCCGCAGGGGCCTGCCTGTTCCTGCCCATGGTTTTTGCAGTGTTTCATGTTTGTCTCCTTTATTTGTCCTCCTCAAATGCTCTAGGTGGGTTCCAGTCGTCGCCTACGGTGGGTCACGCGTCTCCTCTTGTCCTTGTTCTCTCTTTTGGGGGTAAGTTGCGTTATTTTCTCATGATTTCAATCGTCATCGGCAGTATTACAATCCGGCATGCCCTCCTTAGTTTTGGGGGTTAAAAGTCCAGTTCCTGCTGCACGGCTACGGCAGGCTCTACTGGATCCGCCAGCGCAAGACCCGGGCTGATGATTGGACCTACGCCAAATACTGTCTACTTATGCCAATTCTATTGTCAACTATGTTAACAACATTAAATTGTTAAATACGAATGTATCTCTCTGAGTCTTAATGGCAGAAATGTAGCCTGCGTTAGTTCTGCCAGGGAGACTCAGAGCACCTGTGCATTTCGCAGAGCCAATCAGCGGCTGCCATCGCCTTTATAGCGACGTGTCTAAACTCTCCTTTCTTGCTGGCTTTAGGCATGGCCGGTCCGAAATCTCCTCCTCCATCCCCACCGCCACCAGTTGGGTCCAGTCTTCCTGTCCGGGGGGTTAAAAGTCCAGTTCCTGCTGCACGGCTACGGCAGGCTCTACTGGATCCGCCAGCGCAAGACCCGGGCTGATGATTGGACCTACGCCAAATACTGTCTACTTATGCCAATTCTATTGTCAACTATGTTAACAACATTAAATTGTTAAATACGAATTTATCTCTCTGAGTCTTAATGGCAGAAATGGAATAAACACAAAGGAAACACTCTTGCACACTGGGCAGTCATGGGTAAGCGGTTAGGGCATTAGACTTGTAGCCCAAAGGTTAGCGGTTCAACTCCCAACCCGCCAGGTTGGTGGGGGAGTAATGAACCAGTGTTCTCCCCCATCCTCCTCCATGACTGAGGTACCCTGAGCATGGTACCGTCCCGCCACTCTGCTCCCTTTCTGGCGCCATTGTTGGGCTGTCCCCTTGCACAGGTCTGGCATAAATGCAATTTTGTTGTGTGCAGTGTTCACTTGTGTCCTGCGGAGTGCTGTGTCACAATGGGAGTTG
>NC_085873.1:24249758-24274758 GCF_034702125.1 Engraulis encrasicolus
ACTGAATTGTTTTGTTTATTGTACTGCCTATTGTACTGCCTATTGACCTGCCTCACAGACTGGATCACAGACTACCTCACAGGAAGGCCCCAGTTCGTCAGACTAGGTGACCTCACATCAGAGACTGTAGTCAGCAGCACTGGAGCTCCACAAGGAACGGTGCTTTCCCCCGTGCTGTTCACCCTGTACACCACTGACTTCAACTACAACACAAAGACCTGCCACATGCAAAAGTTCTCGGATGACACAGCCATTGTTGGATGCATCAAAGATGGGCAGGAGGGGGAGTACAGGGAACTGGTGGAGATGGTGCAGAACCAAACAGTTGCGGCTGAACACCACCAAAACCAAAGAAATGGTGATCGACTTCAGGCGAACCACCCCACCCCTGGTGCCTGTCTCCATCGAGGGGGAGACAGTGGAGACAGTCTCCACATACAAGTACCTGGGTGTTCACCTGGACTCTAAACTGGACTGGTCTGCAAACTCACATGCACTGTACAAGAAAGGACAGAGCAGACTCTACTTTCTGAGAAAGCTGAGGTCTTTCAATGTCTGCAACAGACTCCTGCAGATGTTCTACCAGTCTGCCATGGCCAGTGTGCTCTCCTATGCTGTGGCATGCTGGGGTGGCAGCATTAGGAAGAGAGATGCTGGACGTCTCGACAGGCTGGTGAGGAAAGCAGGATCTGTTGTCGGCACAGAACTGGACGCCCTCACAACCACTGCTGACAAGAGGACACTTAGCAGATTGGACTCTATTTTGGACAACTACAAGCACCCCCTGTACCCAGTTTTCGACAACCAGAGAAGCCTGTTCAGCTACAGACTGCGCGCCATCTCCTGCAAGACAGACAGGCTGCGGAAGTCATTTGTACCCAGGTCCATCCAGCTATTCAACATTGCACAGAAGGACACACAAAGAGAGATTGTCATAGGGGACTGGACTGCATAACAAATCCCACTCCTGCACACTTTATTTACTTGGACTCTTAACCCTTTACCCTTTACCCTTCGACTCCTCTTCACTGGACAGTGCAGTCACTGGACAATGCACAGCTGCTTGTGTGTGTGTGTGTGTGTGTGTTTGTGTGTGTGTGTGTGTGTGTGTGTGTGTGTGTGTGTGTGTGTGTGTGTGTGTGTGTTTGTGTGTGTGTGTGTGTGTGTGTGTGTGTGTGTGTGTGTGTGTGTGTGTGTGTGTGTGTGTGTGTGTGTCTGTAGAGACACAGTTGGCGACTTGTGTAACCCCCTGGACTACTGATACTCCTGGACACTTTGTTTCTGGCCACCCAGCACAGGTGACACTATGTACACTTTATTTTTGGTGTGTGTGTGTGTGTGTGTGTGTGTGTGTGTGTGTGTGTGTGTGTGTGTGTGTGTATGCGTGTGTGTGTGTGTGAGTGTGTGTGTGTGCATGTGTCTGTCTATGTGTGTGTGTGGTGAGACAGGGGGGTGACTTGTGTTACACGCCCCCCCCCCCCCCCCTCCCATCTCATCTCTTTTTCCAAGGAATACAATGGACATTGTACTAGGCAGAGAGACTATGGACACTCCTGGACACTTTATGGCCACTTTGTCTTGGCTTCTATGTGCCACTCAGCTAAGGCACATGTGAACACTGTGGACACTTTATACTTTACACTTTATCTTTGGTGTGTGTGTGTGTGTGTGTGTGTGTGTGTGTGTGTGTGTGTGTGTGTGTGTGTGTGTGTGTGTGTGTGTGGTGTGTGTGTGTGTGTGTGTGTGTGTGTGTGTGTGTGTGCGTGTGTGTGTGCGTGTGTGTGAGGGATAGAGAGAGAAAGAGAGAGAGAAAGATGCCTTGGCAAATATATGTAACAGTGAGCTATATATGATGTTTTTTTTTTTTTTATGTGTAATATGTGTGTTACGTCTTGTGGGCAATGTCTTCATTTATGTATGTGTGTATGCTACTTGACACCTTAATTTCCCCCTGGGATCAATAAACGATACTCTACTCTACTCTACTCTACTCTACATATGTTTACCAATAAACATATGTTTGGTGTGTAGATTGCTAGAATCAAATACCTTGCAGACTGACTGATTGCGGTGTGTGTGTGTGTGTGTGTTTTAATACATACTTGGCCCATGAAGCTGACTCTCATTCCATATTCTTATTGTGATTAATGATGACTGCGGCATGGTAGCTCTCTGTAGTTCCATTTTGCAGCCACTGGGGGGCAGAGCACACAAACACACACAACAGCAGTTAGACCGTCGTCTTCCTCACCTTATAATGGGCAGAGCATCTCTCAATCCTCTGTCTGTATCTTGGGCTATTGAACCCTGCTTCCCCTTGTGCGTTGCTTAAAGGTAGAGTATGTAACATTCCTAGTAGTTTATTTTAATAACTAATGCTGCTGCTCATTCATAAATGTTACCTTTTTTGTGAATACTTACCACCACCAAATTCTTAGTGTTCATTGTGACTTTGGTCATACTAGGAAATATTAGTTTATCACTTAGTAAATAATTATGAAAAGATCAAATGTGAGAATGGGCAGGACAGTCACAATGGGCAGCATATAAGTTGCAGCATAATTTACCTACTCTGGCCACAATCCTGCATTGTACCACTAAACACAGAGACCAGGGGGACTTTAACACATTGCAGACAACTCAGAAAAGGGGCCTAATATTCAAAATAGTGCAATTCTTGTCTTTTAATATTTTTTTTGCTTTATTTAGGCTATTTATTGATGGGGGCAGGGGGTCAACTTGACAGTGAAGAGTGGGACAGGATCACGAGTGGGAGAGAATTGGGTCTTTGGGACAGGAATCAAACCCAGGTCCCTGGCGTAACAATGCAGTGCAACAAGTGCACGGCGGGGCCAGTTGTCCTGTAGCCTCTTACTGCAGATGGGGTCGCCGGCGGGCCTATTCACTATTTGCTGAAAATACTCAACTACATCATAACAACATTGCTATGACAGTACCGAGAGCCTTAAGTAACAGATTAAGACATAGCCATTACAATTTTGTTGACAGTAACATTATAACATAGGCTCTACGCTAAGGGGTTAAGGGCTTTTGTGTCATCATAACTTATAGGACTGTGGAGAGCATGACAGGAAGAGAGTAGAGATGGCAAAGGCTCGACTCGAACCTATATGCAGAGGGCTTAGCATAGGCCTACTGCGTGCCCCCCAATAGAACCGGTTTCAAACATTGCATTTAGCTGACGATTTTGTCCAAGGCGACTGATAGTCATTTTCAATTGCAGGGTATTGGTTACAGTCCCTGAAGTATAGGGTTAGGTGCCTTGCTCAAGGGCACCTCAGCCATGGAGTGAGGTAGGAAGCGAGAGGGTAGGATTAGAACCTGCAACCATCTGATCTGAAGCCCATCGCCTTAACCATTAGGTCACTGCTGCCCCATTACATAGGCTGTTATAAAGACAGTTCAGCTCTAACCCCTACCTCCATCCATCAACCTACTTATAGTCCTTTTCTTACACATAGACGATTGTGAAAACACTTCAGCTTGTCAACCCTAGTATGATGCAATCTTTTTTTATTTAGGCTAAATATTGCTATAAGATCCACATGCACCTAGTTGTGCAACTGACTGGAATGGTGGGGGGATATTGGGAACTCAATAATGGTTCCCTGTCTGTATATCCATCCATGTATTCTTACAGTCAACCCGTAACGTCGGTGATGTGATCCCTCATATACACTCTGCAGGAGAACACTGTGGACTGCATGAGATTGCCATCGCAGGCAGGCTATATATCACTAAACAGGCGCGAGGCAGCTCCCTCTCCGCCCTGCGATTGGTTGCTGCTGGAGAATTCCACCCCCATCCTGCTCGCGCAGTCCCAGCGGTAATTATCGGAGAGGAGGGAGATGCTTAGCAACACACCAGGCACTGGCACGCGCGGACAGCCTTCCAATGACATCCTGTAGGCTATCGTCGTAATTCTACACCCTAAAGAGAATATCGATGAACTGAAATCAAGAGCGTCGTAGTACTGTCGGTGTGAAAAACCGTGTGTTTGCGAACTGGAATGTTATGGTCTTTGCCGTTTGAGAAGCTTGGACAACCACTTGCCCTCCTAATCGCTCATTCCTCTTCACTCGCTTCAATTTTTAAATAGCCATTGCTCGGTTAAACCGCCAACCTGAAGTTCATTGTTGTTATTTTGGCCGCCGGTATGGTGGCCTTCATCGGAGCTGTCATCTGTATCATCGCTGCCGTTCACACCGGAGCCTCCTCGGCCGCCCTGGCTCAGCCACTGGCGGATAACCAGTCGCTAGCCCCGGACGCAGGTGCGCAGACCCTGGCACCCGGCGGGAAGGTGCCCGCCCGCGCAGGACCAGTGGACGCTCTCCATGGTCCTGACTCCAACGGCCGGGAGCTGGGAGGCGGAGAGGCGCCGACCTTTTACACGGTGACTGGCACCACAATGGGCGGACCCGGAGGGGGCGGTGAACAGGTGATCTACAGCCGCCTCATCTGCACCCCCGTCCCCGCCGGCGAGTGCAAGCCCAAAAACTTTCAGCAACAAGCGGACGATCCGACTCTGTACGCGGGCGAAGACTCGGGCTACCTGCGCACCACGGCGGACCAGCTCCGCCAAACTGTGCTTCAGCAGAAAGACGAGATCCTCACCGACCAACGCACCATCCGCGAGCTGACAGGGAAACTGACAGAATGTGAGCGGGACATGGGGATGGCAAATGGGGAAAGCCCCGGAAAGAGTGCGGCGGCGATCTGGGGTGGCAAACGAGCCGAGGATGGCCACATTATGGTGAGAGACGAGGCGCCATCTGAGATGCTGGCTGCGCGCGCTGTTCAGGAGCTCGAGCAAGCCATCAATCAACTCAGGGGCCGCATTGAGAAGCTGGAGGTGGGTAATGCGTCGCGCGCGGGCTCCCATTTGCTCAAATCACTGCAGACCACTTTCTTTTCAGAATAACATAATGCTCGGGCCACTGACTACGCTGTTATTTAGCCCATACTATTGATTCAGTGTTGGGACAGTTGTAACAAAGTGTTGGGCGTACGCAATATCATCCTCTGGTCCAGTTTGCAATCAAGCCTGATATGACGGGCAACATGCACCGTGCCTTGCTGTATGATTAGGACTATATTAGGGGATAGGGTGTGAAATGGATATCAAACTGGGGCAGCCCGCCGATGTGCCAATGAAGGCTAGCAGACTTAAGCTGTAAAACTTTCCAGACAGGTGTTAGAAACTCCCTTTGTATTTCTGCTCACGTATAGAGCTCGTGCTCGGGAAGTCTCTGTTGATTAGCTGTATGTGGCTTCGTCTGGGCGCACGTGACAAGACAAGACATGGCGCCTGGCGTGGAAGCGAGAAATCTGTCTTTACCGTCAGTCAGTTTATTAGCGTGTAGGTTTATAGAATCTTGTGCGTATTCGTGACAATTTGTTCTGAAGGAACGGTCGCTTTTGCGGCATTTTCATCAAGCCCCAACACCTCATTGCCTGCCTTGTCACGTAAATCCTTCTCAGGGTCATTTCCACCTCAATAAATGTATTTATTTAATCATGTGACTAAATCTGCAGGCTACTTGTGCATTAGACTGGCAGAATTTACTCCCTCGAGCTCTTTCTCTCATTCTATCCCTCTCTTCTTCTTTCTGTCGTTCTGTCTCGCTCTCTCTGTATCCCATTTCCCTCCATCTTTTTCTTTTCCCCTCACTTCTTCTCTGGTCGACTGCTTTTCTCTTGGTATAGTGCCAAATCGGTGCATATCAAACCATCAGAGGAGATTGCATAATATAGCCTACTGGATAGTCTGTAACGATATTGTATCAATATCGAACCGAGAAATCGAGATACATAAAGTCCAGATACTGTCACAGAGTGCAAGATGGCAGTCATGATACACCCTTTCAAAGCTCTGTTACCTTCAGTCCACAAAACAAAAACACAATATGATGTGATAGTGCTTCCAAGATTCAAATCAGCATAATTATTAGCCTGCCAGTAAACTTTTCAAACTCATTAGCAGCCTGTTGTAACCTATTTTACCTATAAACTAGTTTTCCTTTATCATTTTATTTTATAATGTTGGCAAATGTGAAAAAGACATTAATTCATTGAAAAAGATAAATACAATAAAAATCATGAGTGCATCGAACAGTAGGTCAAAAGGTCCTATCTTATGACAGATGACATGGTGTTTGTGTAACATTATTGCATTTATTGGCCCTAATTACACAAAACAACATACAGTACACTAACAAAACCATGTGTATTTTGAGCATAATATGGGTAGGCTAAGTAAATATTTATAATTATATCTGATTATATAATATTATGAAAGTGTAGGCCTATCTGATTTTAGAGCAATTAACATTACTGCTAAATCAAGATATTCCCAATGTCTCAATTGTACTCTGTACTGAACTTTACTGTACACAGTCTCCCCTACCTGCATGTTGTTGCCACTTTATTTGCCACAGACATGTAAGGGCCTGCCTTACATGTCAAGCACTTAGAGCATCATAGGGATCACAACACTGCAAAGTCACTATTTGAGGAGAAGGGTGAGAGAAACCTGGAATGGTGTAAAATGTAACAGAGTGGCAATTCTATTGATATTGTACTCTGTATGTATTATGTTTGAGGCAGTCGAACAAGATCCCGGATGATTTTGAAATCTCCCCTGGACATTTTTTTAGGTCTCAAACGTCTGGTCACCCTACACCTGTATGTGTCTGTGTGGGTGGGTGTGTGTGCGGGCGCACGTGTGCATGCATCCATGTGTGTTTGTGTATGCATTCCTTCATGCTGGTGTGTGTGGCCCTGCTTACCTGTGTGTGTGTGTGTGTGTGTGTGTGTGTGTGTGTGTGTGTGTGTGTGTGTGTGTGTGTGTGTGTGTGTGTGTGTGTGTGTGTCTTGTGTGCACTTTCGCGTTTGTGCGCGTTTGTGTGTGCAGTAGACTAGAAAAAAACAGTCCTCTCTCCCCTCTCTCTTGCAGTCGGAGATGGCTCCCCAGGGCCACAATCACACAGCCGCCCCCACCATCGCCACCCCGGGCAGTGGAAGCCCCATGGCGGTAGCGGTGCAGCAGGCCGGCGTGCCGCCTGCCGCCCCTGGTGGCGGCGCGGGGGAGGTGCAGCAGCAGGTGGAGGAGCTGGAGGGGGAGCTGGAGAGGAAGCTGCAGCAGCTGGAGCAGGAGAGGAGGGCGCTGGGGCAGCACGGCCAGAAACACCGGCAACACATCGACCAGCACATAAACACCGTCCACCAACGCCTGGCAGGACTGGAGAGGGGTAAGATGGCATAGGGGGGAGGGGGGTATGAGAGGGGTTAAGGGGGTGGAGACACGGTGTGAGATGAGACGGAGAGAGAAGTGGGGGTGAGAGAGGAGAGGGAGAGGAGGGCGCTGGGTGCACTAACGACTGGCAGGACTGGAGAGAGGTAATATGACAGAGGGGGGGGGCGGGGGGTCGAGAGGGGATATGGGGGTGGAGACAGGGTGTGAGATGATATGGAGAGAGAAGTGGAGGTGAGAGAGGAGCAAGAGAGGAGGGCGCCGGGGCAGCACGACCAGAAACATAGGCAACTCATCGACCAGCACATACACACCGTGCACCAACGCCTGATAGAAGCGGTAAGAGAGGAGGCTACTGGGTCAACATCGGACAGAAACACGGACAGCACATCGATCAGCACATACAGCCCACAGAGACTATGGCAGGACTAGTGAGAGCTGTAAGATTGGGCTAGGGGTGGAGCCTCGTTCACACACGTCGCTGTTAGTTACTCGCTCAGCGAATGAAGTCAATAGAATGTCTGTGTTCCACGAGACGAGGAGGCGAGTAGGCGAGTACTGTACAAGCGATGCGATGTGGGCGGATCCCAAGTTGAAAATATTTTAACTTCGAGCGAGGCGAGTAAGCGAGTAACCAATGGGAATAGAGTAGGCGAGCGAGCGAGAAGCTAGTAACTAGTAGCGTCGTGTGTGAACGTAGCTTGAGAGGGGATGAGGGGAGGAATAGAACAGGGGTAAGAGAGAGTAGCTAAAGAACAGGGAATTGGGGCAACACGGTCAGAAACACAGACTGCTTATCGACCACACTGTAAAAAAATTCTTGTCAAAATTACGGTGAAAAACTGGCAGCTGTGGTTGCCATTTTTTCACCGTATAAAACACAGAGATCTTGTATATGGATTTACGGTAAGGTAAATTAAGACTTGTAGAATCAACATTTTCAAAATGTTACAATAAAGGGGAGTTACTGTTTAAATAACAGTGACACTCGTGTAGGCTCTTGGTATACAGCTGTATAATTAACAATGCAACCCTGTTGTTTTAAGTGAAATACTAACCATTCCACAGCATTCATTTGCCTATTTCACAGTCAATTTCTGTTAAAACAACAGAAATTATTTATGCCTTGACGGTATGACTGTTCAATTTACAGTATAAAGCATTTGTTTTTAAGGTGAATCTCTATTCATTCCACAGAATTTATTGCTAAACCAGCAGCACAATTGTGTTGCTCAGGCGTAGGATTCAAAGTTTATATGTGTTGCATTTAAGTGGAATTCCCATAATAGGTGAGTCCTATAGAGTTACAATCAGACAACTGATTGGACTGATTCTACTCACTGAAGGGTATGAAAATGCATTCCTTTTTTGAAAAAGGCCTGAAAATAACCTTGAGTAAAATGAAGGCCACAGCTAGCGGGCAAGCACGCTAACAAACAAGCTAGTTAGCCAGCCATACAGCCACCCTTACAACGTGACCTGCTAGCCGGGCCGGCCAGGTCAGGCCAGGTGAGGGCAGGCAGGTCGGCCGGCCGGCCTTACAGCCAGTCAGCCAGCTAGCTAGCTAGCTGCCAACCAGTGAGCAGTACAATGCAACAGTCCCGGTTTAAATACATGTTCAAGTGAACCATGTGACCCGAGTGATGAGGCATTTCGCAGGTGCAGGCAGTAAGTTAATCATTGCATGACAGCCCTTAGCACTCAGGTGAGGTCAGGAATTGATTGACAGATTTGATTGACAGATTGACAGTTTCAAATAGACTAGTATACTTCTAAGAGACTGAATCAAGGGATTACTGTCCCAGGTAGAGTTTTTCAAATTATGCTAGCCTTTAAGTATATTTTACACATTAAATGAGGCTAAACTGTTGGCTGTTACCGGAGAAATATATAAGTTACAGTGAATTATTGCAAAATGTCCTTAACTGTTGCACAGTTTATTCAGTTGCCAGCTTCACTGTTGTCAAATCTACAACGTGGAGGCACCTGGAGCGAAGCAGACAAGCAATCTGTTTTCTGTGGAGTAATTAATATTTAATTCATTATAACCTCCATTGCTTTCTGTTGGGTAGGAGGTATGTAAATAAGGATATTCTGAGTTTTAGAGAGGTTTACTTTGTCAATTTGCCTCTCACTCGAAAACTCTGATGGCAAAGCCTCCAAGTCCAATAAGGGAAATTTTGCGCAGGATGAACTTGAACACATGCAGAGGGTTGTAATCTAAGTTAATTGATGGCTACTAATCAAATAGCATGTTGACATCAAACTCTGCCTGTTACAACCAGCCTATCAGTGGTTTGACAAGTTGCACCTGGAACAAGTGCAATCACAAGAGATCTATTGGACAAAAAGAGGACTCAAAAAGCCTAACACGACCAGAAAGAGCACCTACTTTTTGTAGTATACACAATGTGAAGAAAAGCAGAACAGAGTTCTTTGTCTGTTGGTTCACAATTTGGCTCACTTACAGGGGATTGAGTTTGATTCACTTATAGGGGACTCAACAAAAATGGCTGCTCATGTTGCCAAAACATTTGACATTTGAGGAGGCATGGTTTTCATAACTCTCTGGGGAATTAAACATTAACTCTCTAGCTCTCTTAGCTCAACAACTCCGATCCAGAGGAGTCAAATAACACTGTGTAGTCTTGCTGCAACTCTTGGTGTTTAGATTTTGGCTGAACACCAGTCTAACCAGTCTGATCAATCTAACTCTGACAAATTTGCTGTGTACATATGACACCAGTGAAAAATAAAGTCATGTACCGTTTCTTGACTACTTCATCTTCACTTAACGGTATTTTCCAATATTTCTTCGTTTACAGAGAACAGTCCAGTATTTTCTACATATGACACCTGTCAAAAAAAAGTCATGTAGTGCTTTTTGACTTAATAGTAGCTTGCCGTATTTAGTACAGAGACAAACTGTTTTACATTTTACGGTCACTGACTGTTGCAATTTGACAGTTTTTGGCCGTAATTTCAACGGGCATTTTTTACAGTGCAGAACATACACATCACAGGACTGGAGAGAGGTGAGATGGGATGGGGTGGTGGTGGTGGTGGTGGTAGGGGAGGGATATGAGAGTTAAAGGAGAATTCCGGCCAGTTTGGATTAATATCCCATCTTGGGTGGACCGAGGGAAAGGGATGAAAGGCAAAACCGCGAGAAATTTTCATGCCTGCTGCGCAAAGTTGTTCAATTGCGCTGTTTTCGGTTAAAACCTGGCCCTTCGGGCACGTATTTGACCTGTTTTAAAGCTCCTAGCGTGCATTAAAACCCTTTTGAACGCTTTGGCCGTGGTGTGTGGGTCCATACAAGTCGATCTAGTGGTTCACATTTCCATTAGGTAGCATAGGTACGATACAACAGGAGTTTTCAAAAGTGGCGCACCTACCTCTTTCAGCTTCCGCCTTCCAACTACGTCCGCAAAATGGTTCGCCAAAGTGATACTTCATAGTAATCCATTTTATTTTTGTCCACCAAAGACGAGCCACAAGAAACATATGCACATGTTTTCGTGTCCTGAGTTGTTATTGTCTCGCAGATTCACTTCTCTGTCACTGAACGCAGTTTAGTGACGTCACGGTGTCACATGACTCCTGGAAGGAACGCCATTCGCTCATCCAGTTATTATACATAAGCGAGAAAGAGAGGCGCTGTCGTAATATACTGTTTGATATTTTGAGATGGATCCTCCGTTGGGGTAGTTCAATTGAAGAGTTTGGTGGCCATGGTTATCTTTTTCGAACCAGAATATTTGTTACAGATAAAGAATTATTCCTTCCAGGAGTCATGTGACACCGTGACGTCACTAAACTGCGTTCAGTGACAGAGAAGTGAATCTGCGCGACAATAACAACTCAGGACATGAAAACATGTGAATATGTTTCTTGTGGCTCGTCTTTGGTGGACAAAAATAAAATGGATTACTATGAAGTATCACTTTGGCGAACCATTTTGCGGACGTAGTTGGAAGGCGGAAGCTGAAAGAGGTAGGTGCGCCACTTTTGAAAACTCCTGTTGTATCGTACCTATGCTACCTAATGGAAATGTGAACTACTAGATCGACTTGTATGGACCCACACACCACGGCCAAAGCGTTCAAAAGGGTTTTAATGCACACTAGGAGCTTTAAAACAGGTCAAATACGTGCCCGAAGGGTCAGGTTTTAACCGAAAACAGCGCAATTGAACAACTTTGCGCAGCAGGCATGAAATTTCTCGCGGTTTTGCCTTTCATCCCTTTCCCTCGGTCCACCCAAGATGGGATATTAATCCAAACTGGCCGGAATTCTCCTTTAAGATGGGGACAGGTGTGAGATGAGATGGGGGTTATGAGAGGGGACGGGGGGTGCCCTTACGAAAGCCAACCATCATTAGGTGAAAATGGACCTCTCCTCTCATCTCATTGGCCCCTTGACTCATTTTCCCTCCTCTCCTCTTGTCTGATTGGTCCCTAGACTCTGTGGCTCCACATGGCTTCAGGCTGTCCTTCCCACCAACGAGCAGCAGCAGTAGATTCTCAAGCCCTCATGGCCACGTGTCGGCCCCCACACACAACCGCGTCACGACCCCCTACGCCCGGGCCACGACCCCTGTGCCCCCGCTGCATGCCCTGACGGCCTGCCTGTGGCTGCGCCCGCTGGGCACGGGGCTGGGCACCCCGCTGTCCTACGCGGTGGCGGGGCAGCCCAACGAGCTGGCACTGCTACTGGGCAAACACCACACACTGGAGCTCATCATTAACGATCAGGTATGACCTGCTGCTTCTAACTTTCTTTTTGTCGCGGGGGGGTTGACCTTTATTATGATAGTACAGTGAACAGTGGCACAGTAAATGAGCGGGAGAGAGAGATGGGAGAGAATCAGGAAACCTCGATTCGGAATCGAACTTCAGTCCCCAGCGTAACAACGGTACAGTGCCCGAGGAGCACCAAAATTACCATGGCTGAGTTGAACATGGTGTTTTATAGTAGAATTCGGGGGTCAAATTACAAAAAAAACGGTCTTCTATTTTAAAGTAGAGGAGCAGGGGAAAGGGGAAGGACAAAATTGACATTTTTCAAGGGAACACTCCAAACGGAGGAGTACAAGCAGTTCCACGGAATGCCTTGTGAGTCACTTGAAAGAAGCTAAAGCTGACTTGTCCTTTGAAAGCAGTTCGCAAATGTTTTTCCTCCATTAATTATAGTTGTAGCCCCTTAATGCACGCCGTACATCCTGTGGCACGCTGTACTACACTACAATGTCAGTGCACAGGGCCTTTAGTAATACATTACAACTTGGTTATTGCCATTCTGGTAACATCTAATTTATAAGGCAGTGTCTTAAGGGGTTAATATTGTGTCATTACCTCTTCATTACCTCATTTACCACCATTCAGCTGTTGGTGCCACATACATATGTCATCCTGTGCCAAGCTATGTGGTTGTGTGTGGTGCTGTGCCGTTTCATGTCTTCCTGTGCCAACCTCTGTCATCCTGTGCCATTTTGTTTCTTGCTATGCCAGTGTTTGCCATCTCGTGTTATTTCTGTTCCACTCTGTATGTTTCTGCAGTCTTGTGTGTTCATATGCCATGTCGTGCTATTCTGTGCCATCCTGTGCCACATGGTGCCATGCTATGCTATTCTGAGTCATATTGTGTATTGCAGTGGTATCTTATGAGTTCCTGTAGTCTTATAAGTTCCTGTACCATGTCCTGCTATTCTGTGCCATCTTGTGACATGTCATGCTATGTGGTGCCATCTTATGTGTTGCTGGCATCTTGCTTTATGTGTGTTCCTGCATGATCCAGTGCTGTATTGTGTCATCTTAAGTGTTAGCGTGTTAGTTTGGGCCCACAATACCCGTCCATATTGACCTTCAAAAAACGGGAAAATTCCCAGATTTAACCCCAAAAAACGGGACATTTTCAACAGGCCAAATGCACAGCGACAAGTGGGGCGGTGTGTTCTACTTGGGTTTTCACACTGACAGTGCATGTGACAGTGCAAAAAAAACAATGTCCATGTTTTAAAGGAGCGTGTTTAACTTAAAATGAATGAAATATCAGTTTCTCGGTTGTTTTCTTACTCAAATTGAAATGTAAACAACTGCTGCGTAGCAAAACATAGCCTGTCTTTGTTGCTGGTGCAGTCTGTAATGAGGTAAGTTCTCACAGTTTGCTGTTTAGGCTTGTGTGCACCCTATGAACACACAAACACCTGCAAAGCTCGAGGGTGAGAGCTGGCATTTTTAAGGAACATGAATTATTGGTATTTTGGCTGGTAGTCATTCATAGCTGATGGAATAAGTAGAGAGGGCCTGGCTTGTCAGGCTAACTGGCATGGCCTTAGGGGTGAATTTCTGGACAGACACAGACGGGAGTTTCCCGGGAAACACGGGAGGGTGACAGCCAGGTATGGAGTCCACCCGCACTACCTGTGAGGCAAAACTACTACAAAGCTACAAAACTACTTCTCAGTCTGGTAAGGCACATATCTAAAAAAGAAATCAAATCTTCCCCAGTATTCCCAATTAATTTCAAGCATTTCAAACAGCTCAATGGGGCGTGCCATGCCGTGCTATTCTGTGCCATCTTGTACCACCCTGTGTATGTGTCCCCATATGGTCCAGTGTCATTCTGTGTTCAGTGCCAGCCCAGTGCTATTCTGTGTGGACCTGCCAAGTTTGTCACATGCTGCATGTTGCATGAATTGTGCATTACAAACTATAGTTGTTGACAATGATGACGATAATAACGATATTTTACTTTGTGTATTACAACATTTAACATATTTATTTTAACATCAATAGTTAAGTTTTACATCAGGGTTAGTATTTCTATTCACTTTTGGGGCATAGTGGTTGGCCTGTACATGACAACAAAAACCCTTTCGATGCTTCATATGGTGGTACCATTTCCTCTGCAAAGGAGGTTATGTATTTTGCCAGGGGTTGCATGTTTGCAAAATAGTGTGCCATGGGGCATGAATGTATTTTTCAGAAATAAGGTATCAAAAGGTTTCAATAAGGTTTCAAAAGGAATCTTCAGAGGCGTGATGGCTCAAGCTGATTCTGAAGTGTTTTTTGTGCTTTTATTATAGCAGGACAGTGTGAAAGGAGAGAGAGAGAGAGAGAGAGAGAGAGAGAGAGAGAGAGAGAGAGAGAGAGGGTAGAGTTGGGAAATTACCCAGGTCGGACTTGAATGTGGTTCCCCATGAGAATGCAAGCCCCTATCTGTGGGGGACTTTACACGCTGCGCTGTGAATGAATTTATGAATTTGTGAATTTGTTAATGATCTGAGCAGAGGTCTGGTGATCTGAGCAGAGAGTCTTTGTTGAACGGGTGCTTTTCTGGTAGCATTACTTGCACCCCTCGTGTCATCCGGCTCCTCCCTCTCTCATTCCCCATACCTCTAGGTGGCGCTACTGCCAGTGAACATATCAGTGGGCGTGTGGCAACACATGTGCGTGAGCTGGCACAGGAAGGGCGGGCAGTGGAAGGCGTACCAGGGGGGCAGGGTGTGCGGAGAGGGAGCTGGGGTGTCGCCCGGACACACCATCCGACCCGGAGGAACGCTCATCCTGGGACAGGAGCAGGTGAGAGAGAGGGTGTGTTTGTGAGAGAAAGAGGAAGAGGCTGTGAGAATGTGTGTGTGTGTGTGCGTGTGCGTGTGTGTGTGTGAAAGAAAGAGGGGGGAGAGTGTGTGTGTGTCTCTGTGTATGTCTGTGTGTGAGAGAGAAATATATTGTGTGGTGTATGTGAGACAGACTTCATGTGTGTGTGTGTGTGTGAGAGAGAGAGAATCTGTGTGTGTGTGTGTGTGTATGTGTGCATATGCCTTAATATATTTGTCATTTCGGGTCCTACAAACAGGTTGCTGTGTCTGCATCTTGTCACACGGCATACTCTCTGGCCATCTCTCTCTCTCTCTCTCTCTCTCTCATCCTCTCCCTATCTGTACTGTTTCGACTCTGTCCATTTTTCTTTTTCTCTTTCTTATTTCCTCTGCCCATGTCTTTCATTTTCTTTTCCTCTTTTTCCAGCGTTCTTGTACATCTCTGTACTGCGTCTTGTAACCCTCATTTGTCTTCCTCTCTCCCTGGAGGCTACACCTTCATTTTCACCCCCTCTCTCTCTGTGCCCTTCTATATCCTTAACTCTTATTCTCTTGACTGCTCCCTTACTCCCTTACTCTGTTCTTATCCTGTCTGTCAGTACGTCTTTCAGTAAAGTACGTCTCAGTACGTCTCAACCTGTGTACATCTCTGCCCCACCTCCTTCCTCATCTCTCTTCTCGTTCCCCAGGCTCAATGTCAATATTAACACTTCTCTCTCGCTCTCTCTCTCTCTCTCTCTCTCTCTCTCTCTGTGTCCTCCCCTCGCCTCTCTCCTGTAGGATGTAGTGGGGGGAGGTTTCGACGCCAGCCAGGCTCTGCAGGGCGAGCTGTCCCAGCTGAACGTGTGGGACCGGGCGCTGCGGCCGGCCGAGGTGTCCGCCCTGGCCCACTGCACTCAGGGGCTGCTGGGTAACGTAGTTCCCTGGAGGGAGCAGCACCTGGAGGCATTGGGCGGAGCCACCAAGGACCCCGGGGAGCCGTGCGCTGCCCTGCGTCCCAGTGCCAAGCAGTGAAGCTGGGCCGGGGAGAGGGTGTCCATGGGACCAAGCCAGCAACCTGTTTAGACCGGAGTTGTTGCTGATTATTTATTTATGTTTTTAATGGAGAGGTCTCATTGATTATTTGTTAAATTATTTAGTCAGGAGAGGTCTCTGTCGATTGCCGTAGCCCAGCCATTCTCAAACTTCAGAACACCAAGACCCACTTTGAAATGTGAAAAAAATTATGGGGCCCACCAAACCATTGGCCTATAGCCCGGCGTAGCCCTTTCACACTCCCCGGCCTTCCTCCTGTCTCTGTCAGGGTATCCTGCTAGCCCGGTAGACTTACAGTCGGACATCCAGTCATTTGTCAACTTTTCACCGATAATCAGGCGGCAGCCATATTTATTTTGGGGAAATTATGCTGTGTCACTAATGCATGCTAATGTAATAGTACAAAATAAAGTAAGTGTTTCCCCATTTCAAAATGTCTGCGGCTCTGCAACGAGACTTGATATCATGCCGACTTACATAATATACAACCGCTCTCACCTCTCTCTAATAACCAATGGCCCATAGACTACAGGATGATAATAATAAAAACAACAACAATAATAATAGTAGTAATAATAACGTTAATAATACTATAATAATGGTAATATTAGAAGCGCCTTAAAGAACACTCAAGGATTCTGTACAGAGGTAAAACAACAGTAATAAAACAGGACTCAGTAATAAAAAAAGAAAAGGAAAACATAAGGCCTTTTATCACCTGCTTAACAGTATACAGTTAACCAGGGGCCCAGTTAGCAGAGGTGGGTTATCCAGGGGTCTGTCAACAATAGGTGGATCGTAAACACAGGGCTAAGAGTCCGTTAGTTGGTAGTTGGTTAACGAGGCTAGCCGTTTGCTTGCAGGTTAGTCGGTTAACCATGCTAGCATCCTCCGTGACTGGATCAGGACTGGACTGGACATGGATATGGTGGCTGAGGGAGTTAGAGAAGCTAATGGGGGTTGACTTCAAGGGAGCAGATATAGTTATGTTAGCCACCAGGGTATGGGCTCTCAGAGCAAATAGGAAACGTCCTATGGTGACAGGCCTATAGGAGATCAATCTGTGCGAGAGTAAACCTTCAGCCTACGGTCCCTGCATTCAGTTCTGACGATGAGGGAAAACAATGAATGTGAACCTACTGCTTAAAGCCATACAGTGATGAGCAACCTGGATTCATTTTGCCTGTCTAATTCAGTCATGTTATCATTCAACCAGTCAATATCCTGGTTGAATCGAACTGGTAAAAACAGGTAATTGGGAATATGTGGCACTGGAAAATGGTCTCTAATGAATCCAGGTTGCCCACAACATTCGTCTATGTGGGTGATGGCCATTTGCTTTGATTTAACTTATCTGGCATAGTCACAGAAAAGAAAAGCAAAAAAAGAGTGTCAAAGATTTTATTTAATTTTATTTATGTTATCCATTAGAAATAAATTAATGAATGGAGGGAGTAGAAGTGGGACAGAGGCGAAGGATGCTGGTTTCAGACAGCCAATAGGAAGATGAGGAAAGCAGGGTGTGAGTTTAACATGATGTGTGTTCGAGGGTGTGTGTGCCAGATTGTAGGCTTAAAACTCACGGCAATCAAGGTTGGCTCCCAAGGTATATCTCACGTTTGTCAGTTTCTTTTCTCGTTGCCATTTTCTTTTCTCGATCAAGATATTTTCTAAGAATGAATTTTATTGTATCTGAGAGTGCCCAATCATGGACAGTTCGTATCGAGCATGTTTGAGACCCGACTTTGAATGTTGATGCACTTGTGTGTTAGTGTGAGGGGTGTAGTGCACGTTTTTAATGAGAGAAAGGTTCATCAGTTATCACAAGTCTGCGATGCAACCTAATGTCAAGATTTTAAATTTTAAAATGGTAAAGGTTTAGCCCAGTGTCAGGGGTAGGTGTCGCCTGTGTTGAAGCCATGTGGTTCCTCGACACTACATCACCTGTTTAAATAGCTCCTTACACTGCACTAGGCATTAGTCAGGATATGATGAGGGTAAGAATGGCCCTATAAGCACAGTATGTGGTGTGACCTCAATATGATAGGGTTGACTCTCCAAGTGAATAATCACTTTAATAATGTAATATAAATTTAATATAATATCTTTTATTATGTCAATTTGTATTTTAACACTCTTCTATAGAGGGTTTCATTTCTACCCCCCTAAGTGTTGAATTACCTCTGCAAAACGTACTGTGCGAAACACAGGCTTGTAGTGTGGCAGGATTTGGTCTGACACCAAAGCACAAGATGTGGTGTAAATGAGCTCTATGCCAGGTTGCCAGGTTACCATCAGGTGACCTTCTGTTCAGTAGGCTAGAAGGTAACCAGGTTACCTTGGCACGGCAAGTTACCATGGCAACCATCTCTTTTCAGAAGAGGTGTTAAAAGTAAGAGTAGAAGTAAATGTATGGTGTAAGTAGCATATGACATTACATAGCTGTTACACCTGTTATTCCACTATACCTAACCAGGTAGATAGTAATAACTGGGGAAAAAAGCAAACAACCCCCACCCCACAAATTTGATCAGACCAGCGCAGAATTAGGTACACTCACACTCCTGTGTTGGAAGAAAATTGTGGAAGTTTTTTTACTTCTACTTTTTATTTTTGTCATCTCTTTTTAGTGTGTGTGATTTTAGCCGCACCACCGGTTTGCAACGGTTTTTATTTCTTCTTCCCTATTGATTAACCGCCATGTGCTACACTGCGCTCTGCTCTGCAACCGTGTTGCTAGGTTTCAGCCGCTGAGGGGCCGGCCTTCTCTCAGGCTGACGCCCACTGCTAACCCAGCAGCCTCACTCCACGGTCAAAGGTCAAGCTGAATATTAAGAAAAGCCATACTTCAGAAAAATATGTAGAAAAAAATACAATCCACTACACAAAGCACAGTGTGTATCTCTGACCTGATCTGCACATGCTCACTAATGCCTGTGTGTGCTGCCATATGGTCATATTAGAGAACCGGAGAACAGCACAAACAGGAGAATAGCACATGATCAGAGCACAACACCGAAGACAGAACATTGTGAGACACAGGGGTTAGAACATCGGTTGCACACAATGGTCAGTGTGTGTGTGTGTGTGTGTGTGTGTGTGTGTGTGTGTGTGTGAGTGTGTGCGTCCATGTGTATGCGTGTGTGCATGTTCATACCAATGTCAACACATGCCTTTTTTTATTATTGTCTTGCACTGACTGTATTGCAATGTTATATATGTTATATTGATTATGAAGTGCATTTACACCGTATATATTAATTTGCTTGTTTTCTTTGGGCCCTCACAAGCCAGCATTGTCTACATACCGATGAGTGCAATAACATACTGTACTGAATGTCTGTGACTTTTATACTTTCCTGTACTACAAACTGCAACACAAAGGGTCGCAGTAACGCAGCTTCAGAATTATCTATCGCCAGGATCTTTGCTCTTTACGCTGAAGTTTACGCTGAAATATATATATACGTATATTCTCTTATGAATTATTTCTTTTTCATATACACTTGATGGAAGTGAATGTCCTCAAAATGCATCAACTTGTTGTACGTAAATGTCTGATGTACATGGTGTAATGTGCTTGTATGCAACAGAAATATATGTTAATGTACAGTATATATATTTATACAGATACACGATATCTGTGTGATCCAAGCAGTAATTAAAGAACACATTCCAGCCTACAGGGTGCCAACTAGCAGAGTTCGGCATATGAACCGGTAGCGGAATTGCACACAGGGCCCCTCATACGGACTGGCATAGGTGATAATAAGGCCCCCCATCACCAGCAAAAGGCTAAAGCCCAGCTCGCTGTACCCCAATGTTGCTGTGATAAGGGAGGTCGCAGATTAGAGTCCTGAATGACAAACTGGTCCGGACAAGATCTGTCATATCCAGTATAGGGAGGAGCAATGTGTAACATTATGGATGTGTCCTGCACACACGCTCTCTCTCTCTCTTTCTCTACACCTCCATCTTTGGCTCCCCTCTTTCTCTCTCTCTTTCTTACTCTCTTTCTCTTTAGGTTCTTCTAGTTTTTTACTATGGCTATGGACAGACAGTGTTGCCAAAGCAAGTGCCATGAAAATACTGACTGATAATCTCTCTCCTCTCTCTCTCTTTCTTTCCCTCTCTCAATCTCTATCAACACACACACACACACACACACACACACACACACACACACACACACACACACACACACACACACACACACACACACACACACACACACATACAGTGAACAGGCCTTTGAGATTTTCTTGTCCTCTGGTTGCCAAACCGCTGTGCTGTGCCATCTAGGTCTGCTACTGTTTGTGTGTGAGGTGATGGTGCCCTCACACACACACACACACACACACACACACACACACACACACACACACACACACACACACACACACACACACAGCCAGTGTGTACTTGTCTCCTCTCGGCTTGTGTTCATCACCCAGGCCAACTGACATGTATTTTGAAATAATAATAATAATAATTAAGTCTCTTTGACCCGAGAGGTCCTCCTGTATTGCCTGCTGAACATTGCAGCTTGTGGATATATATACTGCATCTGAATGTTTTTTTAATAATTTTTTTTCTGTCTTTCGTTTTCTTCTTCTGTGATTGATGTACAGTAGTTTTTTGTATGTATTTACCACTGCCTCGCTTGATTTCAGTCTGTCCGTTTTTGGAAATTAACAGTTATACGTATACGAATCTATATTGGTTATGAATAAACATATTCACTCTAAAACCCATGGACTTCACTGGTTATTTGTTCACAGCTCACTTGAATGTTACATATCTATTGATCGATCTATAGAATGATTGATCATTCGATCGATTCAATATTTAAACGTGGCTAATAAAAGTGTGCACGCACGCACGCACACACACAACATTGTATCTCTGATCTATTTATCATCCAAAGCTATGACCCCTGACCCCAGGGTAGGCTAAGCAGGGAATGTGCCCCTGGGCCCAGAGCCCTCCTGTAGATAGGCTATTGGTGGTGGGGGCCCTGTTGTGACCATGGCAAGTCGTATGGAGGGTCTATGTCTTGCCCTGGGCTGGGACCCTGTGTGTAATTGTTCCGCCACTGGACAAAAGTGTAATTATTTGAATTACAAGGGCAGCCCAACCAAGGAATTACGTCATATTTGCCCACACCTGAAGATAGGCCTATCTTCAACACTTTCAGTCCGAAACAACATTCTTACGTTTTAATAGTAGAATTTGTGCGTGGAGAGTGAAAAAAGTAAAAAATGTACTCAACTCAGTGTCCTCTTCCACATGACATTTTGTAGAACCAGCAAACCCTGTAACCAACCCTGTAACCCTGTAAATGTAGCAAAAAGTAGCCCCAAAAGTCTGTGGTCACAAACTGTGGTCACGTGCTTACCCCTAGCTTTCCCACTGTTGCCATGGCCGCATAGTGTCTCCATGTCAACTGCTGAAGCGACATTAACAGTTGTAGGAAAGGCAGTTAGCAAGGTATGAAGTGCCTCTAATGCATCATTGTAGTACATATAGGTTGTTGTTTTATTGCTAACGCAAGGATTTTGCATCAAGATGTGATGCGGTGATTGCTGAATGTCTGAAGCAGCAAATGACACCACTCTTGCTAGATGCTATGGCTACTATACATCCTGAAAACTGATTAGCTACCCCCGGCTAGCTTACAATCTTTGCGAGGAAGTTTTGAGTGAGCATACAGTTGGTGTTATTGTTGGTTCGGGCACCTTGATCGTTAAGGTATTTCCTAACTAACGAAGAACGGATAGCTTACATCACCATATTTGCCAGGTTTCTGGAATCTGAATCATCAATAGGTCACGGTGTCTCTGGTTAGCTATCACTAGCTAGCAAGTTGGCGTCAACTTCAGTTGTTTTTGGTGTATTGGCGTTTTCTCTTTATAAGCCACGTATAACACGGCAGTGTTTTGTTCTCTGGCAGGTAAGGGGCATGCATCATCACGTTAGTTTGCACAAATGCAGCTAAGCATCATGGGTTGCTAGACTAGGGTTTGCATGCTTGCTAACCTTGCAGCTGTAAACACAGCCCATTTAGTGGTACCCATCCGTGAGGACGCCAGAAGACCTGCTTCACCAGAAGAATTTTGGGCAGGTGGCGATGTAGTTCTAGATAGTTAGTAAATTGCATTGTCGTCGCCGCTAGGAAAAACTGTACTGGGTGAAATTTAAAATATGTGTTGTCTGTGTTAATAAATTCAGCCTTTTCCCCCTCCCGTCTCTCCCGACCATTTGCTTGCAGGAGGACAGGGGATGGCGGACACGGGTGACAGCAAGAAGGAGGAGGCCGACTACAAGAGACTCCACAGCTTCCCTCTCATTAGGGTGTGTGTGTGTGTTTGTGTGAGAAAGGGCGGGGGTGGGCTTGTGTTCATGTGAAGGAGAAAGTGAATGTGTGAGGAAGAAAGTGAATGAAAGAAGCAGCAAGATAGTGATGGTGATGTGTTGTCTTTTGCTGTGTAACTTTGGGAGTATGTGAATGAGAGATGTGACAGTGACGTGTTTATCTCTTGCAGAATGAGTGAGGGAGTTTGTGCATGTGTATGAGAGAGATGACAGTAATGTGTTTGTCTTTTTGCTGTGTGTGTGTGTGCGTGTGCGAAAGACAGATAGGTGACGGTGACATGTTTGTCTCTTGCAGCACACAGACATGCCAGAGGAGATGAGGGTTGAGACCATGGAGCTGTGTGTCACCGCCTGTGAGAAATTTGCCTCCAACAACGAGGTGTGTATGTGTGTTTGTGTGTATGTGGTTGTGTTTGTGCACATTGCTGTCTTGTGTAATTGTATTTCTCTCTGCATACATCTGTAAATGAGGTTGAATTGTACTTGCCTTGCCATCCTAAAACTCCAGTAACTTTCCATTTCCCTCTAAAGCGGCGTACACAAACAAAGCTAGCTTTTCGCTTGCTCGCCTACACGCAACTCTTTCATGGAACGTTCGCTGAAAGTTCCAGCGGCAAAGGTGGGGTTGCAGGTTAACCATTTTAAGAAAATGTACTATTATGACATCACGTTGGGGGTTCTGCAGGCTCATAGGAGTCCATGTAGAACCTTAGAATCCTGGGGGAGTTCCCCCAACGTGATGTCATACCTGCAACCCCACCTTTCTGCCAATGAACAGGCGAGAAGTACCGAACTCTGCATTCCAATTGGTTACTCGCTTACTCGCCTCGCTCGAAGATAAAATATTTTCAACTCGGGATCCGCCCACATCGCATCGCTTGTACAGTACTCGCCTGCGAGTCTCGCTGGAACACATCGACATTCTATTGACTTCATTCGCGTGTGTGTACGACGTGTGTGTACGGCCCTTAAGTTGCGTCTGGGCTGGGTGTTACTGGGGGGCACATTATTCACTACACAACATTACACTTAGCTGAAGCTTTTTTGCAGAAGCGACGTAGACTTAGATACAGAGTACTGGTTATAGTCCCTGGAGAAATGTGGGGCTAGGTACCTTGCTGAAGGGCACTTCAGCCATGGGTAGAAATGGGTGGGCGGGTAAGGGTGGGATTCGAACCTGCAACCTTTCTGATGCTAAGTCCACCCCATCAGTGAAAGGGAGTAAGACAAAGGAGGAGAAGGAACGGTTGCATGCAGTACATATGCGCAGATAAGCAAGCAAAGGTACAAAGATAGTTTATTGGTCATATGGGTAAAGTCACGTTTGTTTTTGATTCGATTGGGTAAAATGAGACCCGCTTTTCAAACTCCAAGCAGAGTTCAGAGTTCCCTCTAGTAAACATTTCTCAGTTCGGCTAGCCAGACCCTCTGTATGCATGAAATTAGTCTGAGGCTAAGGTAAGACCAGACTCAAATAGCAACGGCCTGTGTGCACATATGGGAATAGGCCTGTGTTTCGGCCAAAGTGTGTTTGTGTGCGTGTGTATGTGTGTTGTTGTGAGAGAGAGAGTTTCTAGCCTAGTTAATATTTATGTGAGTGTGTGAAAAGTAGCACTGCTGTTTTTGGGACAGGGACCTGATTTCCCTGCTTGTTGGCGGTTTAAGTGCTGCCGCGTGAGTGTGCGCGCATGTGTACAATGCTATGTGCATGCCTTGTTTCTGTGCTGGAAGTAGAACTGGAAGTTTAGTGTGTGTGTGTGTGTGTGTGTGTGTATGTGTGTGTGTGTGTGTGTGTGTGTGTGTGTGTGTGTGTGTGTGTGTATGTGTGTGTGTGTGTGTGTGTGTGTACCAATCTACCTTTTTGAGGCTACTGCTATTGGAGCACACCCACATGCTGGGGCCCTCGCTCCATTGTTGTTGCTGGTAAAAGAAAAAGTGTAAAAACATTTCCTCAGTCATAGGTTAGGAATTGTTTTGGTTTAGGCACACCACAGTTTAGCATTCTTTAACTATTGTTAGGGTCAATATGAATGGAAGGGCCCCCTCAGTGTCAAAGATAAAACAGTTGCCGATGGAGTTGGCATCACCCACCACTCACTCACTCACTCACTCACTCACTCACTCACTCACTCACTCACTCACACGTTCACACATGACATGTGCGCTTGGGTGGTTGACGTTTAAGGGCGTAACACACACACACAGAAAAAAGTTTTTCCAAATCCTGAAAAAATTGGA
Organism: Engraulis encrasicolus; assembly: GCF_034702125.1. Lineage (NCBI taxonomy): Eukaryota > Metazoa > Chordata > Actinopteri > Clupeiformes > Engraulidae > Engraulis > Engraulis encrasicolus. Next base: position 24,274,285 of record NC_085873.1, read on the forward strand.
AAAAATAGGAAAAAAATAAAGCTTTTAGAGGTTCGTGGAATTTCACCTAATTTTTGCCATTTTTGGGAAAATGTGCCCTGCGGTGTGACATCCTTGGTGTGACATTTCTGTAAGATACAATAAAATGATTAATATTCTGCACAAACATATCCCCCATGCTCTTTGTAATATTGTTCCTTTAACCCCTACCTCACACACACACTACTACCCACCCGCACCCCCACTCACACACGCCTATGCATTGTACAGGCAGACAACTGTGATTTCACTACATGGTTTCACTCTATTACTTGTAATAATTGTGTGAATGTGACAATTAAATCTCCTGGTATCCTTATATCCTTGCATGATGCACGAAAAACAAGAAAGGATTGAGTAACACATTGCATAAGCATGTCACACCGCAGGACATGAAGTCACACCACAGGAAATTCTCTGCATTGTGGCCATTTTAATCCTTTTGTATACATGACT
>NC_085873.1:24279758-24282258 GCF_034702125.1 Engraulis encrasicolus
AAAGAGATAATCCACAGAAGCAAAGAGTGGAACTCGCACACCAGCAACCGATGCAATAATTGGTTTATTGTAGAGATGCACCGGATCCGGCAGGATCTTAAGCAGTGGATCCGGTATCCGGCAGTCACCTAAAAATCAGGATCTGGGGCATCTCTACTTTTTACGTAGCCAAGGCTTTTCAGTCAGTCTTTCACAACCCCAATCGCTGCATGGAGTGAAAGCCCTTTGGAATCGGCCGTTGCAGGCAGTGTGGCAGTAAGCCAATGAGTCTAAAAAATAGTTTGCGCCAACGTAATAACAAGGGCCCACGTGTGCCAGTAGACTATGTGTTTCAACCCTTTCGTAGGATCCGGTATCCGGTTCCGGATCCGGCAGGATCTTAAGCAGTGGATCCGGTATCCGGCAGGATCCTAAAAATCAGGATCCGGTGCATTTCTAGTTTATTGCTTCACTATATATACAGGTGATCAAAGTGCTACCCAAAAGTGCAGAACGTTTTCGGTCACCAGACCTTACTCCGCGCAAACGGTTTGGTGACCGAAAACGTTCTGCACTTTTGGGTAGCATTTTTATCACCTGTATATTTGTAAAGCAATAAACCAACTATTGCATTGGCTGCTGGTGTGCGAGTTCCACTCTTTGCTTCTGTGAATTATCGCTTTGGAACCAACGCACCCACAAGGACTGGAGTTACTGGCACAACACCCCTCTGTCTTTTGTCTGAATCAAAAAGAGGCCTGATACGACATATTGAGGATCATGATGGATTTGTTTTGCACAGCCCTACTGTAAACACACCTATAATGCAAATAATTCAAAACACATGGTCTTATTAAAGTGTTTATGAAACGAAAACAAACGGTCATTCCCATTAAAGCCTTGTTTTTTCTGATAGCATCGATGAGACTTTGAACCCGATCATCCTGGAGGAACTTGTGAAAATGGCAACTCAAAGTGTGAATTCTGTGAAATTTGGTGTGACTAATGAGCTGGGCTGTGACATCAAAGAGGAGAGTCCCTGGTTTGCTAGTATGGCGATCTGAGAAAACAACACACATTTGATGGACCCACATCTTATAAAGGAACCAAAATTCTGATACAAACATCAGCGTGTCGAAAAACCACACATCCAACCTCATGAGAAAAAAAAACAGCAGCACAAATCTATTTCAGAGGCACTGATACATCTGCAGAAAGTGCAGAAAGACCCAGCCTGACAGTTTGTTTTCTTTATGGTTACGGTTGCTAAGGGCGCTTTGCCATGACCCAAAGATGACATGGCGCGTGTATTTGTTGACAAATGGGGGGCATTTTGATTCAATTGCGCGATATAGTGTGATTGAAATGCATGTACATGCAAAAATATTATCAACTAGAGAAAAAACGGAGGTAATAGGCTGTTGGAGCAGCCCCAAAATCCTAAAAAAGAAGAAGAGAGAAAAAAAGTAGGCCTGCGCTATATGCATCTCCGTTTATTCGCTAAGCAGTAGCCCAGTCTGTGAGTTGGCTGTCCTCGACCGAGAGCACGACGGAGGCTGAAGCGCGGATATCCCAAAACCAATTTATTGACCAGTTGAATGGCAATCAACAAAAAGTGCATATCCCGAGAGCATTTGCATCGGTTTGGCATGTAATGTGCATTACCCTTTCCTGAAATCAACATACAAAGCAGATGGACAAGGTAAAACGTAGCCTAAAGCAAAGCAGCGCACGAGCAGTTACAGGGGCAGTTTCAGTCTGCACGCCGGCGATGTCAATTGTTGGAACTGCTTGAGACAATAGCATTCTCTTCAGTCCAACTATGCCCACGATCTCCACATTTGTGGTGAAGCACGAGGGGTGGAAATGTGCCGAGCACAACAGTGACCATGAGCTTGCTTCAAAACCACGCCGGTGTGGCAGCTTTTGTGATATGCACCGGAATTCTCATCCACATGTACATCTGCTTGTACGAGGCTATGGCAAGCGATGTGGGACAAATGTATGGCAGGAAGCGAATGTCAACATAAACAGAGATTACACAATCTTCGATATGGTCAGCAAATGTTTTGGGGCTGTCATTTATGTTATGCCTACACTTTGGAATTAGATCAGAGTCTTGTTGTTACACAGGCATATTTGATTTAGCCCAACTGTACCCTATACTTAACTTTACTCAGTCTATCCTACAAGCAGATAGCCTACAGGGCGGATGAGAATCCGGTGCATATCACAAAAGCTGCCACACCGGTGCCTGCGTACGAATTGGATCCACAGAGCCCTTGTTTTAGCCTTCTCCACAGTTGGCCACAGTTCCATCATTCTTCACAGAAGGGAACTTGTGCAAAGATATTCCTTCTGTCAAGTAGCCATTTTTGCAGCTGGCACCGTTCGGCCCCCCAGCAACACACTGCTTGACACTGCGCTTTGGTTTGGTACTAGCCGCCATTGATCTGAACAAGGTGGAATGAGGTGAACTCCCCCCTTTTATGTCACGCATATCATTTGCATAAAATTTGCA
>NC_085873.1:24287258-24364758 GCF_034702125.1 Engraulis encrasicolus
TACATTACATGTATTCACACATGATTTGATTGGCTCACATATCTGCCACTGCCATGAAAGTTCCACATTTCTGTATATCACTGCATTTTTGGGCAGTTATGGGTAAGCGATTACGGTGTCAGGCTTGTAGACCGGGTTGTTAGTTTGATTCCTGACCCGCCAGGTTGGTGGGAAAAGTAATTAACGTGTGGTCTCCCCCACCCTCCTCCATGACTGAGGTACCCTGAGCATGGTACTGTCTCACTGCACTGCTCCCTTGGGGCAGCATTTGGGGCACTCTATTGTGTCACAATGGCAATGGAAGGTTCTCAGTTGGGCTTTATATTGACGGAGCAGACGGAATGATCAGACCCACAATCAGGACCGGAGTGGGCCCTATAATCAGGCCGGGATTTGAATTCACATCTAGGCCACTTTGATAAGTAAGAGGAATTTGAGTAGCCTTGGCCCGAAAAAAATGGCTCACGATGCATTTTATTGGACTTATGTTCAGTGTTTGTTGTTAAGTTAACAGGAAATTTTAACTTTACAAAGTGTAATTCAAATTAAAATAAATGTAACAACAAAAAACTAATAGCCAATTTTTAGCCTATATGTACAGGACTTATTTTACCAATCAAACTGTATTTGCCATCACAAAAGGTTCTAAAATGTATTTTTAGGTGTTGTAGTATACATTTCAGTAGGCCTACTTGCATCACTACCCATATTGAGTAGGCCCTATATTATCTATAAGCTACCTACTATAGGCTTAATGATAAGTCATTCTAATGATAAACTAAGGGTCTGATAGCCTACAAAATTAGCCATATTACAAGTAACATAGAACGTTGTGGTTTTAGCTGATTACACGAATTGGAACGTTAGCGTCTGATCCCCTGCCAGTGGCAGCCATTTCCGACATGTTTTGAACAGCCACAGAATAGTGTGTGTGTGTGTGTGTGTGTGTGTGTGTGTGTGTGTGTGTGTGTGTGTGTGTGTGTGTGTGTGTGTGTGTGTGTGTGTGTGTGTGCGCGTGTGCGCGTGTGCGCAAGTGTGTGATGACAAAACAAAGTTCTCTAAATTATATTGCCAAATATATCTCGAAACAGAGGAATAGCCTGCACGTTGCAACCTCATACAGTGGTTGACTCCTTTTTTGGGTCAGAGATGGGCTGTGTGAACATTTGTTATAGGGTAAAGTGTGGGCCACAAGTTGGAAAAGGTTGGGAAGCCCTGCTGGATTTATAATGCTTATTGCTCTCTCCTGCCATCTGCTGGCTGCTTCTGCGCTTAAACAAATAATCACAGTGAAAAGGAGCAAAAGAAAATAGTCTTTCATGACTATTCACTGCACTAGTGCCTGAGCTGGCCCAGACCCAGGGTAGACTCTAAGGCTTGTTGTGTAGGTGTGTGTTCAGTGGTGTATGTTGGTGATGAATGGCGTAAAAAGAGTCAAATTACATGTATAAAGCACATATAGAAAAAGGACAAAAAACTTGTTGTATAAGTAAGAACAGAACAGGCCAACTTTGTGCTAACAATTTGAAGGTGTGAAAGAACAGACATGCATAAAATGATCAGAAGATGGTTCAGATGGAAAAGTACTGAGCTTATTTTAGGAGACACATGCTTGCAGACAAGAACATTTCCCCTTAGCAACAGTCGAGACCGCAAGTCACGTAGCCTACTGTATAGCAGACACTCAGACATACGAAATGTACACATTTTCAAATTAAGCTCCTGTTTCTAGACAATGAGCATGTGAAAGAAGATGAGATGTAAAAGCTTGTGCAACTAACAGAAATAGGATGTGATAAAACCACAACACTGTTGCTTCAAGCAAATGGAGAACTAGACTTAACGGTGCGAGAAACCACAACGCAGGGACAGTTTGTTTTTAGACGAGGTGAGAAGAAGAGGTGACACAGAGGTCACATATACTTTTATTTTATTTTATTCAACAAGGATTATATATCATATACAACATGAAATTGTGTAATGTGTGTATAGCCTAACATACAATCGAGCCAAATTATAACCATAAGGGTATTTTTCATCTGTAGCCCTTGGACCTGAATTGTCGCTGAAATGGAAGATTATTAGAATTAATGATAATAAAATATATAATAACAAAATATGCTATGGTGGGATTAAGGACACAAAAACACAGCATAAGATCAAGGACTGAAATGTACATAGTGTTGAAAGTGTGTGTGATGCATGATTGAAGAGATCAAAGAGGGGTCAGTTGTCAGTTGGGTCAGTGTATTTTTCTTACCAACAGTGCTGGGGAACACTAGTGCGCTGTGAGAGATCATCTGGTGTGTCATAATAATCATAGAATGACTACATTGTTTATTTAGGCATTGGGTTGTTATTACATTAAAGAATGACTGTAAATTGTTCATTAAGCATTGGGGTGTTATTTGTCATATTTCTTACAGTTATTTTTTGTCATTTTTGTTGTTATTTTGTTATACTTTTGTTAACATTTACAATTGATGATGTGCCTTAGCATCGTTGTCTTCGAAAAGGTGTGCCTTGGGAGAGAGAAAGAACCCAAGATAATATTGCCCTATAAGGAATTCAAAATAATTGATAATTGAATAAATAATAATAAGACAGATGAAGAAGATATAAATAAATAAATAAAAGTTACCATGACATCATGGAAGACACTGACTGGCTGAGGGAATGGAACGTGCTAGAAGGGCGTGAGATGATAAAAAGAGAGAGGAGGCAGGCCCTCAGTGGAACTTGTTGGGGATGTGCTACTACTGTAGCATCTCAGAGCAGGTTTCTGGTTTGCAACTTTGTGTGTTGTCTTAAGGTGGCTGTTTGCAGAAGCTCTGCATCAGACTTATGCATTGATTGTATTGCTATATATTTATGGTGTAATGTCTTTTGAGAATTTTGAGTAAATAAATCTTCAACATTGTTTACATATGTTTGGACTACTTTTGTTCTGATTTGAGACGACTGGACCTGATTGACGAGTCCATCCTCTGAGGTCAGAAGAGACCATTTTAATTCAACTTCCTTCCACAGTTTTCTACGTAATCCTGTGCTATTGTACTTAAAAATTTACTTACGTAACTCATGTAGATTAAAAGTTAGACGTTAAAAAGTAGTCTACATAGAGTAGCCTATATAAATATACATAGATTCCACTGGGTGAGACAAAGGGCACGTTCCTCTATAAAACCAAGGGGCAGACTCCACCGAACACCATGAAATCACCGCCGACAGGCAGGGAAGCTGCAAGGGCCCAAGGTGGCTCATGCGAACCATGTTGCAGTCTTCCAGTAAAAGCGTGCAGGCAAAAGCTTAAGCTTCTGGAAGAGTTGGCAGTGTATCCGCCCCCATCCCGACCCCGACTCGGAGGACGAGGATTGGGAGGACACTCAGTCACACCGTGGCGGGGTGGCTCAGTCCCCTAATCTGCCCAACTGGCGGAGACCCTCCATGCTTTCTGTCAAAAGGCAGCTGACGGGGACTTCCGGTATGGCGCTGTGGGGGTAGGACGTGATCTGCAGAGCTCCCAGTGAACTTGAAAATTATATTTAATTTGGCGTCGCATTTTTCTAAAATATATTTTGTACAAGATCATACATAAGTGGCAAAAGCTTCTGGTGTGCTTGGTGTGACTAAAATGAGTGGAAAGCATAAATCATCGCAACAAACGTCTTCCATGAGGTTGGCTAGTAAACTTTCAGTAATGGCGGAGGAGAAAGCTAGCGGTGAGGAAACTGTATCCATGGTTCAATTGGTGTCTGAACTGGCTAAACAGAGATCTGTGCTTAAAGATGACATCTCCACGTTGATTCTCCAGTCACTTAAACCTCTTCAAACTGCCGTGGACGGTATTAAAGAAACTGTCAACTCGTTTCAAGCAAGGTTGGTGTCGACGGAAGCGATAGCTGGTGAGAACTTTGAGCGATTGAACGTGGCCGAGGCAACCATTAAAGCTCTGACGGCAGTTAACCAGGACTTGCTGGATCGGCTGGAGGATCTGGAAAACAGATCGCGCAGGTCAAACCTGCGTATTTTGAACATCCCAGAAGGCTCTGAGGATGGCAAAAACCCGATCAAATTCATGGAAGAGCTATTGATGGAAGCTATGGGGCCGGATGTTTTCACTGAGCCGCCTGAGTTGGAGAGTGCCCACCGCTCCCTTAAAACGAAACCGAAACCAGAGGATCCAGCCAGAGCATTCGTGGTGTGCTTTCGGAAACATCCACAGAAAGAAGCTGCGCTCGACTGGGCACGAAACAACGAGGTTATGTTCTAAGAAGCAAGCCTTCGGATTTTTCCTGACCTGAGCCCGTCACTGGCGAAGAAACGTAAGGTGTTCGGCAAAGTTAAAAAAGCCTTGTATGCGAGCAATGTGAAGTTTCGTCTGCTTTACCCAGCCCGTCTGAAAGTGTGGTTGGGCGGGGAGGAGTACTTCTTCGATACAGCAGAGGACGCGCAAGAATTCTACAACAAACGCATCGGACCCAGAAGGCGGGACAATGACGCAGCTGACACACTGGACACTCAGGATTAATCTTGAAAAACGGTATCTTCTTTCTGGTGATACAAGATGTAAAATAAGTTGTGTATGCTTGTAAAATGTATGACGATTTGACTGACGCAAAATGCTAGACGCTGGGACTCTTGTAGAAATCACAGGTCACTAACTGATGCTCACCGGCAGGACATTATTAGCGAGCCTGCAGTTTATCCCTTGGGATTTAAACATAGGCAGTTTACGCGCTATGGGGTTTGGGGTTGTTGTTCAAGGGGAGGGTGGGATGTGCGTCATGGGTTTTCACTTTTTCCATCGTGAGTCTTTTTTTCAGTTTGTTTATATGTAGCCTGCCAATTTTATTTTTAGTTTCATGAGGGGCCTCAATTCTAATGTAGGTGAGGCTGTCAGGTTTATAAGCTGGAACGTGAAAGGGATGAATGGTCCAGTGAAGAGGGCAAGAATCTTTGCACATTTAAAAGTGTTAAAATGTGAAATTGCTTTTTTGCAAGAGACTCATTTATTGGTGAAAGATCATCTCAGAGTAAGAAAAGCATGGGTGGGCCAATCATTTCATTCAAAGTTTGATCATAAGTCCAGAGGGGTGGCTATCTTGGTACATAAAAAAATTCCCTTTAATGCAACTAAGGTAATAGAAGACTCACAAGGGCGTTTTTTGGTCATAGAGGGAACTTTATACTTTAAACCAGTTGTACTGGTGAATGTATATGCGCCTAATTGGGATGATGAGAGATTTATAGACAGATTGATAGCATCAATTCCAAATCTCAATTCCCATCAGTTAATTTTTGGAGGAGATCTAAACTGCACTATTATTTCTTCTTTGGATCGCTCTAATCCAAAATCCAATTCTCCCTCTAAAATGGCAAGAAAATTGTCACTGTTCATGGCTCAGATAGGTTGTACTGATCCATGGCGTTTTTGTTTCCCCCAGAGTAAGACTTACTCATTTTTCTCTCATGTACATCATACGTATAGCAGAATTGATTACTTCTTTCTGGATAATATGTTACTACCATTGGTTAAAAAAATTGAATATTCATCTATAGTAGAATCTGATCATGCCCCAGTACTTCTGGACCTTTCTTTAAACCACAAAACCCACGAATACACTCCCTGGAGGTTTGATAGTTATTTATTAAAAGATGAACAGTTTTGCCAAATGATATCATCAGCCATTGAAGAGTTTATGGAATTCAATGAAAGTGAGGAAGTATCTTCTTCTGTGTTATGGGAGACACTTAAAGTGGTTATTAGGGGGAAAATTATATCTTATAAATCAATGGTGAATAAAAACAGATGTAAAGAGTTAGAAAGGTTGATAAAAAATATTCAGGAAATAGATAGCCAATATGCAGAGTCTCCTTCTCCAGAACTATATAAGGAAAAAGTAGAACTTCAAGCTAAATACGAGTTATTGGCATCTGAAAAAACTGAGAGGATGCTATTGAAATTACAGGGCTTTATGTATGAACATGGGGAAAAGTCAGGTCGCCTGCTATCTCACCAGTTAAAACGCAAAGCATCAGAGCAACATATTCCAAATATTAAAAACAATAATGGCAGTCTTACAGCGGACCCTCTGGAAATAAATCATACTTTTCAGACATTTTATTCAAGCCTGTACACATCTGAAGCACCTGCGGACAATACAAATATGTCAGGTTTTTTTAGTCAGTTGAATATGCCTAAAATAAATGAAGTCAGTAGAGCACATTTAGAATTCCCCATTTCATCGACTGAGATTAAGGATGCTATTAAGACAATGCAGAATGGGAAGGCGCCAGGCCCAGATGGGTACCCAGTGTAATTCTTTAAAAAATTCTCCAGGCAACTAGTCCTGCTGTTACAAGATATGTTTCATGAATCAAAAGACGCAAAAATTTTGCCAAGAACATTAACAGAGGCCTCTATAATTTTACTTTTAAAACCAGGAAAAGATGAAAAGGAATGTGGGTCATATCGCCCTATTTCACTTCTCAATTGTGATGTGAAGATTTTGGCTAAAGTGCTTGCACGACGGATGGAAAAGGTAATGGCAGAGGTAATTTCCCCAGATCAAACTGGTTTTATTTTGGGACGTCATTCCTTTTCTAATGTGCGACGTCTTCTAAATATTTTATACACCCCAGCATCCAATATTGAAGCAGAGGTGGTTATATCTTTAGATTCGAAAATGGCGTTTGACATGGTGGAATGGGGTTTTCTTTTTGAGTGTTTGAAAAAGTTTGGCTTTGGTCCTAATTTTAGGGAGTGGATTGAGCTCTTGTATTTCAATCCCAAGGCTTCTGTAGTTACCAACAGGAATCACTCAGAGTTCTTTCCACTGACTAGAGGAACGCGACAGGGATCACCGATTAGTCCTCTTTTGTTTGCTCTGGCTATAGAACCTCTTTCTATTGCACTTAAATCAAAGCCAGAAATATGTGGAATTCACAGAGGCGGGTTGACCCATAACCTGTCTTTGTATGCTTATGATTTATTATTATACATCTCAGACCCTATACATTGTCTAACACATGTGTTGGACACTTTACAAACGTTTGGTGTTTTTTCTGGATATAAGTTGAATTTTACTAAAAGTGAGTGTTTTCCTATAAATGCCAAGGCTCGCTCTCTTAAGGATTCTGACATTCCATTTTCTATGTCTAGAGATGGGTTTAAGTATTTAGGGATTAATCTAACAATCAATCAATCAATCAATCAAGAGTTTATTGTCATTGTCAAAAAGGCAACGAAATTGTGTTTCGGGTACAATACTTAGTAGCAGCAAAAACTAATACAAAGTTTAGTACACCTACCTTTTCAGAATTGTTAGGTAAAAACTTCACTCCGCTGGTGGATAGGTTAAAGTCTGATTTTCAGAGATGGACAGCAATTAATCTGACACTGGTTGGTAGAATTAATTGTATAAAAATGAATGTTCTTCCTAGGTTTCTTTATCTTTTCCAGTGTCTCCCAATTTTTTTGCCAAAATCATTTTTTCAGTCTATAGATCGGTGTATTGCATCATTTATATGGGCGGGTAAGATTCCCAGAATACAGAAAACTTTTCTCCAGAAACATCGCTCTGATGGAGGATTGGGATTGCCAAATTTACAAATATATTATTGGGCGGCAAATTGCCAGAAGATACTTTATTGGTATCATCAGTCATCAGCTCATGTTTGGTGTGAGGCTGAAAATAATTCATGCCTTTCAACATCACTTCCAGCACTAGTAACCTCCAGAGTCCCTCTGTCCATATCCTCATATTCTGCAAATCCTATAGTGAAGCAAACTTTACGTATTTGGCATCAATTCAGAAAATATATGGGTCTATCTCAGTTTTCCACACAGGCACCCATATGCCATAATCAGGCATTTATTCCAGCTAGCATAGATGTAACCTTTTTGAGATGGAAAAGACAAGGCCTTGACAGGTTTAAAGATTTTTATAAGGAAGGGGTTTTTGCAAGTTTCAATGATATATGTGTAAAATTTAATCTTACCAATTCAAACTACTTCAGGTATTTACAGATACGCCACTTTATTTCTACCAATACACCACATTTTCCAAATGAACCAGAGCCTACTGTCTTGGATGATATGTTAGCACTGTCTCCTGATATAAAAGGCCTAATTTCTAGAATTCACTCCATAATCACCTCACAAGGGGAGGATATTCATGTTAAGGTGAAAGATAAGTGGGATAATGAAATGGGACAAGCAATTCCAGATAGCATATGGGAAGAGGCTGTGCGTAGGGTGAATGGGACAACGTCCTGTGCACGGTTAGCCTTGATCCAGTTTAAAATTTTACACAGGATGCATTATTCCAAATCCAGACTAGCAAAAATATTTGAGAATGTGGATGAAAATTGTAGTAGATGTCATAGTGCCCCTGGAACCTTAACACACATGTTTTGGTCATGTCCATCCTTGAACTCATTTTGGTCTGGAGTATACAAAACAATATCATAAGTCATAGGAATAGAATGTCAGCCTGATATGTATACCTCAATTTTTGGAACCATGCCACTTGATGACAGGGGTATCTCAAGGTTCAAAGATATAATAGCCTTTTCCACTCTGATAGCTAGGAGACAAATTCTGTTACACTGGAAATCTTCCTGCCCACCAAAGTTATCTGTATGGCTGACTGATTTAATGCTGTACCTAAAATTAGAAAAGATTAAATATACACTAAGAGGATCCAAAGACCGCTTTTATGGTATTTGGAATCCATTCATAACATATTTTGAAAAGCTCAAGACACTTCCCGAGAATCCACAAGAGTAAACCATCAATATCTGATGGCCAAGGCCTACAGTAGTTAAGTGAATATGATTATTCAGTCCCCCCTTTTGTTATGTATGGTAGGAACATGTACATATATGCATATACATTGTTACTTTTGTTTCATTACTTATTGATTGAATTTGTATTTTGTATTGATTTTTTTCTCTCTCTTTTTCTCCATTTCTGTATGGTGTAAGATGTATATGTATAAATGACTCGCTGATGTTTTATTGCATATTGATCTTGTGGGTAGACGCACAGTAGTTCTGTGGGCTGGGGGGTGGTGGGTTGGGTGAAATTTGAAATGTTTAAAACACCAAAATCTATATCTTGAGCCAAGAATGTAACTCTGTTTTGGGTTTAATAAAAAGAGATTTAAAAAAAAAAAAAAAAGGCAGCTGACTTCACCCCCACCCAAAAACAGCGTTCACTCTTGGATGGGTTTTATCTCCCATGGGTGACACCCTCTGTCCAGGAGGTACACCCTCCTTTTCCCGACATCATTGCTGAGGTACAAAAGTCGTGGCAATGCTCGCTTTCGTCCAGATGTCCCGTTGGTGGTTTCTCCATGCTAAACATGGAGGGCATGGACGGTATATGGGATCACCCTCCGCGAATGGAGCGTACCCTGGCTAGTCATCTCCCCCCTCCTGAGGCACTCATGGCTTAACCTCTCGTCCATGAACGATAAGGACAAAGTGGATGTCATGGACCACCCTGTCTCTGATTCAGGCCTCTTCGACTCTGCCGCCATAGAGGCTATCCAGCAACCGTTCGAGGTGCTGAAAAAACAGCAGCCTGCGTTCAAGGTCGTAGTCCCTTCTTGTCAGGTGACCTACGCCAAATCTACCCCAAACTACCAAGGTCGGACCTCCTGCGGGGTGAACGTGCACCAAAGCATATTTTAAGTAGCCTGCCCCTCGTGGAGGGCGCAGTGACCACCGCAGGTCCACCGACCGTGGGGAGGCGTGCCTCTAGGGACCGGGGATCCCCCACATGGTGGGCCTCTCGGTCCCCTTTCACCCGGCGTGGCGGGTCAAGGCCCCTCATCACCCAAGTTATGCCCTTAGCCCAGTGTGCTAACGCATGGGCCAAATGCAAGGACGGTTACGTCTGTACCGAACATGTCGTTCCACCCTCGGAGGCCAAATTTCACAGCAGGTGCAAGATACTGTGGTTCGTAGACCTCTCCAGGTCTCTAGCCAACCATTAGATGACCAGGTGTTGGATTAGATGTGAAATTTGGCCAATGATGGTGATGATCTGAGGGTGTTTCAGCAAATGGTCATTTTCATCTTTGCAAAAAAGCGTCTCTTATTCACCATACAAAGTTACCTTGGCCTAAAACATGATTCCTTCTATTCTGGCAATGCCCCTGAATGCTGAGGATAGTTTTTGTAAAGTAGGACAATACTCCAGCCTCTCAGTTTGCCAATCAAGCTGTGGATGGAGGACCACCAGATCAATACCCTGACTTGGTCAACCCAAACTCCAGGCCCGAACCCCCTTGAAATCCTCTGTAATGTGATGAAGAGGAAGCTGGATGGTCACAAGCCATCAACCTAAGCTCAACAACTTGAATTCTTACACCAGGCCTGGAATACAGTCATCCAGGAACAATGTGAAGGACTAATGGACGCCTACCAAAATGCATAAAAGCTGTGACTACAAATGGGGCTTATTCCACCAAATATTGATTTCTGAACTCTTCCCAAGTCAATACATTACTATTATGTTGTTTTTAAGTTAATATCATCTTGTTTGCTTTGCCTTTTTTGGGATTTGGAAACATTGCATCTGACCATTTGAGATTGTCTGCAAATAAATGGTCTAAATGACAATATTTTCTTTCGAAATTCGGAGGAAATGTTGTCTGTACTTTATAGAAGGGAATAGCAATGTTTGCTTTACTAAAACACACATCTATCCATAGCATAACTCAGAAAAACTGAAAACTTTTTGCCAGAGCTGTGTGATGAGGCTTTTATTCTCAATGTTTTTATTTTGTGTGTGTGTGCGCGCGTGCGTGTGTGTGTGTGTGTGTGTGTGTCTCTCTCTCTCTCTCTGTGTGTGTGTGTGTGTGTGTGTGTGTGTGTGTGTGTGTGTGTGTGTGTGTGTGTGTGTGTGTGTGTGTGTGTGTGTGTGTGTGTGTGTGTGTGTGTGTGTGTTGTTTTTATGTGTATATTCATATGTTTTTGATGGTTTTACTTTATTATTTTATTTTATTTTATTTTAATGTTTTATGTCCTTTCAGGGACTATAGATATAAATCAGCCTAAGGCTAACTCTGGTACAATGCATGAAATAGCAACATTTGTGTTTTAATTGTGCATGATCCCTATAATAAAATGAATTCAATTGAATTGGGACGCATAATCTGTTTTGTTTCCTGGGGTCATTGGGTGTTTCGGGTCTTGTAACATCATACACCCTCACCTAGGTGACCCAACCATCCCCGGTGCATCCCAGCAGCAGTCCACATGTCTGCCCTCTTCCCCTCTTTAAAATTGTAGCCTATCTTTGGTTCTGGGACCCCAATTTGCAAAAATTAGTAATATAGTAATATGGTGAAAATACAGTCCAACACAGTATTTTCTCCCCATAAGGGTCAGAATGTAGAGTAGGCGTAGTCAGAAGAGGGTGACATACGTGCTGAGTGATTAGGGAAGTAACTGAGTTCCGCATTTGCAAGCTGGGCAGCTATTATCTCCAAGAAGACTGGGGGAAAGTGTATTGTCAGCCTTGCATTCACATTATATAGCTAAAACTATGGACAGTACTGATTGTACTGGCAACACGTTGCAGTGGTTCTTATTCTAGGAAAAGGACATACCTTTTCTCTCATTGTCTCTCTGCATATTTGCACACAGAGTTAAATATCTTTCATTCGGTCTTTTACTTTTGTCCTATCTCCTCTGATAAGCCTTACAGATATCTGGACACGGATACAAACAACATCGCATCAGGTAGGTCATGAACGTTCTGGGGTTGTGACACTTGGGACTATAGCCTTTTGTATCCTGTGGCAATACACTCTTATGATATGTTGTTTATTGTAAAGTACACACACAAAGAATAAAACAATATCTGAAAGTTTAAAGTCTATAGTCGACCGATATCGGGCTAAGGGCATCACCGTGTTGTCACTTCCATATCCAGAGAAGTTTAACTGGCATATTAAGAAACGGCAACACTTTACAATAACGTCCTATTCACAGCTTTATAAACACTTCCTGGAAGTTTCTCCTCCAAAGACCAGAAGGCATAAAACCACATAAAACTCACACAGTAGAAGTTGATTCCCACTCCACTGTGCAGTCATAGTTTGGTTATTACTCATTTACAAATATTTGTAAATGCTTTATTAAATGTTAATTGTTAATAAAGTGTTAATAAAGTGTTAATAAAGCTGTGAATAGGACGTTATTGTAAAGTGTTACCTAAGAAAAATTAAGGAATACATTTTACAGTTACATATTGGAGGTTAAATTGTTTCTGTGGGGGGAAAGGACGCCTTTAAAAGAATTGAGCTAATATTATTACATTTCTGTTAGTGACAGTTCCCGTTTGTGTCTGTCCCTTTGTGTGTGTGTGTGTGTGTGTGTGTGTGTGTGTGTGTGTGTGTGTGTGTGTGTGTGTGTGTGTGTGTGTGTGTGTGTGTGTGTGTGTGTGTGTGTGTGTGTTCACGCGTCCACATGTGTGTTCAGTGGTGGTCAGATGTGAAATCTATGACACAGTTTACCCCTTTTTCTCTCCTACCTTGTGCTCCCTTACACTCTGGCAGTGAAGTTTTTTTATTATTATTTGAATGTTATACCATACGTGGAATTGATGTTTCTGTACGGCATCATATTCTGCAGATTTCTCCTCCAAGAGCACCCTCTACTGCTGTGGACATGAAGCGATGTTTAGAACTGTTTATGTTTAGACATAATACTAATACTAAATACATTTAGAATGTTTAGACATAATAGGCCTGTATGTGAAAACTTCTACCCATCAGTGTCCAGCTGTGTGTTAATGAAGAGTCCATGGATGAAACAGAGATCAGAGAGATGGATCCTCCTCCTGAGGAGAGGTGAGCTTAAATGACTGTTCAGGGCTATTGCTAGCCATATTGATATCCCTAAGCACAAGTGGTACTTTTTTGTTCTGGTGATGCTTTTCTCCAAGTGCTCACACAGATATTGTGTGCACAATAATGGCAAGAACACAACTGATAGAAACAGAGTAATTTCATGAAATTGTCATGCATCATCCACATATAGCACATGTAGGTACATACAGCATGTACCACACATGAAGAGAGATACTGTGGTAGAATAGGATATATGGGGGTGAAGTGGCACACCACACTAACACGCCATGCCATGAATTTGCTTACATGCCATTGTGGACCCAGGTTTGAGTCCGACCTTGATCCTTTCCCAGCTATATACCTTCTCTCTCTCATCTTTCTTCCTGCCTTGATCTTCCCTGTCATAGGATACATCATAGGATATATGAAGAGGACAGTAGGCCTATACTTTAGCCTATAATAGAACAAAAGTATTACATGTTGTTATATACAGTACATTGTCTTAACCCAACACACTAAGAAAGGCTGGGTTGTTTTGTCAACCCAAGTGCTGAATAACAGCCGTTGGGTAAACATGTTGGGTTATTCTAATGCAGTGTTGGGTTATTCTAACTCAATATTGGGACAGTGGGGAACATCTATGCTACTCCACTGATTGGGTTATTAGTTACACAGTAAAAAGTTACAAGGATTTCAGAGTAATTTACTGTGAAATCTCACAGTTAATTACTCTGATGTTCTGGTACACTATGCTACTGTGATGGTCACACGGCACACAGCAAATTAGTCTGAAATCATTGCATCACTTGCCATTTCTCACCTAACTTGCACATCACAGTATTTTACTGTGCTCTTCAAGGATAACCAGCATGCCAAAGTGATAGACTAGGAAACATCACAGTAAACTACTGTGTGGGCGGAGTATCTATTGAATTATTAGTGCATTGGGGCACAACTTCAGTCATAGACAGGTTGGGCTCTTCATTACACCATCACACCTTTCATTGACATTTTCAGCAAATTATTTCATTCTTAATGTCTTGTGGTATACATGTATACACCCATCATCAGTTGACTACTTTTTCCCCACTCTCTGTCAAATAACAGAAGAATGAGCTTATATATATTGGGAGATATACATGACCATCTTCATGACGGTGGGAATATGGTCATTTTTCTTGTGTACCACTTTAAATAGTACAACCGCTACAATAAACAGAGAATATAACAAGGAGTAATATTTTGAAGCACACTTAAGATATTCCTTCTAGATAAATGGCTCTCCATAAGTGCATTGCATGATGGGACACGATCTGAAGCCCTGATGACTAAATAGTTTGCTGTAAATGTCGATGAAGTGTCTGAAGGCCCGGGATTTGCTATGTGGCAGCCTTGGCCTAATGGTTAGGGAGGTGGACTTAAGTTCAGTGTTTTGCAGGTTCAAATCCCTCCAAACCTTACATTGCCCTAGGGACAGCAACCATTATTGTATATTTGTATATCACTTTGAGTAAAGGCGTCAGCCCTCAACCCAACTGACATGCCTTCCCATTGAACTTTCGCCCACTTCAAGTGTGTAACAATAGCTTACTGTGAACTCACAGGGAGTTACTGGCTACTAATTGCATTCATTTCACAGTAACATACTGTGAATTCGTCATATCACAGTTAACTACTGTAAAGGTGTCAGCCTTCAACCCAACTGACATGCCTTCCCATTGAACTTTCGCCCACTTCAAGTGTGTAACAATATCTTACTGTGGGTTCAGTAGAAAATACTGTGAACTCACAACGAGTTACTGGCTACTAATTGCATTCATTTCACAGTAACATACTGTGACATTCTGCCATAATTTGTTACTGTGAAATCCAGAGAGACCTTTCGTCATATCACAGTTAACTACTGTGCTGTTATAACAGGTGTTTTGTGGCTCTAGGCCATGATTGGGTGCACTAAGTGGCTGCCTTGGCCTAATGGTTAGGGAGGTGGACTTAAGATGAGAGAGTTGCAGGTTCCAATCCCTCCTAACCCGGCATTACCCTAGGGACAGTAACCAATGTTGCATATCTGTATATCACTTTGGGTTGCTCCTGGCCATGATTGATTGTAATTACAAATTGTCAGGCCTAATTAGAAGAAGGTCTATGATTGGAAATGTTGCTGGTTCTGCTTCCAATAAATTAAGTTGCAACCAATGTGCTACACAAACACTTTCTTAAGTTGGCACCAGAGGTTGCGCTAGACTTTTTCACAGTCCGTCATTTTGACGGACATGGTCGAAAAAAATCCGTCATCACCTATTTTTTAAATTCTCCACCTGGTTTCTCAATGTGGGGGGTCGCAACCCTGCACCGAGAACAACACATGCGCAATTGCGGCCAATTGAGAGTAAACCGCTGTGAATACACCCCCTTTCACTCGACATTCATTCTTCAACTTCGAGGATGGAGTCAATTTTGCTGTCCACTTTCTCTCTCTGCCTCCCTCATTGCACTGTTAAAAAAGCTGCAGATATCTCTCATGACGCGCGTCTGATTCAGTGTTCAGCGCTATGGTCACCACAAGCACTTTTTTAAAAGACGCGTGCAGGGCTTTATCCAACAGCTGTCAGTTACTCGTTTTGCTCTGATTAATGCACTGATTGTAATACAAAGGCGCAGTGTTAAATAATATTCGTGTTGGACTTCACATGCACGATGGAAAGGAAAGCCGTCTTGAAGCAGAAAGGTGTAGCCCAGACGGTAGATAGTCACTGAAGCCTACAACAGGAAGACGACCAGATTTTGCAAAACTTTGTTGAAAAATGTCAGCGACAGTAAAGGAAGCCTCTCCATACGTAGCTCCATCGGCTTATATGTTGGAGCGCGGTAAAGTTGTCTGAATAAAAATATATCGCCTATAATGGGTGAACCGGCTATCGAACTGAGAGAAGGTTAGCCGTTTCTGGCAACGTTTGCCAAGTTGTAAGTTGCGTTGCCTGGTAATATTTAGGTTCTTGAATATCCGTCGTTTTTATTAGTTAATGTCCTGAAGCCGTTTTAGACCTGCGTTGCCTTTGAGTGAAGGTTCTGGCTAGCAAACGTGCTATTCGCATATTTGTTTTTGTTTCAAGCGAGGAGTTATGAAAGAATTCTTCTATGAAGGGCGATAGAGGGACAACTTCGTCATTGGCAGAAAATCAGATAGTCTGTAAATGTAGTAGGCCTAGGTCTACACATAGTTCTGAATCTTAAAGTCGAAGTCACACGTGTATGGTGGCCACGTCTTAGTTATTTTAATTCATTATTTTGAGCAAGTGCAGAGGCGCGCGCTCTGCTGCAGCCAGCCGCACAGCTCAGCTGCGGTGCATGGCATGACAAGCAGGGAGAGAGGGAGAAAGGCAAACGATAGTAGCATGAAATTATCTGTGCTGATAACTATGCCTAATTGAAATGCACATTTGCTCTACTCGATAGATAGAAGCGTAGGCCTACTTAAACTTGTGATTTATTTATCATCATCCTGAATATTGATCCGTCAAAATGACGGACAGGCTTCAGAATTGTCCGTCATTCTTCAAAAAAATCCGTCAATGACGGACATTTGTCGGTTAACGCGACCTCTGGTTGGCACCTGCTAATGCCTTTGTCTTGGATGTGCACGCCAAAACTCCAGCATCCAATTTTAAATCAGAATATTGCCACCTAGTAAACAAAATTAGGCTATCTTGTGAAGTGCCATTGCACAATTGAAAGTCAAATGCTGCATGACATGATTGACATTGCCTACCATCAACCAGGAACGATGGTAGTGCCCAATCAATCTGTCAATTAGTACCTGACCTCACTTGAGTACATAGGACTGTTACAAGTTCATTGAATTACTACCTGCAGCTGCCACATGCCTGATTACTCTGGTCACATGGTTAACTTTCACCTCTATATAAACTCAGACTGTCACAATGCTTGAGTTGCTTGCTTAATGACTGGTTCGCTGGCTCTCTGTCCGGCTTGTTGGTTAGTGAGCTAACTGACCGACCAACTGACTGTTTGTTGGCCAGCTGGTTGGCTGGCTAACTGACTCTTTTGGTTGACTGGATGGCTGGTTTGTTAGCTGGCTAGCCATACAACTGACTTGTTTGTTGGTTAGTTGGCTGACTAACTGAGTGTTAGTTGGTTAGCCGGCTCTTTGGCTGGCTGACAACTGACTCTTTTGGTTGGCCGGTGGACTGGTTTGTTGGCTGGCTAGCTATTTAGTTGGTAGTGAGTATTATGGTAGCAGGTATCCTTTTTGGTGTGTTGCTTACTTGATTAAGAAGTTTCAGGTCTGTCTAATTACGCTCAATCAGAGTATTCTATGCACACTGGTTAATGTACTATCATCCAGGAGACTACAATTATCAAATGGTAATAATATTGCACATACTGCAGATACTTGGGTTTCTCTGTGGTTATGGATAACTCGGTCTATCATTTTAAGAGAGCAGTGTGATGGACTGGTTCCATGCCACAGTTGTCTCAGTCATGGTGGGGAATGGGAGGTGCCACAATAACATGGTAGCTACCTCTTTTGTGGTGATGAATGGAGGGGCGGGATCATGGTACTGTGGGTAGGGTGACAGTAACTTACTGTGGTGTGGCCACAGTAAACTACTGTGAGAAATCACAGTAAACTGTGAGGATGGCCACAGTAAACTACTGTGAAATGAATGCTATTAGTAGCCAGTAAGCCACTGTGACATCACGGGAATATTTTTTACTGTGTAGGTCACACAATAACCCAACTCAATGGTTTATTGTACCCAACACTGAGTTGCCTGCTAGGCTACGTTTGAAATCAGAGTTCCCTGTAGATAGCGTTCTTTCTGCCTGCCCTCCCTGGAAGAAGTGAACTGACCGGAGTCTTCAACAAAAATGAAGGTTTGTAATGTGTTTTTACTGTTTTGTCTCCAGCTAACTTTAGTTAACTGCCTAAAGCTGATAGATGTGTGATAGCCATTCCTTCATCCGACGCAATCCTTATCTTCCATACGATCGATCTATGAAGTGTATGAAGTGAACCCATAGAATAAGAAGACCGTTGCCCAAGGTAGCCTATCATCTCGCTACACAAACCTAAACCAATGGAAATTGTGTCACCTAATCTAATCATAAGAAACATTGGAATGAATCTCGTCTCGAAACCAGAGAGATGGGATAAATTTTAACTTCACCAAACTCGCCTGTAACTTCAATCTGTCCAACCGTATTTTGGTTTCCACGGTAACTCCACACAACTAACTGGCCGCAGTGCTGCGCTGAAGTTGGTCTCTCCGCCGGCAAAGATTATCAACTCTCTCTGCCGCGAGTCCGCGAGGAATAATAAGTAGCACAAATCAGCGCAAGAGAAATTAATAATAACAATAACGGAAAATACGGACGTGCCGTGTATCACTAGTTGGACTATTGCCGCTGGCATCTGCAGCTCAAGGTAATGCCTGGCTAGTTCATGGCTGATTGCAGCTACCGGTAGTCTGTGTGGTTTTAGAACTAGCTTTTCTAAAGTCTGGACGTCCGTGAAGTGGGCTTCGATACAGACATGACAGGACGGTTAACACTGTTGTCAGCGAGCATTGTAGAGCTACTAATACGGTATATACCTACCTCTGATTTAACAACATTGTTGCTTTCTATTTGCTATAGGCCTATGATTGCAGCTATGAAAAAAACTAAAGGGAAGGAGACCTCCAGGACTGAAGCAGCTGTCACCTGTTGCAGTGCACAGTGCAGTGCAGTGACTGACGTGATTAGTAGGCTTAGGTCCTATTTATAGGCTAGTTTTCGATGTGGGCAGGACAAAGCGAATACAATGCTTTTCAAAGAAAAGTAATGTATTGACATTGGTGTAATGTGATGAACATAGCCTACTTAAAAATACATTTTGCTGCAACTAGATGGATGTGGCCTATTATTCAGTTAGAATAATTTCTAATGTGTTTCTCACCATTATTTTAGGCTATTTGCTTGGATGTTGCTGAAAGAAAGGAGGCATTCTTCATTGTGCAGCACTACTGGGTAAGTCACTGTTTTGTCTGTGTTGCAATAGTTTGGCTACCACTAGTGCATCCCTATACACTTAAGCCTTGACCAAATTGAGTTTCATTGCTGATTTGACCTCATTCAATTGGATCCTCATATCAGAAGCATTTTTGTTTTCTGATATTTGTTTTTAATAGCCAACACTTTCTTTACTAGCTACCACTTTCTTATTTAGCTATTTATTTCACAGACGGTCTGACCTGTGTCTTGCAATGTCATCATCATGTTATAATTTTGTAACTAAATGTCACATGTGTGTTTTTCTTTTCATTCAGAGGCAGAGAGAGTTTTGACGAGGCGTCTGTACCCAGGAGGCTGAGGCAGCAATGCGAGCTTCAATGCGCACAGTCCTTTAAAAGGAACACCCAGCTAAGATTTTATTGTAAATTCTACACAGAATGCACTGCTCTACACATTTGGTTTTGGAAACACTGTGTATTATTGTAAGTGTACACCAGGGGTGGGGAGCCTTTTTCATTTGAAGGGCCACTTCAAATTTCTCTGAGGGCCGTGAAAGTCCTCCGAGGGCCGTGCAATTAACGCAAACTAGGATTTCCCCTGCACTCTAGGCCTATATGGAATGCAGCCACCAAAACAGACCTTAACTTCTGTAGGTCCCCTGAATATAACTTTCATTGTATTGCAAATGTTTCTTTTACAAAATATGGCATATTTCATATGAAACTGCATAACATTAAAATTGTCTCGGTGGCTGGATAAAACGGCCTCAATGGCCGCAAACGGCCCTCCAGACATAGGTTCCCCACCCCTGGTTTACACCAATACAGCAAATTCATGGTGACACTGCAATGACCTCAGCAATTTGGTTGTTTCTAGTGTTTACCTACTGTCACAAAGCAGTCTTACAAACACATTTATTTACCTCTGTATCAACATTGAGGTTCTCATATAACCTTTCCCCATTCTATTCCCAAGTGCAAAAGTGCTCATAGAAACAACTTAAAGGCATAATGCCCTTCACTTTTAACATGGGTCTTCTTTGTAAACTTTAAAAGGGTATATTCAAAAAGTAGGCTATATTATTTTCCTATATTAGTAAATAATGAGTTTTCCATAATGTACAATGCTTGAAAGTCCGTTTCCCAGTGTGTTGTTACCCAATATTTTTTCATTTTTTGTCCATGTTTTTGAATAATATCCCTTCCATCCTTTTTTGACTGTATGATAACATGTCTGTCATATTGCTCTATTTTATATTTAAATGCAAAAAAAGTGAAAAGTGTGAAAGACAATAAAATAAATGTATAACACAAACTGGTGTGCTTATTTTGCACAGTCTGTGTCATATATAATAAGTGATACATATATTGGGTAAATTTAACTTCATAATTAAGTTCCAATGACAGGTCTCTTCTGCTTGAGACTAAATAAAATCTTCTGCTAAAGACACTAAATAATGCTTGAAGGAATATTTCAGAATTTTGAAATGATGAAATTAATTGGTACCATAATTGGCAGTGAAGGATACTGATAAATTCTATTTATTATTGGCTACTTTCATTAAGGATAGAGCATTTTGAAAAATTGATGGTGGGAATCATTTTTATAGACAATACAGTACATTACACAATAAATTACATGTAACGACTCCTGTTTTTTAAAACATACCAATGAACTAATTATAATCAAAATATGTTTGTAAATGACTAAGAAACAACCTACAGCTGCACAGGGGAGTGGGAATTGGCTCCTACTGGATGGGTTGTATATGTGTTTGCCTGCCGGACACGTCTATATGCAGTAATTTCACCTTTTTGCTCTTTGGAGGACAAACTTCCAGGACAGCTGCTGTGACTGCTTTGTTTTCGTAGCATTTCTTACTAGTTTACAAAATTCCGTAAATGTTTTGTTGATAATTAGTTGATTATGTACAAAGTGTTTATAAATGTTTTAGAGGTCGTTATTTTAAATTGTCTGACAGCTCTAGTTGGCAGCATTTCTTCTAGGGGTATTATGGTGAGTTATAGCTGTAGTGATCTTCTGTTGTTGCTCTAGATTGACACCAGAGGAAGCAGAGCTCAGGTCCTTTCTAAAGAGGAAGTGCCAACATCTGGTTGAAGGAGTTCCACATCAGGGAGACACCAGACTCTTCCATAACATCTACATAGACCTCTACATCACAGACGAGGACAGAGAAGGGGTTAGTAAAGAACATGAGGTCAGACAAATAGAGCGATCATCCATGTTCTATAACAAATGCAGCGATATGAGGAATGATGAGGGTAAAGATGATTCTGATAATAATGAGGGAGATGAGAAGTCTTATGATATTGAGAAAAAATATGAAGAACATAGGGTCAGGCAGATATCATTCAGCAAATTACAGGAAGATTCCTGCATCAGGAGATGGGAATATGATGTCAAGCAGATAGAGAGAGCATCACGGAAACAAGGAACACACAGCAGACCAATCAAATGTAGCGACATCTTTAAACCCTTATACTATGGGCAAAACAAAGCCATCAGAGTAGTACTGACAAAGGGAGTGGCAGGCATTGGAAAAACCGTCTCTGTGCAGAAGTTCATTCTGGACTGGACTGAAGGAAAAGCCAATCAGGACATTCACTTCATATTTCCACTTCCATTCCGAGAACTAAACCTGATGAAGAATACGAAACTCACTCTGTTGGAGCTTATTCAACACTTTTTCACACAAATGAAATATCTGAAAGTACTCTCCACTACAGAGTACAAAACACTGTTCATCTTTGATGGTCTGGATGAGTGTAGACTTCCTCTAGATTTCAGCTCCAACCTAAGCTGTTGTGATGTGACAAAGCCAGCCTCAGTAGATGTGTTGCTGACAAACCTCATCAATGGGAATCTGCTTCCCTCTGCTCTCATCTGGATCACTACCCGACCAGCAGCAATAAACCAGATCCCTCCTTGGTGTGTGGACCAGGTGACAGAAGTAAAGGGATTCAATGACGCACAAAAAGATGATTACTTCAAGAAGACAATCAATGATGAAAACCTGGCCAGTAAAATCATCAGACACCTGAAGGGATCCAGAAGCCTTTACATCATGTGCCACATTCCAGTTTTCTCCTGGATTTTGGCCACTGTTGCAGAGAAAACATTAGAGAGCGGAGAAATGCCTAGGAGTCTTACTCAAATGTACAGTCACTTTCTGAATATTCAGATATGCATCAAAAACGAGAAGTACACAGATAGGAAAGAGGAAGATGAAAAGATGGTTTTCAAACTGGGGAAAGTGGCTTTCCAACAGCTGGAGAAGGGCAATCTGATCTTCTATGATGCAGATCTGAGGGAGAGTGGCATTGATGTCACTGAAGCATCAGTGTTTTCAGGAGTGTGTACTCAGATCTTCAGATTGGAGGCTGGGTTGTGCCATGGGAGGGTGTTCAGCTTTGTGCATCTGACCATTCAGGAATTCCTTGCAGCATTATATGTGTTCCTTCACTTCTGCAATGGTGTCAGAAACATGCAGCACCAACATCAAAGCTCTCAGGTCTCTGCTCTGTTCAGAGCTGCAACACTTCAAGACCTACATAAGACTGCAGTGGATCTGGCCTTACTGAGTAGGAACGGCCACCTGGACCTTTTCCTGCGGTTCCTTCTGGGCCTTTCGCTGGAGTCCAATCAGAATCTCTTGAGGCACCTACTGCCACAGACCAATAGGCAACTACAGAGCTCAGAGCAAACAGTCCAGTTTGTCAAAAATAAGATTAGGCACGAGTCAAAGTGTGATAGAAAGATAAACCTTTTCTACTGTCTGAATGAGTTGAATCAGCATGCTGTTGTGGAACACATTGATAGGAGTTCAGGAATTCTGTCTATAGAGATGCTCGTACCAGGAGAGTGGGAGACTAAAAAGTTTAGGTTTGAGTTATCAGACGAGCAGCTCGATGGGTTTGACCTGCAGAAGTACGTGAAGACACCAGAAGAAGATCTGACTGACCTCCTTAGCCCAGATGACCTCCTTGAGAAGCTGGTGCCAGTAATCGTGTCAATGGCAACATCAGCAGAGTAAGTAAATATAGCATGGCGTGTGTGTGTGTGTGTGTGTGTGTGTGTGTGTGTGTGTGTGTGTGTGTGTGTGTGTGTGTGTGTGTGTGTGTGTGTGTGTCAGAGCATGTGAACGGAGCTGAGTAACGCAAATTTCCAGCTCCCCGCTCAGGAGAATGTTCCCTCATTCGCTCAGCCGCTCAAAGTTGCGCCAGGACGCTCCGCTCAAAACCCACTCTGCGCACATCTTACTTTTCCTGCTGCTCCAGCGAAAACGATCCATGCTCGCTCGAATTTACAGTAGAAGGCATTTTCTGACATTTTTCCTTCATGTAATTATGCCAGGGCCATGGGACACACAGCGTTTGATTTAATGATGTGACCGATGCATGTGTAGCCTATCGCACTGTTTCCCAGCTGGGAACGTAACACCTTGCTCCATTCATGTTGCCCCGCTTTTCCTATTTAATAATTAATTTATTTTACTACGCTCTCTTTGGCCTGAATAAGAAATAATGGAATAATTTAGAACATTATATTAACACATTCACTACCAAGTCACGTAAAAATACGTTTTTGCCTCCCATGCGTTGGCTCCCAAACCGTAAAATTACGATTTTACTTTTTTTTATTGGATTCTGAATCTACACATTCTAATGCAAATTCTGTGTGATTTTCGTAATGATGTGATGAACAGAACTGACATAGATCATGAAAACACCTACAAAGTCAAAACTCCTACAAAGACAGGATCTGGATATTTCATCATCTGTGAATTTTATTACACACAGTATTAGGGGGGGGGGGATAATCATCAAGTTCAAAATTTCAACACGCCCATTTGGGACATGATTAACACTATAAATACAAGAACTTTGACACCAAAAGTAACTCTGTATCTTGAAAATAACCCCCACCCCTTGAAAATGAAAAAAAGAACCCAAAAGTGGCATTTTCTGCCCATTCCGCCTGGTATGCATAAGCTATTTTTACTGTTTGCTTATATACCGTTGCATAAATGCTTTCAAATCCATTTGATTTTTAATTAACACTATTAATATAAGAAATGGTACACCTCAAGGTGACTCTGTATCTTGAAAATAACCCCCCACCCCTCTTTAAAATTAAAAAAAGAACACAAAAACAGAGTTTTTAGCTGTTCTGCCCTTTGTATGCATTCACTATTCTTACAGTCTGCCAATATATATAGCAGGCTCTAGGCCCAATAAGAGGACATGCAACATTGGTGAATTCAGGTAAATTGGGCGACTTTGGGCCATTCACTTGCAATAAAAGTGGCCCAATTACCCTGAATTCTCCATACATGAAAATAGACATCAAAAGAAGGAGAGAGGGGGGAGAAATCTTGCATAAGCATGTACAAAATACCATCAGTCATGACAGTCTTAAGAGGCAGCCATACCAATGCTTCCACATTCATGATTGATATCTGACAGAGCTGCATCTGGGGCTTGTGAGAATCCTTATAATACAGTTTTGAGACAGCTTTCCAGACGACAAATGAACTTAAACATCAATTTCTTAAAGAGAGCCTGTGAAGTACTTAGTCCTGAGTGACAAATTATTTAACTAGCACTGCAACTTCTAGTTTTTTTCAGCAATATAGTCAAGCAATCATTATACTAAGTTACTTCATTATGCTACTAATTTACGCAGGGTCTTTTTTGTAGCTGACCCATATTGGGGCTGCATACATAGGAGTATAGTAAGCAAGTTTACTTTCACATCATCAGAACAAACTTGTCTTACTAACATATTTGCTTGGACATGCAACACTCATCTCTGTCTATAGCATCATCTCCCAACTTCTCAGTGATAATGTGCCCAAGATATTTTGTACTGCTTGATACACATATTGATTGCCCTGGCAGATAAAACGTTAAAACTTTATAATCTTCCTTGGCTCTATACATCAACACAGCACTATTTTTTTTGCATTATACTGTACATCAAACTCAACCCCATGCTCAGAACACACATTCAGGAGTTGCTGAAACCCAACAGTGCTGGGGGACATAATAGCCAGATCATCTGCATATATCAAAAGGTTTAAAACAATGTTTCCTATCAGCCATGCTGTCTTACACCTCCCCAGTTGTTTGGAGAGGTTGTCCATGTATTGGTTGAACAAGGCTGGAGATAGGAGTCCCCCTTGTCTAACTCCATTGCCTACACAGAAAGGAGTAGATAGGCTATTTCCACATTTCACCAGCATATGTTGATTCGCATACCAGTAAACCAGAATACGTATGATGCACCTGAAGCTTTTCCACAATTAGAGACAGACTTAAGGACTCAATTAACTGTAGAGCTGGCCTTATGCTGCCTGTAAAGGGGTGGGGAACCTTTTTCATTCAAATTGCCACTTCGAATTGCTCCAAGGGCCGTAAAAGTCCTCCAAGGGCCGTAACTATGAACGCAAACCAGGATTTCCCCCTGCACTTAAGGCCTAGATTGTAGTCACCTTTACAACAGACCCCACCTTCCCTAGGTCCCCTGAATATATCTTAATTGTGTTGCAAATGGAATTTCTAAGATTCCTTTACAACACATGTCACAGTTCATATGAAGCTGCATAATATTGAAATTATGTCAGGGGCCGCATAAAACAGCCTCAAGACATAGGTTCCCCACCCCTGTTCTAGTATATGGCACTGTATATCCTTGTAGTATCCTTGTCAAAGACCTTATCAGATTCCCCAGCACTTTTCCAACGTCCAAACATAGTGTTGCCTACTTCAATCACAGCTTAGCTCGCCTCACTGATAGAAAATGGCTGTCTGCTTGGGGATTTCAATGGTTTGCTTGCAGTCAACCAGCAGCCACAATGTAATATGTAAATGTACCTTATCACATTAGAACATTGCAACATCTGACAGGTGAACCAAAGTATTCTCTCAAGATATGTATATGTATCTTTAATGCTAAAAGGGGGAAAACAGGGCAAAAAACATGTCCGATTTAGTTTTTTGGGTGGGGGGTTTATTTCATGATGGGTACCAACTTCCAATACAAAATATCTCTCAAATGACCCAATGCACCATCCCTGAAGTGGGCGTAATCATTTTCCAAAATTTTGATTTTTAGGCCATTTATCCCCCCCCCCCCCCCCCCAAACAGTATTTGAGTTTTATTATAGCGAATCAAACCACTTCCTGATCACGTCACGTCACGTCTCCATTTACTTCCTAGAGCATCAAAACATGTCCTGCTAGCTAGCCTGTTCCTAAACATATGATGGAAGGATAAGGAGTTTTGCTGTCATCAAGATATGTGTAAAATGGAAGGTTGTAATGAAAAACAGCATGCAACACAGCAGGAAGTAACCTAATTTTGGGTGAGTACTTTTGCACGTCTACTTTTATCTACAGAATGAAAACTGCCAGTCAAGTGACATTAGCTAGCTAGCATTTCAGATGATGTGGCTCTAAACAATAGCCTGACCAGGTGATTTTTGCATCGTAATCGTTTATTTGGAAGCTACTGGAGTTGTTCCTCGGGCGTGAAAATGCATTTAGACCCGCAATTTAAACTCGGAGAGTCAAAGAGCGCACCCGTGACAAAAAAGGCTTTATCTCAGTTCGAATGTTGGAAAACGCTATTTTTTACCTAAACCAGTGCTTGCTTAAAGTGGAATAACTTCGGAATGACATAAGCTAGAAACAAACCGTAAAAATAGACAGACAGCTGAGGTTTTTGGGCTTTCGAACAAGCCCTGACATGTGTCTGTGGGTTGAAGATAAAGTATTCGGTGGCTGTTCAAAAAATGACAAAAAATTATGAAATTGACTGGGAGTCTACAGTTAAAATTCCAAAAAACGGCTGGTATTGAATGTGTTAAAATAGCATGTATGTCATTTAGTATATCCCCAAAACGCGGAGCTACAACACTTTCAAAATGGCTGAATCCAAGATGGCTGAATTGTTTGGCCCATAACTTCTGACTGGGTGGATGGATTTTTCCAACATTTCTTTTAGCTTTGTTTTCTCAATAGTAGTATGTTTTTTTATTTAGGTATAGACATATCAAAAATAAAACTGCTCATCTGTGCCCCAAAAGGCAAGCCCGCTTCCAGCATTTTCTGTGAGAATGCAATCTAGTTCATTTTATTTCTTATTTTATTTTGAAGAGCTCTTCTTTTATTTTGGTTGCTCCTGATCTGTGACTCAGTCACAACATTTAGAAGCTAAACACTGTGCCTAAGTGCACAGCAGGTGTTTATAGTCAATAAATCTGTCAACTGTTTCACTTTTAACAACTGTCTCCTGATTAGTTATTTTTCAGTTGTGTGATCATTTTAAGCCTTACCTCTCTACCGACCCTAGGTAGATATTTAGTGCTTTTTCCTACTGGCCCTCTACACAAGCGCTACACTTAGACTATCTGTTCAGCGAGTGACTTTTTTTTTACAAGGATTTTATGGTCAGTGCAAGTCACCACTTGTCCCCTTATACTGACGGCTTGTTGCGCTGTTTTCAGAGATACGGTCTCATCTGCTGCTGATTGACTGATCATTTTAGTTTTCTAATATTACGGAGTGTTTTATGGACTACTTGAAGTGACTTTTGGAACATTCGCTGGAGGGAGAGAATCGAAATAGACCTGCGTGGGTAGTAGAGCATGACACGGGAGTGGATTTTCACTCCTGTCCTGTCCCGCTCCCAGAAAAAAAATCCTGTCCTGCCCAATCCTGGTCCAGAGTAAAAAAAATAAATCCTGTCCTGTCCTGTCCTGTGTGGAACGACTCCCAATCCTGCCCGCTCCTGCTCAAAAGTACTCCCACTCCTGTCCCACTCCTGTATTTTTTTTTTTTGTATTTTGTTACCTGTATGCATATTTGCCTCCTAGTAAGCAGTTGTAGCCATAATAATAGCCAATACAATACACAAGCTAATGGGGGTCTGGAGAAACCCTGGGTAGCCTAATAGAAAAAAAAGTTTTTTTCCCCATTTTATTATTAGGCCCTATTATTATTATTATTATTATTATTATTATTATTATTATTATTATTATACTACAGGAGGGGGAGGCACCTACATCTTCATGCACTAATCAATAGCCTACAGGCCTATAGGCCTATGCCATTTCTCTGTGCAACAAAAAAAACGGGGAGGAAATCAGATGCTACAATTAATAGTAGGCTATTGTAATGAAACCAGTTGGATTAGTTAAGACTATCATGCTACTAGTTCAGTAAGCATGAGTTTACCTAGGTCAACTTCATGATGCTGGTTACTGGTTAGGCTACTGAACTAGTAGCCTGACTAAATCTAAACATACTATAAACTAATCCAACGGTTTTCATGACAGCGTTTGACTTAAAACACATCGGGTGAAACGGCGTGCAGTTCTAACACAGCAGGGAGGCGGAGCAGAGAACTTCCCTTGTTGGCTGCGCTTTTTGTCCCGTCAAACTAGTGGGTCCCCATTTTGACACTCACAGCAGACGCGCACTGAACACTACTTCTGAATCCTCCTCATACTAGAACTAGGCTACATCTTGACTACTTTGATTACGATTGCATTCTGTGCTAAATTAGCCTCAGTTAAATTTCCTGTTATTGCGGAGTTGATTGGGAAATGCCATAACGGCAACGTCTTACGAGCCTGCAAACCCAGTAGTTCTACAGGTGGCTATTTCACTATCTGATTCAAGAGGTTTCATGTCAACAATGCCTGCCTTATTTGAACGTTTAACCAGGCGTCCTTTTTGAAAAGCTGTAGAAGTTTTAGCACAGCACACAAAAATCAACTCCGACCATGAAGGATGAGATTAAATCAATCGTGCGCGCTTTGACTGATGCCATGCGAGTCTGTTGTTCTTTCTCTGGTCTGATTGCCACGGGGACCGAAGTTCCTCAATTATTGCCAACATGGAATTCAACATTCAAATAACATTGAGGACCGTTTTTATAGCGCATTCCCATTGACGCATTTTGGCATTGTCGGACAGTCAGTGTAGGCTATGCGAGGACCTCCCGCAGGAGTCAGGAAAAATGCGCAGCTCTCGCTATCAAGCACTCAAGGAGCGAAAATGCGAATGAAAGGTTTGAAATAGCCGACATTCAGAACAATAATGATCCTAGGCCTATTTAACCCTTCCCGCTCCTGCCCACTCCCGTGGAATATTATTCCTGTCCTGTCCCAATCACGAGATGGATAAATGTTTGACTCCTGTTTCACGTGTATCCCGCAGGAATCACGTGTCCCACGGGAATTCCCGAAAAATGTCATCCTCTAGTGGGTAGCCGGCCTTTTGCATTTCTGTGTTGCTTGTCTCAGGCAAAGGAATGACACAAGACTTGATAGTGGACATGGTAGAGAGTCGTACAGTCGTCCTGGAAAAAGTCCAATTGCAAGCACATGGCTTCTGTTTATTCCAGAGGGATATTGCAAGGACCATATGGGTCATAGGCCATATGGACCATAATTTTTATGTTTGCGCATTTTCGGCCATGCGTTCATACACAGTTGGCACGCACCTGAAGACTTACAATTCCATTAAGTAAGCCTACAACACACGGTAAATATTTATGCTTTTGTTTGCATTGACTGGCCTATATGGCACAGGAACGGCCATCTCGTTGGCAACAGATTGTAGGAGATAATTAGCATTAATTGATAACAATCATGTTTCGGTGTATTAGCTAAAGGCGGCTACTGAATAAGACAAAGTGACATTGTAGTTGGAAAATCTGACGGCAGCCATAATGTCAATTTTGTTCCATTTAAATTAATCACAATTATTTAATGAAATAATCTAACTCCAAAGAAATAGCCTAGTCAAAGGGGAATTGTACACTGTAACAAATAACTGTTAATTTAGGGCAATTCTGCAACAGCATTCTACTGTTTTTTGAAAAAACAGACAACTACTGTGAAAATACTACTTTGAGTCAAGTATTGAGCATAAACAGTAAGTACTGCACAATAGCAGCATTGGCCGTTGTGGAAGCAACCAAAATATTAGAGATGGGATTTATGGCTCTTTTTCGGGATCTGGATCTTAGTGGCTCGTTCCTTTCAAAGAGCCGTTAAAAAAACTGGCTCTTTTGGCTCTTTTTAAAATTATTTATTCAGTGAATGTAATATTTTGACTCCTCCTCAAGGTAATGTTGTCCAAACAACTACTGATTATTCTCCTGCTTCTAAAGACCGTTTTTGCCTCTCTTTGAGGCAAACAATTGTGTTTTTTCCCAAATTTAATTACTCTGGTCGAGGTCATGTGAATGAAAAATGAACGAAATAACGGTCGAGTGGCTCCCCCAGCTGTGATCCGGTTCCCATTGTTCACTTCAGGGAGCCGTTCAAAAGAACCGGCTCGTTCATGAACGACACACCTCTACAAAATATTTTAGGCAGCACCATTGAAACCCTATCATCCTCCACTTGTCCGTGATCGCCATCAATCTGCAATAGCCTACCACCTGAAGAACTTAAGTCATTCTCACTGGTTAAATATGCTCTGATACTAACAAGCATTAAACAATTTCTAAGGAAACTACAATACTTAAAAAGTGTTTGATGCAGCACATTATGATGATTTTCATCACTATGATTTTGATTTGAAAGTGTGAATGGCTGAAACATTTTAAGAATTTGAACACTATTGCAGCAAGCAGCCCCATCTAAACCAATCTGCTAATCAGTGCCTGGCCTCACCTGAGTAGGGCTGTTATGCCATTATTCAATTACGGGCGTCACCTGCCAAGGGCCTGATGACTCTGGTCACATGGTACTCTTGCACCTGTATATAAATCTGGACTATCAACACTTCAGTTGCTTGCCTGCCTGCTGGCTGGCCTGCATGGCACAACATAGCACTTGCTTGCCTACAAGCTTGCTTACATGCTTGCTTACATGCTTGCATAATTTCCTCTTTGTGAAAGCTTGCTGTATGTGGCATCATTTGTGGCATTGTTGCATATAATGTGCCTGCTGCATATTAGGCATTGCTTTGAGAGCTAGCTTGTAGTGCTGCTTGTTTGCTGTGCTACTTGGTGCAAATTAATGTTTTAAAGACTGACCAATGCTATATTCATCATTGGCTCATCAAGAGATACAGTAAAAAGCCCACCTCGCACACTATCATTGTAACATAGCACTGCGTACTCTGAAATTTTATTCATGCCCACACTTTCAAAGGACCACCGCAAACCATTTTCCCAATGGGGCACCTAAGTCACGCCCTTCTACTTCCGATACATGGGGCAGGAGCTCGCAAAATTTTGAGTGCGAGTCAATGGAGCAAGTCAAGCTAAATCCTCATCCCGTTTGGCATGTGCTCCGGATTTCACATATGATGACAGTGAATTTGAAAGGTTTGGATTTGCGTCGTAAGACCACTCATTTTCGGCACGCAAGAAACGTTATTTTAGCTTTTGTGCAAAACTGTGTTGGAGACTACACTTGCGCCTCGCATATCTGACGTGAACCGAGGCACAGCCAACCCTACCGCTGCACCGTGGCTTAAGTGGCTGCACGTCGGACATGCGACGTCTGTAGTGTAGTCCAAATAATTACATATTTTTGCACACTCACAACTCAAAAAGCGCTTGCCAAGTGAAGTCAACAAGCACACCATTGGTTGTTATTAATTCTGAGGCACAGCATATGTGTGATCGACGGGGAAATGCGAGGTGGGTCGGAAAATAGCTTTGATCAGTCCATTACAGCCCAGTCAAAAGTTTTTCCGTTGCCAGCCCCAGAAGCCGCCCGGAAGGGGTGGAGACTTAGGTGCCCCATACAACATAGCGCCATAGTATCATGCTCAAGGCACTCCAGTCATGGTGAACGATGGGAGGGTGGGCTGGTAACATGGCCATGGTACCACAGTTATGGAGAATGATGGGTGGGGTGGGAAGTTGCCATGGCCATATTCATGAATACAACTATGACCCAGTATTTGCCTGTCATCACACAGTACAATTCAACTTTTTAACTGAAATGTACTGTTATTTCACTTAAGCTATACTACTGCATAAATATTGTAGAGCACTTTTAATTTAACAATACTAATACTGTGAACGTTCTGTAGAGTACTGTTATTTAACAGTTCAATTGCTGCTGAAAAAATGTTATATACTGTGATACATTAAACAGCAATGAGCTGTATTTGATTTTTGGTGTGAAATAACAGTAGAATTACAGGTAAATATAATTGCCAGTAACTGCCGTTATTTTGCAGGGAAATTTTCTTAGAGTGTAGGGTTATTATGAGGTCAAAACAAAAGATCTTTGGAGAAATGCTGTCCCCAAAATGTTTAATCTATAATTGGTAAAAGAGAAATGCTCACATTTTGGTGACGTTCCTGGTGTTTGCGACCACCTCGTCGTGTTTTCTCATGACATGCCTGCAGGTTAAAATAAGAATTTTTACCCACAGCGACTATGTCCCCACATTCTTCCTCATGCTCAACATCCTCCTCTAGGTTTTTGACATGAATGTTGCATTTATACGACCTATCAACTTGCTTTTCAAAGTACTTCACAAACTCAAACTTCAGACCTTGCTAACCTCGCGGGAACACGTGACTCAAAGAGCACGAAAGCACTGGGGTCAGTGGCTGCAGCTTGTGCAATACATACAGTATTTTTTAAGGATTAAAAACTGTTGCCCTGCAACTGCTTTTCAATTCAAAAAGATGTTTGGAAAAAAAATCACACTTACAGTTAATCAAATAAATGTTATTTTATGAATTATATAATCTAACATTTTTAATTGACGTTGTGAGCAAAATCCTTGCTCCGGGCTTTGAATTGAAAACTGCTCTGTGCTCTAACCATATTTCTTCCACTCTGCTACACTGCTCGCTCCCCACTCCGCTCCACTCACATGCTCTGCTGTCCAGGCATTATATTTGTAAGAAAGGTCTTTAAAAATAACCACATAATAAGGGAAATTGCATTCTCTGCTATGTTTATGTCATTGTATTTCTCCCAGGTTGCAGGATTGTTCCCTCACAGACAGGAGTTGTGCAGTAATATCATCAGCTGCCAGATCAGCCTCCTGCAGTTTGAAGAAACTGGACCTGAGTGACAATAAGCTTCATGATGCAGGTGGTCAGCATCTCTCAGACCTCCTCATAAATCCTCAGTGCAAACTGGAGACACTAGTGTAAGTGTTAATACTTAACACTAGAACTGTGTGTGTGTGGGGGGGGGGGGGGGGTGTTGAAGGGGGTGCATTGATAGGGTTTGGGTGGTGTAGTGAAAGGGATACACATACTACACACTGCTGAAAAAATTAATGGAACACCAAAACAACATAACGCAAATCAAAGTTAATCGTATTTCTGTGATTTCACCCTGTCCATTTAGGAAGCAATACTACCCTAGAAAGGCAAAGTGTTGTAACTACGGCAACATCAAAATTGATAAAAAGGCCTTCAACGTACAAACCCCAACTCCGATGAAGTTGGGACGTTTGGTAAACAGTGAATAAAATCAAAATGCTATCATTTTCAAAACATTCAATCTATTCATTAGATGGAGAATAGTGAAAAGACAACATATTAAGTGTTAAAACCGAGAAAAAATATTGTTTTGGGGGACATATGTACTCATTTCTAATTTGATAAATCCAACACGTCTCAAAAGAGTTGGGACGGGGATCAGTGAAATTTAGTAAACATCCAAATAAGATAAAACAACAAAGAAGAACATTTCAAAATGAATTGTACTGACGGACAACATAGGTGTCCAGGTATAAGATCATCACAGAGAGGCTGAGTCACTCAGAATTAAAGATGCAAAGGGAATAATTACCATAGTTATTACATACATTTTTGAATTCCCTTTGATTTACCACGATTGAGTGTATATAAGACATATTTTTGTTAATAAAATCATTGTATAGGTTCATGACATCATGAAATATATATTGGCTGTAGTCTCACTCTAGCACTCCAGGAATTAGAGCTATTGAAAATTGACCATATTAAGAATGCTTAATGCATGAAAATGATACAGGGGTGTAACATTCTCCTAAGCACCTGAGCTCACTTGAAAGAGACCCAGAAGACATGGGAAACTGTCCTTTGCTTACAGAAGTCAGCAGAAGTTGTAGAAGTCCATTCTTTTTGACAATAATAGAGCATTGCACATCCTGTGCTACAGTGAAAATGGACCCTCCAACTTGTGTTAGTGCTAGCTTCAAAAGTCAGCCTCCATGATGGCATGCGGGTGCAGTAGTGCATTGGTTAAGATGTTCTCACTCATCTGTAGAGTTAAATACAGTGCTGAATGGTATAAATGGGTTTTAAACAACATGAAAAGCCACTCATGCATTATATTTTGAAGGGAGATCTTCGATTACTGCCACATAGTAAGGTCAAATTGCATTCTCTACTATGTTTTAACAGTTTGGCTCCATCATAAGGACCAGCAGGTGATAAAATGGTGGGTTTTTGGTCAAGACCTGTCACACTGTAAGCACTACAGAAAGGAAAACATTGCAAAACATGACAAGGAATACACCCACCATTTAAGCTGTTGAAATCATGTCCAAGATAGGAATTAACACTGTTTTTTATATAAAATCATCTCATCGGTTAATGTATTTAACTGCTAAGTGTTGTCTTTTGTTTTGTTTTTAGTCTTCCTCGACATTTGCTGCCATTTATTGTCCCCGTCCCAACTCTTTTGAGACGTGTTGGATTTATCAAATTAGAAATGAGTACATATGTCCCCCAAAACAATATTTTTTTCTCGGTTTTAACACTTAATATGTTGTCTTTTCACTATTCTCCATCTAATGAATAGATTGAATGTTTTGAAAACGATAGCATTTTGATTTTATTCACTGTTTACCAAACGTCCCAACTTCATCGGAGTTGGGGTTTGTATTAGTATGAGGAGATTGGATGTTGTATTTACTGCAAATTGGACAAAGCAATACTACTAATCGTATTTCTGTGATTTCACCCTGTCCAGTTAGGAAACAATACTATCCTAGAAAGGCAAAGTGTTGTAACTATGGCAACATCGAAACTGATAAAAAGGCCAACAAAATATTGGTATGAGGAGGTTGGATATTGTAGTTACTGCAAATTGGACAACTCAATATCTCTAAAAAGGGACACACTTGGACCATAGGGCTTTATCACAAGATAAAGGAGGAGATATGAAGACCATTTTCAGTCTAAACTCAATTTTGACAAAATATGTAGCTACTGCACTTTGCCTTTCTATGCAGAATACTTATTGTGAAACCATTTTGCCAACTGCTGTTCTAATTCAACAAGCAATGGTTTGATATTAGAGGTAATAACCAACACACTTCCCCCAAAAATGTTTCTCTTTTTAGTTTTTCCAGCCAATTCTGTTTCTGTTCATGTTTCTGTTCAAATGATCAGAAATAGACTTCATGAGGAGGGTAAGGGGACCAATGTCATCACGTAGGGCCTATGTTTACAACTCAACACCATAGAGTGTAATTTGTGTATACGAGAGAACAACAATATTGTCATATTGGACAATGGTACCCTGTACACTTCACAGATGAGAGCAGTTTGACATGACAGAGCATGACAGAGTCTGTAGATGCCTTGGAGAATGTTATTGTGCCTGCAACATAATTTGTCCAGTGGTCAACGAACAAATACATCAATGTCCCCTTTCTTCCACGCTCAAACACCATCTGGTGTTAACTCCATGTCCAGTTGTTCGTACCCAAGGATAAGACAAAGACAAAGAAAAAATTACAGTTTAGAGCATGTCTAGAAAAACCCACAAACTGTATGTACTATTTATACGTTACTGCAACATGTGTTTGTTATATGTAGGGATAACTCTGATTAATAATCAAATGTGTCATTATGTCTCTGCTAGGCTGCGATCTTGCTGCCTCACAGAGGAGAGTTGTGCAGCAATAATATCTTCTGCCACATCAGCCTCTTGCAGTATGAAGGAGCTGGACCTGAGTGGCAATGAGCTTTATGATGCCGTTCAGCATCTCTCAGACCTAATCAAGGATCCTCGGTGCAAATTGGAGACGTTACAGTGAGTGTTACAGTTATTTCTAGTGGTTCACAAATCCCCTAGCCAACTTGTCGTTTTTCACAACAGAATGGCGTTTCTCATTGTTTTCATAAAATTTCATATACTTTGTGCAAGTCTCAAATGTCTAGTACATTTTTGCATATGGCTATGCAGGGCTCTAAATTAACTTTTTCCACCACCAGCCAATTTGGCTAGTAGACATTTTTTCTTACTAGCCAAATGGAAGGTCAACTAGCCATTTTTTTCTCACCAAAATAAACCATGCGTTAATTAAGTTGCTTTTAATTATTTTATTAAACTACGCTATGTCCTCAACACAGATAAACAATATAAATATTATACTCAATATAATTCAGTCTATTCTATAATTATTTAGTAATTATATTTTTATTACCTGCATTTCATTATTTTTCATTCCATTTCCATATACTGCACAGACAGCCAAACACTAGCCTATTACCTCACACACCATCACCCAAACCTCACATACAGTATAGGCCTACAACTCAAACAAACACAGCATGCCTTCAACACTAATGTCACACACTTACCAGACTTTCAACATACACTAGCCAAACACACACACAACCAAACACTGCAAAACCTCATATCCCCTACACAGCATCACTTCACACACAGTGGGCCAAATACCATGGACAATGCACAGAAGACAGGTGAAGGGGAGAAGAGATGAGGGGAGGAGAAGGAGACGGAGAGGAGAAGGACAGGAGACACCCCCGCGCTAGCGCGCACGCACGCACGCACACACACACACACACACACACACACACACACACACACCTACACAGTGCGTGAATGATGTCTGCATTGTGTTTATGCTGCAGCTGCGTGACACCTTCAAGTTCCTCCAGGTCAAATTAATATTAGCTTTACTTACGATGCGCTTGGAATGACAATTACCGTTACGCTCTGTCAACTATATCTAATAACACCACGGAGACCATGCTTACTTTCGTCGCTAGTTTGTGTTATCTTTTTTTTTCACTTACTCGTATATCCATGTCAAACTCGTGCAGGGTCTTTGCGATGGCGTGGGCATTATTAGGAAACGACAACTCCATCGTTTGTTGTTGCGAGGACCTCGCAAATATCAGACGGCTTCTGATGGCAACGACACTGTTTTGACAGACAGCTGTCCCTCCACTCACTCACGCCGTTTTCGCTCCACCAATACTCTATTTCACCATCACAACAGTTACGCTGCTATTACTTGCATTCATCGACACATAACCGTGCTTTAACCACTGCCACTTTATTTTTCATCTGACCAAAACCTACCAAACCAAAGTAGTAGCTAGTCCGCTCATTGAACATATTTTATCAACACTAGTTCCAGCGCGCGGGTATCAAACACGCAGCCAATGGATGTGAGACTGCCTTATTGTGATTAACGGTCAGCCAATGGGTGTGGGCTACATTGTACATCGTAATGTAGGCGACGTTTTAACGTTCATCAGACGGCAGCTACAGATCTATGCGGGCAGCTGTTGAACGTTCAGTCGGGCGCGCGCTACCGGCCAATTTGGCTAGTGGATGATTTTTTCTACCAGCCAAAATTATTTTTCACCCGCATTTGGCGTGTTGGCGTGCGTTAATTTAGAGCCCTGTGGCTATGTTCAAGTAGGCTACACAATGAACACACATTTCGAACATTTTCCAAATAAATGGATCTTGTTTATCTAAATGGATTAGTTAATTCTCAGTCTAATGAGTGTTCTCTCCAAAAGATGTCAACATGATTTCATTCTGTAAGTCATCATATGCAAAATAATCTTAACAATTGACAAAACAGTCAAGGATATAATAGTTTAAGAATGTCATTAAACAGCAAGTCCATGACAGTACACTCTAAGAAAATTTCCCTGCAAAATAACGGCAGTTACTGGCAATTATATTTACCTGTAATTCTACTGTTATTTCACACCAAAAATCAAATACAGCTCATTGCTGTTTAATGTATCACAGTATATAACATTTTTTCAGCAGCAATTGAACTGTTAAATAACAGTACTACTCTACAGAACGTTCAGAGTATTAGTATTGTTGAACTGAAAGTGCTCTACAATATAAAAGGTAAAATAACGGTACACTACAGTTAAAAAGTTGAAGATGTACTGTGAGATAGCAGGCAATTACTGGGTCATAGTTCCATTCATGAATATAGCCATGGCAACTTCCCTCCCACCCATACCCTGGCCATGTTACCGCCCCACCGTCCCATAGGTCACCATGACTGAAGTGACTTGAGCATGATACCATGCCGCCACTATGCTATATGGAGATGCTGGTGTGCGGTGGTCCTTTGAATGTGTGTGGTATGAACACAATTTCAGTGTAGACCTACACCGTGCTATGTTACAATGACAATGGGAGTGTGTGAGGGGGGCTTATTAATGTATCAGCTCTTGATGAGCCAATGATGAAAATATCTGTAAAATGTCTGTAAAAACGTAATTTGCACCAAGTAGCACAGCAAAAAAGCAGCACTACAAGCTAGCTTTCAAAGCGATGCCTAACTTGCAGCAGGCACATTATATGCAGCGATGTGACAAATTATGCCACACACAGCAAGTGCCACAAAGCAAGCTTTCACAAAGAGGAAAGTATGCAAGCTTGTAGGCAAGCTTGTAGGCAAGCAAGTGCTATGCTGTGCCATGCAGGCCAGCCAGCAGGCAGGCAAGCAACTGAAGTGTTGATAGTCCAGATTTATATACAGGTGCAAGGGTACCATGTGACCAGAGTCATCAGGGATTTGGCAGGTGAAGGTCGTAATTGAATAATGGCATAACAGCCCTTAGTACTCAGGTGAGGCCAGGCACTGATTAGCAGATTGGTTTAGATGGGACTGCTTGTTGCAAGTGTTACAAGTTCTTAAAATGTTTCAGCCATTCACACTTTCATCACTATCAAAATGCATGTGCTACTCATACTTTGCTGCATCAAGCACTTTTTAAGTATTGTAGTTTCTTTAGAAATAGTTTCATCATGCTTGATAGTATCAGAGAATCTTTAACCAGTGAGAATTACTTAAGTTCTTCAGGTGGTATTGAAGCTTGATGGTGATCACGGACAAGTGGAGGATGAATGGGTTTCAATGGTGCTGCCTAAAATAACTTGGTTGTTTCCACTAGAGATGTACAGGATCCAAGATCCGGTTCCGGATCCGGCAGGATAATAGGGTTTTTCACAGGATCCGGATCCGGTTCCAGGATCCGGTAGCCGAGGCTTTTCAGTCAAAATAGTTTGAGCCAACGTGATAAAAAAGGGCCCACATGTGTGAGTAGGCTATGTGTT
This sequence comes from Engraulis encrasicolus, assembly GCF_034702125.1. Classification (NCBI taxonomy): domain Eukaryota; kingdom Metazoa; phylum Chordata; class Actinopteri; order Clupeiformes; family Engraulidae; genus Engraulis; species Engraulis encrasicolus. The sequence goes on from NC_085873.1 coordinate 24,326,517, forward strand.
TCAACCCTTTCGTAGGATCCGGTATCCGGTTCCGGATCCGGCAGGATCTTAAGCAGTGGATCCGGTATCCGGCAGGATCCTAAAAATCAGGATCCAGTGCATCTCTAGTTTCCACAACGGTGAATGCTGCTATTGTGCAGTACTTACTGTTTATGCTCAATATGTGACTCAAAGTAGTATTTTCACAGTAGTTGTCTGTTTTTTCGAAAAACAGTAGACTGCTGTTGCAGAATTGCCCTAAATTAGCAGGTTTTTTTTACAGTGTACTTAACAATTCAGGTGATTCAGGAATTTTACTATTTTCTAAAAAAAAAAAATGTCACTACTCTGTACACAACAGTTTTTCTCTGTTGTTTAGCTAATTTCTTGACATGTTTTCAAACCACATACTGTAATGAAAAATTGCTAGTTGTTCTGTCCATGTTGTTTTGAGAAATGTCATTACTGTTTTGAGAAATGTGCCAAGCCAATGAGAAACCTGTAATATATGGGTGTTGCTTTATGTATGTGAATCTTAAAATGTCCTTGGTAAAATTAGTAAATTGTGTTGTCAAACTTCAATGGTTTCGCTCACTTTTTCTATTTCATACATAGTTGAAATCTGTGAGCTGTACATTAATCATGATGACAAAACATCTAATCACTGAATTGTTTGAGAAAGGAATTTCGGTTTGACACCTGGGTGAGAACTTTAAATGGTATCTCACAACAACGGACTTGAGGTGTGCGTGCGTGCGTGCGTGCGTGCGTGCGTGCGTGCGTGTGTGAAAGCGAGAGTGAGAGTGAGATTGTGTGTGTGTGTGGGGGGGAGCATAGTAGTAGGAAGTGGACCACTGTGTGTGGCTTTCTATTGGTTTATCTTTCGTACATTTTACACGTATAATGGTAATGCTACATTACATTATATGAAGTGAACTAGTGTGTGTGTGGGGGGGGGGGCTTGAACACCTTGTCATCATAGCAAGTGTACATGTCTACATGTGTGTGCTATTGTATATGTAGAGGTAAGTGAATATAATTATCAGATGTGTCACGTTTCTCCCAGGCTAATGAAGTGTTCCCTCACAGAGAAGCATTGTGCTGCAATAACAGCTTCTGTCAGATCAAACTCCTGCAGTTTGAAAGAGCTGAATTTGAGTCTCAATGAGCTTCATGATGCAGGAGTTCAACATCTCTCTGACATCCTCAAGGATCCTCAGTGCAAACTGGAGACACTAGTGTGAGTGTTAACACACAACCCCAGACCTCTGGGAGGGGTCAGTCATGGGGATTGGGCAGTGTGATGGAACAGATATAGTATATGGGAAGTGTGTGTGTGTGTGTGTGTGTGTGTGTGTGTGTGTGTGTGTGTGTGTGTGTGTGTGTGTGTGTGTGTGTGTGTGTGAGCGAGCGCATGTGCGCGTGCGTGTGTGAGCGCATGTGCGCGTGCGTGTGTGTGTGTCCGTCCAGGGATGGAGCTATGGGGAGAATGAGTAGGGCATTTGCCCCTGTGTCTTGCCATGTGGCACTGTGTGCAACTGTTCCATGCCTCTCTCTGTGTGTGTGTGTGTGTGTGTGTGTGTGTGTGTGTGTGTGTGTGTGTGTGTGTGTGTGTGTGTGTGTGTGTGTGTGTGTGTGTGTGTGTGTGTGTGTTATAAAACAACCTTGAAGATGTTGCATGTATCAGCCAGTCATGGCAACTGTACATGTATGTACATGTCTGTTGTACATGTCTAAGCAAGTTTGTGTTATATGTAGAGTTAAGTGTGTGTAATAATCAAATGCCATTATGTTTGTGCCAGACTGCAGGATTGTTTCCTCACAGAGAAGAGTTGTGCTGCAATATCATCTGCTGCTAGATCAACCTGCTGTGTTTTGAAGAAGCTGAACCTGAGCTACAACGGACTTCATGATATAGGGGTTCAACATATCTCAGACCTCCTAAAGGATCCTCAGTGCAAACTGGACACACTAGTGTCAGTATAAATATCTTAAAATAACATACTGTGGGAGGAAAAATTAAGTTATCTTAGAGTTGTACATTGCAGTGTGAATTCATCACAAGATATGGTTTGATCAAATAGTGTCTGCTTTAACTAAATAACTAGCTAACTAATAATAGTAATAGTAATAATAACTTTTAATATGTGTATATATAGCACAATTCATACAGGACATGTAGCTCAATGTGCGTAACAGTTAGATTAACAACAACATTAAAATATAGTAATAATGAAAGAAATGAGAATACATAAAAATAGAATAATGAATACAACATGAAATTATAAAGAAAACTTAGGGTCAAATATGCTGAGTATTTTTTTTTGCTTAACCCTCTGGAGTCTAGGGTCTCTCAGAGGCTTTCAGGCAGTTTGGAACACCTTTACTTTTTTCAAGTATTTCAACTAACTGTAAACATCTATACTAATGGTTGTATTCTGAAAAGCCTAACAAAAAAGAATATGATAGTGAAGTGAATGTAATACAAACATGTTTTATTTAAATTTAGTGTAAACACAACTGTACAAAAGAAACGGTTTTAGAAGTCTCCGAACAGTGCAAAAAAAACACAATATAATGCCAAGACTTTTGAAGTTTCAACCTTTTAAGCAAAGGTTTTGGCTGCATAAAAGTGCAAAGAGCATTTTGAAATGTTTTGTTGTTTCTGTGCAAAGTGTAAAAACGTAATTGTTTGTCAAGGCACTGCATCTGTTATTCAGAATACTAATGAGATGGGTGGGCAACATCTCTGATGGCCCCCACACCCCTGTCACTTGCCATGTGCTCTGGCAGGGCACTGTCTTTGTTTTCCCACAGAGTCTTTTGTTTCTGCTGGTTGAAAGGGGTGTGGTCACACCTCTGGGGTGCATTTCAAGAAGCCAAAGTAGTTTACTACATTATCTACTTTGTTGTTTTCAATGCATTTTCCCATTGGCAACTACCGAAGTTGCTAACAGGCTAACAACATCTCTTTTGAGAAATGCACCCCTGTATAGCCACTCACACACTGGGTACTTTACATGTGAATAAAGATAGGTGTGACTTCGGAGGCTGCTGCAGTCAGAGATTGCAGAAAATCCAAAGATTTGTTTTCACCCTCTTTGAAAATGGCCAGCTATATAATTTCTTTTATATATATATATGAAAACTAGAAGTTTCAAGGTTTTTAATGGTGTCACTTCTATGTCTGAATGACAAACACTCACAGAGTTACAGATGTGTTTTTGGAGAAGTGTCAAATTGCCCGCCAGCGGGCACTCTGACTCCAGAGGGTTAAATAAATGCTTGATGATAGTTTTATCTGTAGCCTAATTTACATATACTGTACCACTTATAGCATTGTTCATTTGGAAAATTAGGTTTGTTCATGACTGTTAACTATTCTTTAACATGTTCGAAATACTTAAAAATATTGTGGTGAAACAGTTCCTGATTTCTTTCATAGCCAAGTATCAATATAGAACATGTGTTTCTAGAACAGATATATTTTAGAAAATGGAGAAGAGCCCCTGGTCGCCACCTGGCTTAAGAAACCCTGTTCCCAAGACTAACAAGTCTTATTTCGGTTGCGCACATATTCTGAATGAGCCGTTTTAATCTAGATCAATCTAGAATAAATAGATTAATCTAGATTTTAAAAAGTGATCTAGGCCCATCTAATGTTTTTTAAAGGACCACTCTAATAGAAAACTATAAGTTTACATGGTTTGAAACGTGTTTTCATGTGTCCAGAAACAGAACTCTAATGTACAGAAGTTGTTTTGTTCAGTAGTAAGGACTATTTGTAAACGTTGTTATAACCGTTTTTCAACACTCTTAGTCCCGCCCCCCAAAAACAAACACGAGCCGGAATTGATGTCAGAAGATGAAAAATCACGTCTCAATCCACGCACTTGTGTCAGCCAAAATATCTGCACTTATTTGGCATTAAGTTGAGGGTGGGAAGTGCACTGCATCTCAGTACACTGCATCTCAGTACACAGTGCATAGTGTGGGGAATGGAATGCACACCGGGTCATTAGCAGCGCCTTGGCTAACTGGATCTGTGCACACTGTGGGAGCTGTGAAATTTGATTGTGGATACGATAGTGATGTTATAGTTCAAATATACGATCTCTTTGTGTTATAGAGTGCATGGTGTTCATTATCCAAGACGGCGAACAGTTTGCAAAGAAATGTTTTCAATTTCAATGAAATAGAAAGTCTAACAGCACGAGTTCTGCAACTACAGGGCTTGCTTATTAGCTTTCCCCACGTCTCCACACTACCAAGCAAACTTCCAAGCACAACACCACTGTATAAAATATAGGACACCGTCCACAGACATGGAGTGAAACAAATAGCTCTAATACCAAATCTGCCCCCCGACATTTTCGCTGTTGGGGTGAATATCTAACACAGTTACATTGTAAGCTCGACCTCGAAAGACACGTAGCAACATGGGGTTTCTAAACAGTCTGGAATAGCCAGTAGCACCAAAAGAGTAACATGTCACACGGAGATTATGTATCTGACACAGTTACATTGTAAGCTCGACCTCGAAAGACACGTAGCAACATGGGGTTTCTAAACAGTCTGGAATAGCCAGTAGCACCAAAAGAGTAACATGTCACACGGAGATTATGTATCTGACACACTTACAATCTATGTTCACACCGGTAGTCTACGGTAGCTGAACAATGAAGGGAGCCAAAGTTACAGAAAGTGTTTCATCTGTTACATACTGTATCATATTTACAGCTATTCCACCCACCCAACCCTGAAAGCACAGTATGTCGACGAAGCTAGCAGGCTAGCTAGTCCTACTCACCGATGTGTTGACTGACACCCAGGCGAGCACCATTAGCAGTCTCACGATCCGTTTCCAAATACAGTATCTGTCAGGGCTCCTATGAATTATAATTTCAACGATCGAACACCCCATTCTTGCCTGCCGTCAATCCCATGTCTTCGTGCTGCTATCGTTTCACATAGTTAGCCTTGTCATTTCTCCAGCTGCTACTTTTGTAATGGCCAGGACAACAATCGCGGTGTTTACAAATTACATCAACATACTGTGTTTGAAAAGTGATGAAATCTGTAAGAACTAAGTTGTAATGTAGAAACAACGCGGACTTGGAAATACATTTTTAAACTTTATAGTCAAGTCAGGACAGCGTCATGTCTGCAACATCTCGCACTTTGTCTTGCTAGCTCAGCTGTAGCTCTACCTGCATCGTCTCGTTGGAGGAAACAACACTCCCCACGGCTCTGAAATATGAGGTAACGGTGCCACCTAGTGGTTTGCCAACATTTAGGCACAACAACTACCGGTACCCACAGTAGGCCTTCAATTCCATATAAAACAGCGTTGAAGCATTAAAAAAATCTTGTTTTAATTCTTGTAAAAATCGATATTTCCGGAGTCATGAAATTCATTGTGTGACGTCACATCCAATCAGAAATGTTTATTTTGTAAATTAACTAAAAACTATACAATTATAAACCAGGTTTATGGGTTTTGAATAATGGTGCACATAACATGTAAGAATGGTTTTCTATTAGAGTGGTCCTTTAATGTTTTCAAATGGGTAGTCTTTTTTGAATAGGCCTATGTTTAAAATGGCATGATTGTCTATAACATGGTTGAAGAAATATGCAAGCAAATGTTCATTTTCATTCAAATATAATTTAAGATTAAGATTGGCAATTAGTTTGTTTGGAAACATACGGGTGTATGCCATGGAAACATCTAGGTTAATCTAGGAAAATACTAATATTTTGACATTATATATAGCAAGTGTACATGTCTGTTAATGAGAACAATACGTGTAGGTTATATGTAGAGGTAAGTGTGTGCAAAAATCAGATGTGTTATTATGTTTCGCCCAGGCTGAGGGGTTGTTCCCTAACAGAGAAGAGTTGTGCTGCATTAGCATCTGCTGCCAGATCAACCTCCAGCAGTTTAAAGAAATTGGACCTCAGTTACAATGAGCTTGATGCTGCAGGAGTTCACAATCTCTCAGACCTCCTCAAGGATCCTCTTTGCAAACTGCAGACTGTAGAGTGAGTGTGAATACAAGTACAAACATGATCTACCTGAACAACAAATCATCATCCTCATCATCACATATTTTGGTGGGGGGTTGTTATTAGACCTAGTGGACAGATGAAGCTGGGTGTCCCATCTGCATATGAATAAAACTGAATTGTATGTCTAAAGAAGTAAAAAAAAAAAAAAATTGTTTAATTGTTTGTGTCAATATCTTTTCCTCTAGAGTGGGTGTTAGTTGGCCTCGTTGTATCTTCACAAGGGATAAACCAGCAACTGAAGCAGAAGCCTCCACAAGCAGTCCCCACTCCTCAGATGCTGCAGAGCTGCACCTCAAACACAACACCCATCAGCATGCAGGAGCACCGCAGCTCTCTCCTCACACTCCCAAGTCAGTCTGAATGTCTCTGTCTCTGTCTCTGTCTCTGTCTCTCTCTCTCTCTCTCTCTCTCTCTCTCTCTCTCTCTCTCTCGCTTTCTCTCTCTCACACACACGCACACATACAGTATATTTACGGTATATACATACACACCGTCTGACTCAGCAGTATTTGCAGTACCAATGAATTACAAGAACATAAGGGAAATATCCCCAGACAACAACTCAACCAAGTCAACCAAGAATTTACCACAGATAACTTGTGTTTGATACAAAATAGCCAATTATAATAGTTTTCCTTCATTGTTTACATACAATTTCTGGTATTTGGGTTACGGTTAGGCTTCTGCTTCATAACTGCTTCCTATGTTAGCATTGGATTTTCTTCGATAGTTTCTACCTTCTTTGGGCCAAAAAAACTCCCATTCCCGTACATCGAAAGTAGTTTGACTAATCACTGATTCTTGAGAAAGCGGCTAAAACATGTTTCTGCAATAAACTGCCAATTCTGTTGAAAATAAACTACATTTTCATGAACAAAATGAATCCAGGTAAAGACCCAGGGGTCTGTTACACAAATGTACAGTCATTTGAAATATTTAAGTGTAATTTTATTACTTTTCATGGCTATAAAGCTGCCCACACCCTGTAAAAACAGCTGTCCCAAGGACAGACATCATCATTTCAATTGACTTAAAATGTAAAAATCACTGATATTATTGAATAATATCACCATGATGTGAAAGTCCATATTGAAGTGGTTCTGCAGATATGCACATAGTGCGTGTAAAACAATATTTACTATTATTTTCTGATTGCTAAAAGTGTGTCCAGCATATTGGTCACCACCGTCAGATTTTTTTAAAAAGACAATAAAATCAGGGATGGACAAGGTCATTGTCATAACTTAGGACCCCTTTTCAAACCTCCAGCTCTACTGAATACTTCACCATCACTGAAGCTCCTGTAAATTTACTAATTTCTCCTCAATTTGTAAATTTGTTTGGACACTGGTACTGTCCCAACCATGAACTGTCAACACCGTCGGGGGTTTTAATAGTATTATGTTACATTAATGTTAATTATATATACTTTTTCAGATGCGGTATGAAGCCCCTAAGAAACAGAGCGAAAACGAAGTGGCTAATGTGAGCAAAAAATGCACAATATGTAAAAGAGTGTTTTTTTGTCTCACACCGTCAGATGTCACCACCGTCAGATTTTGTTCCGCTCATCATCTTGTTCCATATTTTACTAAATTGTACTGGTTAATGAAACATTACCAGACATGTTAGTAATAATTGTGAGCCAAACTTATACTCTAACCTCCACTGAGGTGCATTTGGAGGGTTTTTTGTCACAAAACCTGACGGTGGTGACATCTGATGTAGTTCACAAAAAAGCATGTGTTTTACATGTTTTTGACAAGTTTTAAGAATATGCTTCCAATAAGTATCTACAATTATGTTGAATTGTAAGAGTAATTCACTTAAATACAGTAAACATGTTTTTTAACTTCTAATTCTGTCTGACGCTGGTGACAAAACCAAGAAAGAGGCCATTTTCTGAAAAATGTACAACATGGGGAGCTTGGCCAATACATTCACTGCACAGCCAAGACCTTAATCTATGATAATACACCTCTATATTTTGGATTTGAACAACTTAAAACCTGTTCATGCCACATTTTCAATAATCTAGGCCTACTTCCTACAGTATCTAACAAATGAAGAAAAAACACATGCACAAGCATACTGTGCACACAGAAAAATAAAGTGTTTATGCTAGATGTCATTGACTTGAGAGGGCTATTTATTTTGCTAAATGTAGGTAATAATTAGGTAAACTTTCACCACCTTCAGATTACTGTCACCACCGTCAGTTCTTAAGTCACCACCGTAAGAAGGAGTTTTGGACATTTTAAATGAATGTGCCTACAAAATTTTCCTTTGGAGTTGTTGAATTATCAAAGTAATAGCAAATTTAAGCCTACACGAATATTTGTGAAATTACAAAAAAATGTTTGATCGATTTAGGCATTAAGTAAGCATTGTCTGACAGCACATATTTTTAAATTAGAACACATGAAGCAGTATTAAAATAGAATGTAAGTGAATTTTCAACATTTAAAGGCGTATGTGTGAACCAAAAAACACACACAATCACTTAAAAACTCCAGATACATATGCAACCAAATAAATACACTTTTTATAGCTTTTAATTGTGTCTGACGGTGTTGACAAAAAACAAGGTATGATCGGAGAAAAAACTGATTTCTGAAAAAAAATCAAAATGGGGAGATTGGCCTTGTGCATTTCTGAAAAGTTAAGACCTTTGTTTACGAGGATATACAATAGTCCAGCGGATGGGACACACAAAAGGGCCTCATCGTGCACTTTTGAGTAAAAGCATGAAAATCGGTACACATATCCTTCTTGATATGCTGATTAATGTTAGCGTTGGAGGCGTCGCGAAAAATGCATCGTTTTCAAGATGGCCGCCAAATTCAATATGGCCGACCCATATTAATGAATCTAACTGATATTTGGTAGTAAATGCATGAAAATCGGTACACATATCCTTCTTGATATGCTGATTAATATTAGCATTGGAGATGTAGCGAAAAATGCATTGTTTTCAAGATGGCCGCCAAATCCAGTATGGCCGACCCATATTAATGAATCTATCTGACACTTGGTATTAAAAGCATGAAAATTGGTACATATATCATTCTTGATATGCTGATTAATATTAGCATTGGAGGCGTTGCGAAAAATTTAGCATTTTCAAGATGGCCGCCAAATCCAATATGGCCAACCCATATTAATGAAGCTACCTGACAGTTTGTAGTAAAGGCATGGAAATTTGTGCACAGTTACTTTTTTTATATTTTGATTGATAAAAGAACTCGATACTTTGCAAAAAAAGTTTACATTTCAAGATGGCTGCCAAATCAAATATGGCAAACGCATTTTAATAAATCCTTCAGGCACTTTTAGTAAAACCATGGAAACTGGTGCACATTTACTTCTTGATGTGCTCATTAATATTAGAAATTGAGGCATTGTGGGGAAAAAAACACATTTTCAAAATGGCCAACTAAGATAGTGTTTATAAGAAAATACATATTTTTCTACAAAAATATTTTGGCATTGCATATAATTAACACTCACAAAATACCATTGAAAATGATTAAACATTATTGGCATGTTATCAAATGAAGTGATGCATATGTTATGGTTTTGCCCAAACTGTGTCTGCCACCACCTTTAGAATAGGTGCAAGAGTTTGCACCACCTCTTGTGTTCTACCACTCTATAATAGGTACATGAACTGAAGTGTTAAAGCCTTACACTTTGAAGATTGTTGACTTTGTTTGCATTATAGGTTTTGTACAGATGGACAGATATGTATGAAATGTTCTCTGCTAATACTCTTCAATCGGTACACTGATTGCATTCTTGAAGCCTCAAATAGGTAATACGGCAGTAGCGTTGTGTACAAATCCTTTTGAGGGGCTTGTGGGATGTACAGCACCTCTAGCACTTAGTGATAACTGCATAGGCCTTGTACAAATTCCAAAAGGGCCAGGATTTCAAGATTGCTAGACAGAAAGTTAACTTGATTTGTTAATTAATGGACATTTTAATGATTGCTTACTTCAAAGAAACTAATTGTTGATGACTACTTCTAGCTGCACAAGGTTTTCAAACAAACTGCAATCCTGCACCCAATGCAAGTTGTATGGTAAGCTTATATCTTGCCTGGTTAACACAAGTTGATCTCACAATTGATATAATCTGGTGGTTATGCAATTTCTCATAGTAAAGTTGTGATTTACGATTGCCCATGGCAGTTTATAGGTCGTTAAGAATGTGGTATTTGGCATATGTGTAGCCCATATCCAATCATGTCAGTTGTATCTATTCAAACAAACTGCAGCCATCGCCTTTACACCCCTACTCTTTCTCCTGATTGCACCCCAAGATCTGGTACCCTCACTGAGGGATGGAATCCATGCTACATTTCAGATCAGAACAATTGTGTAAAGTAGTAAGATTTCACAGGTTATTGTATATATACTATGGCCAACATCAATCAAACTGCCAATAATGCCTAATTAAAAGATTAACATAAACTTTGAATAAATGGTGAATGGCACAGTTGGAACATGATGGCCATCAAAACGTCAACTCAGGGTATGTAAAATATAACTTGAGTGAAAAGTTTACATGTACAGTATTAGGATTCATTTCTAGACCAGGATAATGATGTGAAGATTTGGCGTGCGTGTGTGTGTGTGTGTGTGTGTGTGTGTGTGTGTGTGTGTGTGTGTGTCTCTCTGTGTGTGTGTGTGTCTCTGTGTGTGTGTGTGTGTCTGTCTCTGTGTCTGTCTCTGTGTCTGTGTCTGTGTCTCGCGTGACAACCGGTGCCGTACGGCAGTCTGCACACTGTGCACAGCTGGTGTGTGAATGTGTATGTATGCGTGTATGTCTTTTTTCAAAGCGCTTTGAGTAAACTTCATAGTTGTGATACTGTGCTACATAAATACATATTGCAATGTATTGTAATATGGGTCAGTCATATTTGATTTTTGTTCATGGCTCCTAATATGAATAAGCATCTAATGTAAAGAAGTAACTATGTGTACCAATTGTCATGCTTTTACCACAAATTACCAGGTAGTTAATATGGGCTGGCCATATTTGATTTGGCGGCCATCTTGAAAACAATGATTTTTTCCCGCGACGCCTCCAATGCTAATATTAATCAGCATATCAAGGACATATGTACCGATTTTCATGCTTTTACCACCAAGTGTCAGGTAGATTCATTAATATGGGTTGGTCATATTGGATTTGGCGGCCATCTTGAAAACGATGACTTTTTTGTAACTCCTCCAATGCTAATGTTAATCAGCATATCAAGAAGGATATGTGGACCGATTTTCATGCTTTTACTACCAAGTCTCAGGTAGATTCATTAATATGGGTCGGTCTTATTGGATTTGGCGGCCATCTTGAAAACGATGAATTTTGCGCAACGCCTCCAACGCTAAACTTAATCAGCATATCAAGAAGGATATGTGTACCGATTTTCATGCCTTTACTACCAAGTGTTAGGTAGATAGGTAGATTAATGAATATGAATTGGTCATATTGGATTTGGCGGCCATCTTGAAAATTCATACATTTTTCATGACGCCTCCAATGCTAATGTTAATCAGCATATCAAGAAGGTTATGTGTACCGATTTTCATGCTTTTACTACAAAGTGTCAGGTAGATTCATTAATATGGGTCGGCCATATTGGATTTGGCGGCCATCTTGAAAACGATGCATTTTTCGCGACGCCTCCAACGCTAACATTAATCAGCATATCAAGAAGGATATGTGTACCGATTTTCATGCTTTTACTCAAAAGTGCACGATCAAATCACCCATCCGCTGGACTACAATATTATTTTGTAATTCACTTCGTTTTTTTCTTTCAAGATTACAACCTGTTTTAGCCACTTTCTCAAGAATCAGTGTAATACTACTAGTGCTATTACTTCTACTTTCTGGCTTACTTTCATCAGTGCATGAAGCATGGATACGACAACAGATAAGTGTGAGCTGACCAAACGACTCAACTGTTATCTACGCAAAAGTACACTTCTTCGATTCCAATCTATACCACCAATGCAAACGGTTGTATTATATGCAACCAAATAATTAGGAAGGTTGGCAATATTGCTGCACATGAGCTTTTTTTAAAAAAAAAATATTCTAAATTAATTTGGACATCCAAGTTCTGAATTAAGTGAAAGGGTGCCAATACTACTAGGTGGGACAGTATACACCACTCAGACTTTCATTATTCCATTACGTCAATATTCTTCAGGGTAAGAATGTACATGAAGTAAAATATAAAAAATGCTTCACACAGTGTTTCATAAAACTATGTGGCAGCTGTAGCCTTATGGTTAAGGAGATTGACTCTAGGTCAGAGATTTGCAGCTTCCAATCCCACCATTCCACTCCCTAACACACTCCATGGCTGAGGTGCCCTTGAGCAAGGCACCTAACCCCACACTGCTACAGAGACTGTAACCATTACCCCAAACAAAACCTTAAGTTGCTTTGAATAAAAAGCGTCAGCTAAGAGTAAAGTGTAAAAAGTATCAGCCCTATTTTAAATGCAACAAATTTGACTGGGCAGCACGGTAGCTCTCAATGTTCACACTGTTCACTTAATTTTTGTTTACTTAATGTTTACTTAATGCACTTGTTTGTTTACTTAATGCACTTGTTTAGTCTGTTGTTACAAATTGATGTATGTAACCTTTGGCTTGACAAAAATGCCTAGGCGCTTGTGTTGTCTAGGGGTTTTGTTTAGTTCAAATCAAATGTAAAGGGAGAATACCAAAAGCACACAAGTGGAGTAGAGAGGAATAAGCCAGGCTGCCACCCTGGCTTAAACAGGGGGTTGGGTAATGGAATCCATGGGCAGCACCTGTTAGAGGAAGTGGGTGCAGCGAACAATGATGAAAAGATGGTGGGGTGACCCCCTAGTGGTGGGAGGCCGTAACATCTATATATCATTTGCTGGTGTGTAGTGTAGTGACAGTGCACTACCATACAAACTGGTCTCTTAAGTAACACAATGTACAAACCCCAACTCCGATGAAGTTGGGACGTTTGGTAAACAGTGAATAAAATCAAAATGCTATAATTTTCAAAACATTCAATCTATTCATTAGATGGAGAATAGTGAAAAGACAACATATTAAGTGTTAAAACCGAGAAAAAATATTGTTTTGGGGGACATATGTACTCATTTCTAATTTGATAAATCCAACACGTCTCAAAAGAGTTGGGACGGGGACAATAAATGGCAGCAAATGTCAAGGAAGACTAAAAACAAAACAAAAGACAACACTTAACAGTTAAATACATTAACCGATTGATGAATTTATATAAAAAACAGTGTTAATTCCTATCTTGGACATGATTTCACCAGCTTAAATGGTGGGTGTATTCCTTGTCATGTTTTGCAATGTTTTCCTTTCTGTAGTGCTTACAGTGTGACAGTTCTTGACCAAAAGCCCACCATTTTATCACCTGCTGGTCCTTATGATGGAGCCAAACATAGTAGAGAATGCAATTTGACCTTACTATGTGGCAGTAATCGAAGATCTCCCTTCAAAATATAATGCATGAGTGGCTTTTCATGCTGTTTAAAACCCATTTATACCATTCAGCACTGTATTTAACTCTACAGATGAGTGAGAACATCTTAACCAATGCACTACTGTACCCGCATGCCATCATGGAGGCTGACTTTTGAAGCTAGCACTAACACAAGTTGGATGGTCCATTTTCACTGTAGCACAGGATGTGCAATGCTCTATTATTGTCAAAAAGAATGGACTTCTACAACTTCTGCCGACTTCTGTAAGCAAAGGACAGTTTCCCATGTCTTCTGGGTCTATTTCAAGTGAGCTCAGGTGCTTAGGAGAATGTTACACCCCTGTATCATTTGCACGCATTAAGCATTCTTAATATGGTCAATTTTCAATAGCTCTAATTCCTGGAGTGCTAGAGTGAGACTACAGCCAATATATATTTCATGATGTCATGAACCTATACAATGATTTTAATAACAAAAAGATGTCTTATATACACTCAATCGTGGTAAATCAAAGGGAATTAAAAAATGTATGTAATAATTATGGTAATTATTCCCCTTGCATCTTTAATTCTGAGTGACTTAGCCTCTCTGTGATGATCTTATACCTGGACACCTATATTGTCCGTCAGTACAATTCATTTTGAAATGTTCTTCTTTGTTGTTTTATCTTATTTGGATGTTTACTAAATTTCACTGATCCCCGTCCCAACTCTTTTGAGACGTGTTGGATTTATCAAATTAGAAATGAGTACATATGTCCCCCAAAACAATATTTTTTCTCGGTTTTAACACTTAATATGTTGTCTTTTCACTATTCTCCATCTAATGAATAGATTGAATGTTTTGAAAATGATAGCATTTTGATTTTATTCACTGTTTACCAAACGTCCCAACTTCATCGGAGTTGGGGTTTGTAGCAGTAACACGTAGCCTCTTACTGCAGATGGGGTCGCAAGCAGGCCTATTCACTATTAGCTCAAAATATTCAACTACATCATAACAGCATTGCTATGACAGTATCGAAACCCTTAACAATAATAATAATAATAATAATAGTTGTATTGTATAGCACTGTATCATACAAGGCATGTAACTCGAAGTGCTTAACAAATGGGAAAAAAACATCATTGTTAGAGATGGATTTAAAAGGAGAGGTATAGAGGAGAGGCAGAAATAGCAGGAAGGCAGAGGAAGAAGAGATAGATAGAGATTGTAGAGTCATAAGGTCAACGTAGGTTAGGACCAGGATTCTTACATGTGTAAGGTCCATAGTGGCTGGGCCTAGCATAAGTCATAAGTAGTCACACAGAGATTGGGCGCTCAGATGCTGCCCCTGGTGGCATCAGGGGTGAGGAAAAACTCCCTTTCGCTTGAATCATAGTTTGTAGAGGGGGGGAAAAAAGCTCAGTGAGGTCTGAGAAAAAAGAACCCTATAGTCAGGAAGAAACCTCAGGCAGAGACCAGCGGCCACCTAGGGGAGCGCCCTGCCAGGGCTGGTTGTGAGCAGTAAGGACGCTGCGGCAGCTGGGACACTATGACGCCTTGGCAGCTAGGAGTTGGCAAGGATGAAGAGGTGGGTCTTCAGCTGCTTCTTGAAGGAGTCGACGGAGCTGGCTGATCGGATCTCGATGGGGAGGGCGTTCCATCTCTTGGGCGCATAGCAAACGAACGCGGTGTCGCCGATCTTCTTTTGCGGGAGGGTGGGGGTCCTTAGCAGCTTGGCATCAGTGGACCTGAGAGCTCGAGCAGGGGCATAAAAAGAGAGCATGTCAGAGATATAACTAGGAGCAAGTCCATTTAATGCTTTAAATACTGTCAGCAGAATCTTAAAGTCGATTCTGTATGAGACAGGTAACCATTGCAGGTCTGCCAAGACAGGAGTGATGTGCTCTCTCATTCTGGTTCTTGTTAGGATTCTTGCCGCAGAATTTTGAATGAGTTGCAATTTGTTTTTAATTTGCAATTTGCAATTCATTTTTTTGGGAGACCAGAGAAGGGCAGTCATGGGTGAGCGGTTAGGGCGTCAGACTTGCATCCCAGAGGTTGCCGGTTCGACTCCCGACCCGCCAGGTTGGTGGGGGGGGTAATCAACCAGTGCTCTCCCCCATCCTCCTCCATGACTGAGGTACCCTGAGCATGGTACCGTCCCACCGCACTGCTCCCCATGGGGTGCCACTGAGGGCTGCCCCCTTGCACGGGTGAGGCATAAATGCAATTTCGTTGTGTGCAGTGTGCAGTGTTCACTTGTGTGCTGTGGAGTGCTGTGTCACAATGACAATGGGAGTTGGAGTTTCCCAATGGTCTTTCACTTTTTCACTTTTTTCTTTCAGAAGAGAGCATTACAGCAGTCTAAGTAACAGATTAAGACATAGCCATTACAATTTTGGTGACAGTAAGGTAATAAAATTGGCTCTGCACTAAGGTGTTAATAATAATGGTACATTTTAAGACTTTGTTTTGTACGCATGCATGTACATAGTTAAGTTTTTAAATAATCAACTACAGCATTTATTAGTAAATGATTAAGGTTTTGTGTTACTGTAATATTGGTAAATATGTA
This sequence comes from Engraulis encrasicolus, assembly GCF_034702125.1. NCBI lineage: Eukaryota > Metazoa > Chordata > Actinopteri > Clupeiformes > Engraulidae > Engraulis > Engraulis encrasicolus. Next base: position 24,342,641 of record NC_085873.1, read on the forward strand.
CACATAACAAAATCGGCCTACGGTTGCACAGCGGAGCGAGAATCAGCTCCTGCTGGATGAGCTCCTGCTGGATGAGTCCAGGACTGCTGTGGACATTCTGTGTCTGCTGTGTTACCATGGTATTCCTTACTCAACAAACAATTGTAAATATTTTGGTAAAGATTAGTTCATTACTTAGTAAGTGTTAATTTAAAATTATTTACTTCAAAATGTACCTTTAAAATGCAAAGTTATCTCTGTTCAGAAACAGAGGAAAATGTGGAAACTGACACAGTGTAACAGCACTATTCAGACTTGTGTGTGAACTAATACAATATTGCACCAATACTGTACAGACTTTTACAAACAATTGACCCAACGCAGCACTCTCCTTTTCCTCTCTTTTTTGACTGTACAGACTGCTTTGCATATTGGGGCTGTTTCCCTTGTCTGTTCTGTCCCTGATTACTCGCTGTGCACCACGTCTCTTAATTGTGTGTGTGTGTGTGTGTGTGTGTGTGTGTGTGTGTGTGTGTGTGTGTGTGTGTGTGTGTGTGTGTGTGTGTGTGTGTGTCGTAAAGGGAAGATGAACACAGTGATGACTCAGAGAGGGACTGTGAATGCTGTGCTGAAGTTCCAGACAACAGTCACTGGGAACTTGTGGAGCCTGAGGTCTCCACAGAGAAGAGCATCACAACCCGCAGCCTGAGCTCTGCTGCAGGGAGCTATGAGTGCTCAGAGTCCAGTCTGCGCTGGTCATGTGCTGGCCCAGTGACCCTCCAGTATCGCTTCATGGACTGGCATGTCTTTGCTGAAGAGCTGGCCCACATGCAGTGCAGTTCAGTTGGTCCTCTGATGGACATCAAACTCATGTCAGGGGAACTGGAGGAGATCCACCTGCCTCATTTCTTGTGTTTGGGAGGTAGCCAGTTTGCTCTGAAGGATTATGTGAAGGTTTTGCATCAGCAGAATGGTGGAGTGTGTCTGGAGATGTGCGAGCTGAGTCGCTCTCATGCCAAACTGATGAACCCCGCCTTTTCTATTTTTGGTACTGTACTTTCTGACGTCACCTCTTGGCTATTTGCGCACCCCAAGGTGCATACTAAGGTGCTTGTGTACCAGTGCAGCACTTCTCACCTGGTGTTCCGCTCCTACCTGCTGCCTGAGGATCTAAATCTGAAAGAGAAGGTGGAGCAAGAGGAGAAGCAGTGGGGCGGAGTTCGAAGGGTTTGTCCGCACCCCCCCAACCGTCTTCAGATGAATGACTTCTACAGCCTCTGCGGAGAGCCGTCAGCTGACTGTGTCCCTACCATCTACCCAGACGAACTGGAGCTGAGGCACAGTAGAGACACCCCAAACTTCTTCCAGGTGGAGCTTCCTGATCCAGCCCCCGTCTCTTTTCACATGCAGTTATTCAGCTCAGCCAGCAGGGAGCAGCCTGTGTGGAGAGCAAAGTTTCAGACTGCTGCACAAAACAGGAGCAGGGGCCCGACACAAGGTACACACACACACACACACACACACACACACACACACACACACACACACACACACACACACACACACACACACACACACACACACACACACACACGCACACAGTAGTATATGCATACATATACAGAGAGAGAGACAGAGCAGTACACGTAATAATGCAAAATCATACACTGTAAAAAATTGTTGTAATTTCACATTAGAATTCTACAACAAGAAGTTGTATATACCAGTTTACTATTCACTGTTGTAATGTGCAATGCATTGTGGGATATCATATAGAGTACAATTCACAATTGTAAATGTACAGCAGCACATAGGACTTTTTACAACATACTGTTGTAAAGATCTGTTTTGTCAGGGCTGCTGTCCTAATGCAAATGTATGCAAAGCCACATGCAGAAATTATGGAGCACAGGTCACATTCTGATTGGATGCTTTTAAAACATGCATACAGGCCTGATAGAGGTAGGATTTGAACTGATTTGAACTCTTCAATCGCACACACCTGGTCATGAGCAAGGAGGTAGAGATAGGAGGGTTTACAGACCTCATCGGAGCGTAGTACGGAATGATAGCAAGGGGAGTCCAATTTTCTTCTTCCATGGTCAAATTGGAAGCCTGGTAAAGTGTGGAACAGGTCATAGGATACAATAGTGAATGTTTGTCAGCTGTCCTTAATTATCCCACGCAATTAATGCTGACCGACAGCTGCAGTAAATTTGGCCACAAACTGAGCACTGACAACCGGATATCCTCTTTCGACCGAATTTGTGGAGTACAAATTTTGTCCATCATGGCATCGCACACACTGACCATGTGCACCATGTCATTAAGCATAGATGTATTAGTTCTATGGCATTAAAGAAACACCCTCATACTACACTGTGGCCAATGCATTTTCCATTGAGTGATACTGCTTATCCAATCTACCTTCTTTGGTCATGAGCCAGCTGATTGTAAATGACGTCCAAGTGTGCTAATTTCAGCTCAGTGCAATTCAAAACGGGCTTCTCTCTGCTAAAAGGGCATGGGAGAGGCCAATTGATGGTTTGTCCATTTATACAGATGATGGGCAGGTCATAGAGCATAAACGATGCTCAGGTGTGGCAGCCCCCCTGTGGTTCAATTTGGCTTTGGCAACAGAATATATCTCAAAATCCCATGAGAAGGAATGGAAGCAGAGACCCAGGACGATTATTTTCAAAGGCTGTATGTTGTGAACTTTCCAGTGTTTGCATTGGAAGAACGCAACAATTAGCTGGCAACGTGTTGCTAGCAATTTGTTGTAATTTTGCAACAATTTGGTGGCAACTTTTTATTGCCATCAATTTGCTTTAATTTTACTTCAATTAGCTGGCAACTTTTCACCAGCAATTTGTTTTAATTTCACAACAATGAGCTGGCAACTTTTTTGCCAGCAATTTGTTGTAATTTTACAACAATTAGCTGGTAACTTTTCACCAGCAATTCAACTCAGCTTCACCTTACTGGTGCAATGTGCAATTAGAGTTTTTCTCGATTGCCTCCACACAAGTTCTGGAACTTCACACACAATTCTCGGAACATCTCACCCATTTCCCAACTCCCCTAACCAATGTCACTGAACACTAAGCACAATTCCTTCTTTGCACTCACATTTCAGTTTTAAAACACACTCTTTTCAATCCACTACACACAATTCTCTGGATTACACACAATTTTCATGAAGAAAATCCCTGGTTGTCGCATTGAACACACTGCCATTCAAAATACTAAAATCAACTGCCATACTATGTTCACTTCCTCATCACATGGGCAAACTCTCTTCATACCGGTTTACAATCTGAATTCATCACCCCACAAGGACACACATTGCATGTGATATTGATGAAAACATGAGTGGATGCAGTGAGAAAACACATTTGTTTAGTTTTTGAACTCCAAAATATGTTATACAAGAGATCACTTTCATGTGGTTACTCAATAATTTACAATAAATTAGTGATTTTTTTTTAAATGTCAGAATAATATGTAAAATATATTTTTTTGCCACACATCTGTGTACTTCGAGTCTAAAAACAATATTTCAGTATTTTACTACAGAAAAATACCCTCTTTAGTAAGTATAACAGTGAAGAAAATAAGTTTCTACTGTGTGTCAAGTTGAGTATAGAGTTTTACCTTTTGCATATTAGTGTTCAATGGTTCACATAAGAGTGTATTAAAATGACTGCTTGTGTGTGTCATTTGAGAACAAAATTACCTTTTTAGAAGAGAGTACATTGTTTTGAGACAAGACGTGCATTTTTCAGAGGTAGTGAGGAGTTTTGCCCGCTGTGTGTGAAGTATGGAGATTTGTGTGTAGAGTTTTGAGAATTCGAGAACTGATTCCGAAAATTGTGTGTAAGCAATCGAGAAAGACTGTAATGAAGATTGGCCAACAGGCTGGCCCACTTGAGCCATTAAACTTCCCAAACATTAAAAAGAGAGAGAGAGAGAGAGAGACTTTATTAATCCCCAAGGGGAAATTGAGTGCCACCTGGTCATACATACAACACGTAACAGGAAGACAGGACAAATACATAATAAATAAGAGCTAAGAAAAACATAAAAACAGTCCATCATAAAAACACACAAAGAATATCAACAACATTATAAAACATTAAAAAAATCACTCAGCAGCTGTTGTTAAAAATTCTGATAGCTGCAGGAATAAAAGATCTTCTGAACCGTTCGGTGGAGCATCTAGGCAGGAGGAGCCTTTGGTTTCTGCCACTTTTTGTGATCAAGCTGAGCAATGGGTGGTCGTCCATGCTCAGTACGCTTTTCATTTTCCTCATTGTCCTCTCCTCTAAAATCTGCTCCACCGAATTAAAACATACACCCGTGATGGACCCCGCCTTCCTAATGAGCTTATTCAGCCTGTTCCTATCCTCAAGTGACATCCCTCCACCCCAGCACACAACAGCATAAAATAAAACACTCGCCACAATCCCATGATAAAAAGTGTTTAAAATAGGCCTCTCCAAGTCAAAAGACCTCAATTTCCTTAAAAAGAAAAGTCTTGACTGGGCCTTCTTAAAAGTCACCCTGCTGTTTTCTCTCCAGTCCAGTTTGTTATCTAGGTGGACGCCTACTGTAGGTATTTGTAGGAGGGAACAGCTTCTACTAGATGACCTTAATTAAAATAGGAACTGGCACATTTTTACGTTTGATCAGTTCCTTTGTCTTCTCAACATTTAAAATCAGATGGGCATCTGCGCACCAGCTAACAAAATTATTTACCTCATCCTGATATGCGGCACAATTATCATTATTAATGTAGCCCACTGGTGCAGAGTCGTCTGAAAACTTCTGCAGATGACAGGAGGAGCTACCATGTCTGCAGTCAGAGGTATAAAGGGTGAATAAAAAAGGAGCTAAAACTGTTCCTTGTGGCGCGCCTGTGTTTGTTGTAATGGAGTCTGATATGCTATTGTGAATTCTTACATACTGGGGTCTACTTGTGAGGTAGTCTGTGATCCAGCTAACAGTGGAATTATGAAGTTTAAAACCATTAAGCTTATTAGATAAAATGTGAGGCTGTAAAGTATTAAAAGCACTTGAAAAATCAAAAAACATTATTCTTACAGATGCAGCAGAGGTCTCCAGATGACTATACACCCTGAACAACAAATAAATAAGAGCATCATCTGTACCCACACCCCCCCTGTAAGCAAATTGCAATGGGTCTTGAAAGGCACTGACCTGTGCCCTCAGATGCCCCAGCACCGTCCTCTCAAAACACTTCATCACGTGAGAGGTCAAGGCAATGGGTCTCAAGTCTTTCAGAGCCTTGGCATTTGGTTTTTTAGGTACTGGCACAATACATGATGTCTTCCATATGGTGGGGATTTTTGAGACAGACAAAGACAGAGTATACAGATAATGTAAAACCCCACACAACTGATCAGCACACACTTTCAGGACACGTGGCATGATCCCATCTGGACCAGGGGCCTTGTTTACATTGAGCTTTCTTAACTGAGAGCGCACCTCCTCAATCGTAATGGTTATCGGGGGACAAGTAGATGGATGCCCCTCTTCCTCCTCTAAAGGTGTAATTGCATGCGCTGGTGTGTGATGATCAATTAAGTTTACAGTATCAAATCTGGCATAAAACTGATTAGCCTCATCAGGCGTAAAAGTTTCCACATTCATATGGCTAGTGACAGGACCAAATCCTGTTATTGATTTAAGGCCCTTCCATAAACCTTTGGTGTCACAGTCCTGTAGTTTGTTCTCAACCATATCCTTGTATTTCTTTTTTCCTTGTCTTATGGCAACCTTTAAATTCTTCTGTGCCACTTTAATCCTGTCCTTATCCTTACTCATGAAGGCAACTTTCTTTTCGTTTATAGCACCCTTTATTTCTTTAGAAATCCATGGCTTATTATTAGAATAAACTTTGATGGTTTTACATGGAATAACCAAGTCCATACAGAATTTCACATATTCTGTCACACTGTCAGTCACGCAGTCCACCTCGTTGTGGTCTTCGCCATAGAAAACAGACCAATCGGTACACTCCAAACAGTCCTGCAAGTCCCCACACGCCTCCTTTGACCATACCCGCACCGCTCTTGTTGATGTAGGCTGTCTCCGAGCCAGAGTGGTGTACTTGGAGGAAAGAAGCACTAGATTATGGTCCGACCTGCCAAGCGGAGGGAGGGCAGTAGATGTGTAACTGTCCTTAATGTTGGCATAAAAAAGGTCAATAGTTTTGTCGCACCTCGTGGGACAGCGGACAAACTGCCTGAATGAGGGCAGCGCGGCGCTGAGAGTGCATTGATTAAAATCACCGTTTATCAAAATCAGAGCCTCCGGTGTGTGGCTCTGAAGTTCATGGACAGCTCTTGATATTGTATCAGTTGCCAATCTCGCATTAGCAGATGGTGGGATGTATGTCAATATTACAACGACATTCGAGAACTCGCGTGGGAGAGTATAGGGTCTGCAACTCACCGCCAGCAGTTCGATGTTAGGGTCACAAACTTTGCGCTTTTCGGTAATGTGTCCAGGATGACACCATTGTTTATTCACGTACAGGCAGACACCTCCACCTGATTTCTTGCCGGCCTTCTCCGGGTCCCTGTCATGCCGAATCACCGTAAATCCATCCATCTCAGTATAGGCCGTAGTAACGCTATCCGAGAGCCACGATTCCGTAAAGCACAGAAGGCTGCACTGTCTATATAGTCTGTCATACTTCAACAGCGATGCCAGTTCATCAACTTTGTTGACTATGGAGCGCACGTTTCCCATAATCACAGACGGGAGGACAGGCTTGTATTTCCTGAGCCTGTTCCGCACCTTAACACCACTCCGTCGTCCTCTTTTTCTCCGTTTAATCTCCGGGGGTAAATTCCATTTTGGGCATCCGACGCTCGTCATTGTATCCCGAATGCTGTACAATTCTCCCACGGTATAGGAGACGACCGCATCAGTGTCAGACATTCCATGGCACTGTACTTCTAGGCGGATATATCCACTCCACAAAACAAGCCACAGTATCCACAGCAGCCCAAACGTGTGCATATTAAGTCCAAACATGTTGCCACTGATTTTTGTCGTCAAACAATGAACTGTTATTGGAAAACGCGATAGACAAACAAACTTTCACACACACAGGTAGCAAGTCGCCGACAGGGCAGGCGCCATCTTAAAAAGACAGGTGTTTCAGTTATTTTGTCCAACCACCGTGTAGAAAATTCCACATACATATGTAATGTTTACTTATAAACATGGATCAGAGTGAAAACTTTTTGGAACTGAAGTTTTGATATTTGCATTAAACAAGGGCCAAAACCAATCCATTTAAGAATATCCTTATACTTAAGTCTGTTTTCAAACTATAGTACTAGAGCAGGAGCATCAATGATTGGGAACATTCAAGGAACTTGTTACCTTTTTGAAACAGATCTCTCTTGTTGCTCTTTTGTCACACTCTATACCTAACCAATCTGTCAATTAGTGCCTTGCCTCACTTTATTATTATTAATCACTTTCATGCCGTGATTTAATGATTGCCAGCACCTGCCCAATGCCTGATTACTCTGGTCACATGATTCACTTGCCCCACTATATAAACCAGGACTGTCACACTGCGTTGGTTGCTTGTCTGAATGGCACAGCATAGCGCCTGACTCACTGGCGCTCACTGGTACAGGCAATCAATTGATTAGCCGACTAGCTGAGTGGTTGGTTTGTTGACTAGGTGGCTGGCAGCATAGTGCTGGTTGACCGGCTAGCTGCCTGGCAGGTTGACTGACAGCCTGTCCGCCTGGTCAGTTGACTGGCTTGCTGCCTTGCTTGTTGACTGGCCAGCTGCCTGTCCGGTTGACTGGCTGCCTGGCTGGTTTGGCCTGGCAGCCAGTCAACCAGTCAGTGAATCGGACAGGCAGCTGGCCAGTCAACCAGCCAGGCTGTCAAGGCCAGTTGGCTACCTGGCCGATTAACTGGTTGGCTGCCTGACAGGTTTTCTGGTTGGGTTGTTTCATCTTTTGAGAGCCATCTTGTAGCATAGCATGTTTTATGGTGTTTTTTTGCATAATATTAAATTAAGACCACTTGATAGGTCTGACAAATGCATTTCCATACAGTCCTTATTGTGACTGTTTTTGAATTCCCCTTTGAGATGACTTGATAAATGAAAGTCCTCTTGAGGAAACTGTCACGGTCACTGTGACAACACTATGCTGAGTGATATTTTTATTTGTGCCACACTCATGCAAGGCTTAACCTGTAGAAGTATATGCTTAGAGCAGAGTGGCATTATGGTACCATGCTATCTCAGTCATGGTGGAGGATGGGGAGGTGGGACGATACCATGTTGAAGGCATCTCAGACATGGAGGCGGGCAGTGGGGGTAGAGGCGGGAGGAGGCGGGCGGATGTGGGGGCAGGACATGTGCCATGGTCAGAGTAGTTTTGAAAACGGAACAGTGTTGTAATTTTAAATGACTGGCTGGCAACTGTCTTTGTCTGCAATTTGTTGTAAATTTACAACAATTTGCTGGCAATTATTCCCCATCAATTAGCTGTAAATTTCAGTCTGAAAACTTTTACAGTGTAATCATATACTATAGAACAGTAATTGAAGTTATATTTTGTAGTGTCTCTACAGTAAGTATTCCTTGGTAAAAGATCAGTGATGGTACTGCTAAATTTTACTGCAATTGGAATTGAGACTACCAGACTGGTGATCGAGATTCTGTAGACAAGTTAGTAGTATGGCGTTTGGTGACTGTGAGAGATGTGAATGTCACCACTGAGGCCAACACAGTGTAATCTGAATAGCATTGAGAGTGACCAGTTTAAACGGCAGTCATAGTCAAGTTATTGTGTGCCATATTATTATAATACATGTTTAATAATCCCTCTGCTCTTCTTTTGAAAGGTGAGCCCAGCAGGGTCCCTGGTGAAGTGGGCAGCCAGATGGCAGCTGCCTTTGTGGATGGCAACATGGCGGAGATCATTGACAGAGTGGCAGAGGTGATGCCAATAGCAGACCAGCTCCTTTCCCAGGGCATCATTGGCCAGGAGACCTATGCCAATATCCAGGCTGCTGCCACCAGTCAGTCCAAAATGAGGCTGCTGTATGATGGCCTGCGCTCACCTGGGGATCAGGGCAAACTGGCTTTCTACAAGATCCTTCAAGGACGGGAGCTCCAACTAGTCAAAGATCTGTGGCCAAAGGTTTGACATTTCTCAACTTTTGAATGGAGTCAAGTCAGCGCATCCATTGTAACCCGAGCGAGACCGTAATACAGTGACATGATTTCATCCAATGTTGAGTGGAATGCAGCGCGATGCTGCTGACTGATGCTTGTGTGTGACTGTGGTGTTATGGACCATGTTCAAGACACACAAAACATTTGCAACAAGTTTCCTTCAACAGAAAGAGTGCGCATAACATCCTGTCGTGTTCATAAATTGTGGGCCTGAGAGGGAGATTCTCTATGCAGACTAAACATAGTTGTGATTGGATAATTGGTTAAACCCTGTATCCTGCCGAATTCTTCTCGTCTTCTCTGCTCTTGTTATCCTGTAGTTCCAGTCCAGTTGTTGTGTCCTGCCAAATACTGCTCCTTATCCATGTCTCCTAACCTGACTCATGCCATCTACCTGCGTTTCACCAATGTGCAATTTCCTGAGGACCATCCCAAGCAACCATCTGAGGACGGTGAAAATCAGAATAATTTCTGAACAAATGAGCCAATCAGGATCATCAGGTGGCATTTTTCATAGATGGGCGGCATTATGGCTCTTCTTCCACCTGTCAGTTTTAGCTGCATTACGGGTCCAGTTCAATGTGAGTGGCTTAAGGGGCACATCTGTTAAAGATGAAGACAAGTTGTAATCCAATCACAAAGATTTTTTGACAAATAGCATTGTTTGAAAACGTGTCAATTGTGTGTGTGTGTGTGTGGGGGGGGGGCAGCTGGTGAGAGTCAGGTTAATGGTCTACTGCCATATACTGCTCCTCTTTGCCCTCATCTAATTATTGTTGCTGCATGTATTTCCTTAATTTTATGATTATTGTGTTTTCATGCATGTACAGAATCTCATTGAAAGGTTATTTTTACAAGTAGCTTACTAGATAGGCCTATGTTAGTGGTAATAGCATAATCTTGTCATTTGTAATCAATGGTAAGTGTTTGTAAATTGCTCATTTGAAATCATTTGTATTCAAGTGGTCATTTTGTTGTCTTATTGATATCTTTGTATTGTGTCACAGTTGAGACACAAGTGCAGATAGTTTTGCTGCCATGTACATGAATTTACCTAAACTAGCGCTGAATAAAGAACAGTTATTTCCAGTGCCAGGTCTGTGTTTCTAATTGGCTACTTGTCTTTGGAAGGTTATAGGACCTTGCAGTAATCCCAAGTAGATTCTTGGGGACTGGAGGTGGGGTGGGGTGGGAGGGACCTCAAAATACATTACCTGGCTCTCGGCAGATCCACGTCTGTCCGCTCAACTTCAACCTGGATGTGGGTGGATTTTCAGATTCACCAAGATCCAGAGTTCCCAGGCAACAAGACCGATCAGGATCACAGGATTTTCAGAGAGATAACGTAGTCGACGTAGTTAAAGACAATACATCCATTGAAAATTATAAAAAATTGATTTCATTTTGTTATTATCTCTAAAACCTGTATTTTGATGTTTGAGTGGTATGGAAATATCAGATAAGCTTAACCAAGTTCTTAACAAGATTAAAAACAAGATTTATGAAAATTGTATTCAAATGTCTTTCATATCAGTTTGAAAAAGATATTTTCATATGTGCATACATGCACAAACACATACCTGCAAATGAACGGCATACTGCACATACACATATACAGAGATGTCATTTTTGAAACACCTAGGACAGGAGAGGGACTAGTTAGACACAAACAATCACTAGAGGGCACCAAAAGCTACAGTACATTGCAAGGGAGAGAGAGGGAGAGACATCATGCCTCCACTTCAATAATCTCCTGTCCTCCCTTGTACTTGTAACCTTGTGATGCCGTGACAAGGCGTCATTGATTGCAGAAGTTTAATTCAATATCACACAGAGCACAATTCAAAGGTAATTTTCTCATTTGCTATTTGGATGTTGAATGAGGAAAAATCCCCCAAAAGTTATTGTTTTCTCCAGGAAGGCGTGGGCATCAGCGAAGCATGAGACCACAAGCACACAAGGCGAGATCAAGTAATGAGATTGACTCCATCTATGCACAAGTGACATCACACACACACACACACACGCACACACACACACACACACACACACACACACACACACACACACACACACACACACACACACACACACACACACACACACAGGTCAACATTTTCAGGCTTAGAAATGGACACAACAGCAACAACCTCATACACGCACACACACACATACTCACACACACGACCGCCCATGAAGAGGCTTGTCGATGGGGTTAAGATGGTGGTCTTCTCATAATGGCCAAGTCAGCGCTAAAGCACTCTTTTTAAAAGGATGGACATCTTAACCCAGAGTAGCCTTTACTGCTGAATCACGTTCACATCACTCCACACAAGTGTGTGTGTGTGTGTGTGTGTGTGTGTGTGTGTGTGTGTGTGTGTGTGTGTGTGTGTGTGTGTGTGTGTGTGTGTGTGTGTGTGTGTGTGTGTTTGCGTGCGTGTGTGCACGTGCCTGTGTTTGTGTGTGTGTTTGCATGCGTGTGTGCACGTGCCTGTGTTTCTGTGTTGGCGTGTGTGTGTGTGTGTGTGAGAGAGAGAGACAGAGGGAGAGAATATTAGACGTTGCATGAAATGTGTATTACAGTAAAATGCATTATGCGGCAATCCATAGCTTTTGACTGATTGCCAGTTACCATATGCCATTGCATTACTTTACTTTACATTATGTTATACAAAAACGATTAGCAAAATGTGTGGGTTACAGCAAGACGGTTTAAGATGTGTATAGGGTTTAGTTTCGTTAAGAAGGGTCACTCTCAGAGGAGAGCCGTTTTCACAGACTTACCATACTGTAAGACCATACTGTACCCTTGTACCCAGGGCCACTGACGGGTTTGGTCAGGCCCGGGATAAAGTCATGTGAAAGGACCCCGCACCCAAATCAGTGTGATAAGGACACAATTCTTGGTCCACTTTCTCCCTGGGCCCAGCACAACTGACCTGTCTGTCACCCCCACGCCTATTTTTACCCTTCTTGAACCCTCATGCTGTGTTAGAAAAAGTGTGCCTTTCAGAAGTCGCAATCAACTGGCTTTACCATAAAGAGTTATTTGTGAAACACATGATACTGATTTATTTTGATTCTATTTGTTAGTATAGGTCCATATGATAACACTATGGCAGATCAAAATCAGAGATGTGTGTCATGTTTAATTTTATATCTCATTTTATTAACGATGCACCACTTTTCCTTTGCAAAAGTAATTTGGGGAAATGAGGGTGTTATCTGTGGTGCATTGCATGTTCTCTGTGGTGCAAGTAGGCCTACAACGCCCAATTACTCTGTCCTAATATTATTAGGCCTACATGTACCATATACATGCGAAATAGGAACCAAAATCCATAGTACATGTCAACACACACACGTGCGCACATGCATGCACGCACGCACACTCAAAGCAGAGGGCAGATTGTCTCATTATCCGCATTGACGCGCTCTGAGGCCGCGCATGACAGCTCATTATCTATTGAGAGCCGAAGAAGCGACGCGCTCTTGCGCGCTGTGGATATACCGCCTGTTGCTCTCCGGTAAAGTACACAGCGGGAGTGCCCCCGCGCGGAGACGCCGGGAGGGAAGCTACTGATCTGCTAATGTAGTGTCAGACTATCGAGGGAAGGCACAGCACACGGTAAGCTGAGCGCGACGCCAATTTCCGACACGAAGCGAGGCGAGGCATGTGCGCAACAGCGACTTGCGTCCAAGGATCATCGAGGTAGAATGGCAGTTGTCAAGCATTTTAGTACAATAATAGTGATGGACTCCATACCACCAGCGCTGTATGGACACTTTATTCCCAGAGTTAAAGAGTTCAGGGGATGGCATTGCGTTGACTGAACGCACGGACATACAATCTTGCAGCTAAGAAGACAGGTTTTTTTCCGTGCAAGTCGGGTAAGTTACCAATTCATTAGTTAATAGTATCACTCCACGGATACATCTTTGGTTCATCATTTCATTTGACGAAAGACATTACATCTACTAAGAAACCATCCCCATGTATGTAAGTGCGTGAGAATTTGGACACGGGCACCTGCATGCTGATCGGTTTTTGTTTGTTTCTTTCTTTCTTTGTCTCTCGAGTCATATGCTCTGAAAAATAATATAGCCTACTGTTTTTTCTAGGCTACCCAAAAAAAACAGGCATGAAGGGCGAATAGTAAGTTGAAGTTCGTTATTGAGTATCGATTTATCTGCGTTGTAAAGCATTAGGGCCTACTTGCTATGACATAAGGTTCGGTAGGCATTTCCTTTGAGTTAACTCAAAATTACGATGAGCAGTGACCGATGTGATGTGCTACGGAATGCCAATCTGAGGAGTGTATTTCTGAGTTCCGGGACACCCCAGATCCCATTGCAGGGAGGATTCGGTTTTCTCACTTTGCTGAGTCAAATGCTCCAAATGGTCGCACTTGGCGATGCCATTGTCTTGTCTGTACCACGGTGTCTAGATAGATAGATAGATAGATAGATAGATAGATAGATAGATAGATAGATAGATAGATAGATAGATCGATCACACACACAGCTGTGATCATATTACACAGTAAAAATAGGGTGTCAATAGTAGGCCTATAAAAAACAATAAACTTTAATTTAAACATAAATAAATCCAGATACAGTATTTACACTGTGGGGATTCAAATTACTCTACAGTGGAATCAAAAGTCAGTGTAAAATTTGGCAGATGTCCAGTGTAATTTCAACTGCTCAATTCTTGATATTTACGTGTACACTATTGAGTAGAAATAACTTTGAAAATGTTAAACTGACTAATGAGCAACATTAACTATATTCGGAGTGGCGCCAAATGTTATCTGAAGTAGAGTTCATTTGAACTCAAAGAGTTATATTAACACTGGTATTTTTACTGTGTATTGGTCTGGGTCTGCCCATACTAGTACATGATGCTGCATGAAGTTTCACTTTTCAGATAGTCTTGCCTAGCACACTGCCTCTAGAACATTTCAAATTCTCTCAGGATAAGGAACCTATGGATTTTGAGCATTTCCAATATTTTGATGGGACGTGTTGTAAGCAATGATGCACCAGTTTTTTTTCATATATTTTTTGGGTTTTTTTTATGCCTTTATTGATAGGATAGTATGAGATGCTGACAGGAAATGGGTGGGAGAGAGAGATGGGGCAGAATTGAGAAATGACCCCATCCGGACTCGAGCCGGGGTCCCCATGGGGCAGGCATGAAAGCCCAGAGTGGGGGGCTTAGCGCGCTGCGCCACAGCGCCCTGATGCACCAGTTCTATTAGCAGGCGAGTGAAGGAAAGGGTGGTCTATTTGATTCTAGTGGCAAACGAGGAATTTCATGAACGTCAGGCACATACCCTCCGGATCTCCCTTGGAGAAATGGGCAGACAACCTGAGTCAGCCAGACCAAACTCTGGAAGAAAGTTGCCGCTGTGCACACACACACACACACATACACATACACAGACACACACACACACACACACACACACACACACACACACACACACACACACACACACACACACACACACACACACACAGATAGATAGATAGATAGATAGATAGATAGATAGATAGATAGATAGATAGATAGATAGATAGATAGATAGATAGATAGATAGATAGATAGATAGATAGATGATATGGTCCTATGATATGGTCCTAGAGCCAACCACATAGGCCTACTGTAAGTAACCACAGAAGAAGGAGAAGAGAACCATTAATGGGCACATACCCATTCTCTCTCTCTCTCTCTCCCTCTCCCTCTCTCTCTCTCTCTCTCTCTCTCTCTCTCTCTCTCTCCCTCTCTCTCTCTCTCTCTCTCTCTCTCTCTCTCTCTCTCTCACACACACACACACACAC
Organism: Engraulis encrasicolus; assembly: GCF_034702125.1. Classification (NCBI taxonomy): domain Eukaryota; kingdom Metazoa; phylum Chordata; class Actinopteri; order Clupeiformes; family Engraulidae; genus Engraulis; species Engraulis encrasicolus. The sequence continues at coordinate 24,357,714 of NC_085873.1, forward strand.
ACACACACACACACACACACACACACACACACACACACACACACTGAGGTACCCTGAGGATTGTTTCATTCCAACATACTCCTCCCACGAAGCACCTGTCGCGCTGCCATCCAGCTCACACATGTCCTGTGTGTGTGTGTGTGTGTGTGTGTGTGTGTGTGTGTGTGTGTGTGTGTGTGTGTGTGTGTGTGTGTGTGTGTGTGTGTGTGTGTGTGTGTGTGTGTGTGTGTGTGTGTGTGTGTGTGTGTGTGTGTGTGTGTGTAGTCTTGCAAACTGTAACATTTTCTTGAGGCATTTGCAGACTTAATGCACAGGTGCTACTGCATTTTCAGCCCAAGGATGATTGATCAGAGAGGTGAAAAATCTTTGCCTGGTTAACACCAGACGACCTCACCTTGTAGGAAAGGTGTGGTTTACGATTGCCCATGTCTGTTTGTTGGGTGTTGCGATTGTGTCATTTGGCATATACGTAGCCCATGGATAGCCAGCCAATCGTGTTAGTTGTATATATTCTAACCATGGAGCTAGTATAAGAACTGGAGAGAGTGAATAAGTCCCGCCTCCAGTCATTTCAATGGCAAATGCTAGGCTATTGAATTCAGCCAAAATTGAACGAATTTGTCAGCTTCAAAGATGGAGTCGTTTCCGCCACCAGTTTACTCAGCCAAACGTGCCACGTTAATGACTGACTTACGATTGACCAGAAAGATATATGGAAGACGGGCATTGGATGCATGGAGGTGCCCAACCACACACCTGTATAGGTATGTGTGCCCAACACTAAACTCGTGCACCCACCAATCGTGTCCACCCTCTTTCAGCGAAGTGATGGCGGAATTGCGACGAGGAAGTGCCTTGCTAATCGGCGAAGCTAATCAGCCAAATCCTGACCCCCTGATTCTAACAAACGGCAGTCATCAACCTTCCACCCCTCCCCGCTCTCTGATTGGAGCCCAGGATCTGGAACCCTTGGTGTCTTTCAGATCGGAATGATTTTGCAGAGCAGCATGGATTTTCCCAGGCTGGAAAAACCTGGATGCAGGAAGTAAAATCCCGGCCACATTTTCGAAACAGCTGATTCAAATTACCAGCTATAATAGTGATTGAAAAGTGACCACTACACTACTATGGCATAACAGAGGGCCTTTAGTAATGTACTACAACTCGGTCATTGTCATTCTGGTAGCAGCAAATATATAACGCTGCGTCTTAATGGGTTAAACCAGGTTGATGAGCTAATTTGTTGATGAGCAGTTCATTTTCCTTATTATGTGTTAATGATTTATGTAAGTTTGTAAGTTCTTTATTATGTGTTAATATCTTTGTCTGCATCTGTAACTTTTTGTTGGCTGCTATTTTGACCCTGGCAGAAGAGACACTTAGTCTCAATGGGACAAACCTGGTTAAATAAAGAAAAAAGTGAAATCACCTGTGTTGAGAGCACAGACTGAAGGACTAACTAAGCTGGACTTTAACTCTGTCAGTCCAGTATTTCCACCTGTGGGCCTGAAGGCACTGCTGACCAGTCTAACTCGGGTGCCCTTTCGCTCAGTCAACAGTGCACGTTTGCCATCGACACTCGTTTAAAGTTGTCGGACAACTATAACTACGTATTCCCTGGGATGGAGAGGTACAGATTTGGACCAATGGTGCCTTTCAGACGGGATTAGTAAACGAAAACCAGTGTGTGTGTGTGTGTGTGTGTGTGTGTGTGTGTGTGTGTGTGTGTGTGTGTGGTTTTGCTCCGGATGGCTTCCTCACTTACCACTCACTCAGCTGGGCACCGTGGCAACGTGAAATTGGGCTGTCTTGACAGCCGCCGGAAGCTTTGGATTGCTTTCAAACAAGACAAGCAAGCTGAGGTAGTGGTGTGTGTGTGTGTGTGTGTGTGTGTGTGTGTGTGTGTGTGTGTGTGTGTGTGTGTGTGTGTGTGTGTGTGTGTGTGTGTGTGTGTGTGTGTGTGTGTGTGTGCCTCAGTATGTGTGTGCGCATGCATGTGCGTGCACGTGTGTGTGTGTGAGTGAGAGAGAGAGAGAGAGAGAGAGAGAGAGAGAGAGAGAGAGAGAGAGAGAGAGAGAGAGAGAGAGAGAGAGAGAGAGAGAGAGAGAGAGAGAGAGAGAGAGAGAGAGAGCGCAGGGCCGCCGACAGGTTTGGCTGGGCCCAGGACAAAGTCATCAGAAAGGGCCCACCATCCAATACATAATGAGAAACCAATTCTTGGCCTCCTCTGTCCCTGGGCCCGGGACAACTGTCCCTGTTGTCCCCACTGTTGGCTGCCCTGTGTGTGTGTGTGTGTGTGTGTGTGTGTGTGTGTGTGTGTGTGTGTGTGTGTGTGTGTGTGTGTGTGTGTGTGTGTGTGTGTGTGTGTGTGTGCGTGCGTAGGTGCGTATGTGTGCAATGTGAGTGTGTGTGTGTGGCATTTGGGAGCTTTGGATTGCCTTCCAGAAAACAATTGAGGGTTCTCTGCATATTTAAGGTGTGTGTGTGTGTGTGCGTGTGCGTGTGCGTGTGCGTGCGTGCGTGCGTGCGTGAGTGCGTGCGTGCATGCGTGCGTGCGTGCGTGCGTGTATACAGTATGTGTGTGTTGTTCCCAAGCGATAAGTAAGGCGAGCAAGGACAGGGTGCCGCCGCTACAAAGCTGGTAGTTACCGTGACACCGGTCATCAGAGGAATGGCAGCAGCAACAGCATCATTAGCCTGACTCTCGGAAGACCCTTTAGTGTAGTGGTTCTCAACCTTTTTTGAACAGATGCCCCCTGTAGGGCTGTACCACCCACTTTGAGAAACACTACTTTATTGTAATTCCCCTCAGCTTTGTGAGCTCACACGAGGGTCTGAAGGACCTTTGGATTCGCCCTGCTCCTGAACCACCATGCAGTAGAACCTGTCAGGATCGCTGGATTTTCAGAGATGTGACATAGTGAATGGAGAAGGAGAATGTGAGTGAAACGTGACAATTGTTTAGGCAACAATGGCCGCTTGCATGGACTCGCTCATTGACATTGATTCTGTAATTTGAACTGTATTTTCTAATCTGTGAGTAGTCAAAGCAGTAGTTTATTAAAAATGGTAGACAAGTGTTTTCCCAATCATGTGCAAGGATTTTTGGTAACACTTTATTTTAGGGATACATCTATAAGCATTCATACATACAATGTTAATGCCTGCATAAGTAACTGGTAAGGCATGTACCAAGCAAACGCTAAGGCCTACTAGGTCCTTACTAAGGTTAAATTGGTAATAAATCCCTTATTGTGCATGAACAAGACATTTGTGAAAACATGCCTAACAAATGTTTGATTTTGCTTAGTACATGCCTTACAAGTTACTTACACAGGCACATTGTATGTATTAGTGCTAATAGATGTATCCCTAAAATAAAGTGTAACCGATTTTTTTTATAAAACCACCCTTAGAGACCCACGTCTATGGCCCCTATGGGGCCCCTCTCATTCGTCAGCCACTAGTGATTCAGTCCGCCCACCCCTACTTCGACACCCCTAATCCCATCATTACTATAACCACTACAATCACCACTACCACTGACCATCGCATCAGATGTGAGGATCAGTCATTCAGAGTCCTACTGCTGTAATTCCACATACAATAGCCTACACCTACACACAGCCTAAATCAGCTGCATTGTTAAATCAACAATGAGTGCGCTCAGACTAATCAGAATCACAGGATTTTTAGAGACGTGACGACGTAGCCAAAGAGGTTATACGTAGGTAGTGGAGAAAGGAGAAAAAAAGAAGCAAAAAGGGACAGATGTTTCAGAAAACAATGGTGACTCTCAAGGAGTCACGCCTTGACATTGATTCTGTAGACGGACCTTGGAAGACCAATGCTTGAGAATGTATATTTGATCCTATACAGTAAAATTTGCAGTGTTAATTTAACACTGTTCTGAGCAAATATGTGCTCACTCAATTTAGTGTTAATTTCAACTCTTTGAGTGTTTAACTAACACTTGGAGAGTTGTAGGCTATGTAACAAGATTTTAGAGCACATATGATATGGCTTCACCATGTTAATTCATCACTCAAAGAGTTTAAATTTAACACCGACATCAAGTGGGGGTCATATATACGCATAGGCCTATATATATTTTTTTTTTTACATTTTATTTACACATGGGGAGTGCCTCTTGAGATGTGACATGTCGTTTTCAATAGGTTCCCCTTGAATCTGGACAATAGAACAATATGTGCTCAGAATAGGCACGGCAACATTTCCTGTGTAGAAGTGTTGAATCAACACACTGCCATGTACTGTGTAGTGTCTAAGGGTCAGGCATTCAAACTAGAACAAGCGCAGCAGAACTGTCGCCATGGTTTCTAATGAGAGGGTCAGGCATTTCCACTCCATGCACAAATGTGCGGGTTTTACACTAATCAATGGGCTGTCACCTCATCAGACAGACGGAAATGTGTGTGTATATGTGCGTGTGCGTACATGCATATGTGTGTGTGTCTGTGTGTGCATGCGTGCGTGTGTGTGTGTGTGAAAGAGAGAGAGAGAGAGAGAGAGAGAGAGAGAGAGAGAGAGAGAGAGAGAGAGAGAGTGTGAGTGTGAGTGTGAGTGTGAGTGTGTGTGTGTGCGTGTGTGTGTGTGTGTGTGTGAGAGAGAGAGAGATAGAGAGATGTATGCATGTATTCATTCTAAAAGATAGCACTTAAAGATCTGTTCTATGTGTTGTATCCCTGCCATCCTTTGATCCCTCCATTCTCTCTCATTCTCTTCGATCACTCCATTCTCATTCAATTCCCCCCTCTCTCTTCTCATCCCTCGCAATCCTTTCTCCCCCTCATCCCTCTCTCTCTCTCAATCTCTCTATCTACATGCATCTCTCTCTCTCTCTCTCTCTCTCTCTCTCTCTCTCTCTCTCTCTCTCTCTCTCTCCCTCCCTCTCTCCAGGTTGTAATGCAGACATCCCACCATGTCCTCGTCTCCACTCTGGCCGCTCGGCCCCCTCATCGCCGTGGCTACGCAGCTGCTGCTGGGGGCGCTGGTGATGTCATCCGCAGGGGCCGGACATCGGGAGCCATCAGCGGCTTCTATTGTGTGCCCTGAGAGCTGCTACTGTTCCCCCATCCTCGATCGGGGCGGGGCTGGACACAGAGGGGGCGGGGACTCTGAGGAACTTGGAGGCGTATCGGTACGCTGCAGTAACCAGCTACTGACCTCGGTGCCCCTCAACCTGCCCAACAGGTCTGACTATCAATTTTTACACATATACATTGTATGTAATATTATTGTTGTTGGTTAGCCTAGTAAACTAGCGCCACCCGCTGGCGGACATTTTTTTTTACCTGCGAGTGTCCTAGCCTCGCATAATGATTCAATTCTGCCACTATGCCCTGAATCTGGCAAACCAATCACAACGCAGATATGTGTTTTTATTCAAAGTGGGCAGGGTCGCGACGCTCGGAAAGCACGACAACAACAAAGATGGCGATGCTGACGCTGGGAAAGCATAACAACAACAAAGATGGCGCTGATTGGTCAGAGCGTTGGCCTATAGGCACAGGCACGGTTTGAAAGACAACGGATTGATCTCATCAACAAACTTCGGATGTATCGTTCATCGGGGCCAGACTAAATTAAACATCCAATCTCACATTTTATCTGATTTATCAGGCTAGTTGTTGGTGCTCATAATTGTTATAATAATAATAATAATAATAACAACAATAACAATAACAATTTTAATATTTATACATAAACTTGACCCCACAGGTTGATGGATGATGGAAATTGATGGTGGTGCAAAAAAATTGTGAAAAAGTTCTGGAAAAAAATATGCTGTCTCTAACCACCTAGCCAATAGGAAATTGCACTGCGACCAAGTTGCTAACGTTGCAAAGCCGCTGTCCTGAAACGCACCCCAGGCTAGCTGTGTGCCGATTTAATGTAGTTTCTACATGAGTAAACTCTGCTTGCTCAACAGCACGCGACGCTTGTATCTGGACTACAACCAGCTGTCCTTTCTGCCAGCCGATGCCTTCGTGGGACTCCCCCTGCTGTCCGAACTCGATCTCTCACACAACAAGGCAAGTCATCCCCTCCATAAAAATACTATACACGTACATTATACTGTATTTAATGTCTATGTCTATGTCTCTCTTCATCTCTCTCTCTCTCTCTCTCTCTCACACACACACACACACACACACACACACACACACACACACACACACACACACACACACACACACACACACACACACACACACACACACACACACACACAATTTTATCAACAAAAATGAATATGCTTTGCCCTGGCTGAATAGGCAGAATATTGAACTTCTAACAGTAAAGGATTAAGAAATTATGGCCCCCTGGGCCCCACAACCTCAAAAAAATGCATCTTGACCCTGCAAATCAGACATGCTAAGAGAACTATACACAGTGCTCACAGCTAGCAGAGCTGGACACTATGATACACACCTGCTTTCCCATGTTATAGAGTTGAGCAGAACTATACTTAGTGTGTGCGCTGAGGCATGGCAGCACATTTTTAGCAGGGGGTGCTGTTGCTGTTTCCCTCCCCCAGAAAATGTTGCATTTTTTAGATGCAATTTCCTGCATTCTAATCAATTTTAGAGCAAGAAATGGCAAATCCCATCTCACTCACTCACATGGCCACACATACGTATGATGCTATTCAGAGATTACTACCCATCAGTCATGACTGAAAGCCCAAAAGCGTAAAAGCGTTTGAATGCTGAATCCACCAAACAGTAGGTAGGGCCTACACACAACATAGTCATTTTTTGTAGCAACCACAATTAATGGTAGCAACTCATGAACTCAAATAATTGGAAAGATAATTACAAAGGTAGTTTTGAAGGCTGGTTTGGGTCGTGGCCATGGGGCCAAGTTGGCCCGGCCCCTTGGGGCTTTGGCCCCCTTGCCCCCCGCCCAACTAGAGCTTAGATCGGGCCCAAAGAATCAAACCCGACCCTACCCTAGCCCGCACTCATGCAGCTTGGACCCGACCGGACCAGCACATTAACTGTAAATTATGAGCCCGAGA